>NW_006922121.1:1370682-1377473 GCF_000298275.1 Orycteropus afer afer
GCCTGGTTTTGGCTGAAGAGATTGAGCTTTTCCACCGCCTCTTGCCACAGATGTAGTCAATCTGATTCCTGTGTGTTCCATCTGGTGAAGTCCGCGTGTACAGGATACTATATAGCTTAAAATCAAGAAGGGAGTGCATCAAGGTTGTATCCTATCATCATACTTATTCCATCTATATGCTGAGCAAATAATCCAAGTAGCTGGACAATATGAAGAAGCATGTGGCATCAGGATTGAAGGAAGGCTCATTAACAACCTGCAATACACTGACAACACAACTTTGCTTGCTGAAAGTGAGGATGACTTGAAGTACTTACTGATGAAGATTGAAGAATATAGTCTGCAGCATGGATTACTTCTCAATATAAAGAAAACAAACATTCTTACAACTGGACCTATAAGCAGGTCATGATACATGGAGAAAATTTGAAGTTGTAAATGATTTCACATTGCTTAGTTCTACAATTGACACCAAAGGAACCAGCAGTTAGGACATTAGAGGACGTATAGCACTGGGCAAGTTGGCTGCAAAAGACCTCTTTTAAGTGCTGAGGAGCAAAGATGTCTCCTTGAGGACTAGGGTGTGCCCTACACAAGCCATTATTTTTCAATCACCTCATATGCATGTGAGAGATGGACAATGAATAAGCAAGACAGAACAAAAGTTGATGCTTTTGAGTTATGGTGCTGATGAAGAATGTTTAAAGTACCATGGACAGCTAAAAGAACTAACAAATCTGTCCTGGAGAAAGTGGAGGTCGAGTGCTCCTTGGAAGCGAGGATGGCCAGACTTCGTCTCACCTACTTTGGTCAAGTTGTCAGAGGGGACCATTCCCTGGAGAAGGATGTCATGCTTGGTAAGGTGGAGGGTCAACAAAAGAGGGGAAGGCCTTCAACGAGATGGATTGACAAGTGGCTGTAGGGATGGGCTCAAGTATAGCAGGTGGAGCTGGTGCAGGACTGGACAGAGCTCCTTTCTATTGTGAATAGGGTCACTATGAGTCGAAGATGACTCAACGGCACCTAACAACAAAAAGCACACCCCTCCTGGTTTTATACCATGCAGTGTCCCCTTGTTCTGTTTGAACGACAGGCTCCTGCTATATGTACAAGTTTCTCATGAGCACAATTAAGTGTTCTAGAATTCTCATTTTTCTCAGTGATATTAATAATCTTTTATGATTCATACAATGGAATGCTTTTGCACAGTCAAGCACAAGTAAACATGTTTTTGGTATTCTTTGCTTTGAGCCATGATCCAACTGACATCAGCAATGATATCCCTCATTCCACATCCTCTTCTGAATCCAGCTTGCATTTCTGGAAGTACTGTGTCAATATACTGCTGTGATCATTTTTGAATTATCTTCAGTAAGATTTTACTTGTCTGCAATATTAATGATATTGTTTGATAATTTCCAAATTCTGTGGGATCACCTTTCTTTGGAATGGGTACAAATATGGATCTTTCCTAGTCAGTTGGCCAGGGAGTTGTCTTCCGAAGCTCTTGGCATGGTTGAGTGAGTGTCTCTAGTGTGACATCCATTTGTTGAAACATCTCTGTGGGTATCCCATCAATTCCTGAATCATGGTTTTGTGCCATTTCCCTCAGTACAGCTTCAACTTCTTTCTTCAGTACCACTGGTTCTTGATCATATGCTCCCTCCTGAAATGGATGAACATCAACCAATTCTTTTTGGTATAGTGACTCTGTATTTGTTCTATATTCTTTTGATGTTTCCTGCATCATTCAATATTTTGCCCATAGAATCACTCAGTATTGCAACTCGAGGCTTAAATTTTTTCTTCAGTTCTTTCAGCTTGAGAAATACTGAGCGTGTTCTTCCCTCTTGGCTTTCCAACTCCATGTCTTTGCACATTTCATTACAGTAATTGATTTTGTCTTCTCAAGCTGCTCTTTGAAATATTCTGTTTAGCTCTTTTATCTTGTCATTTCCTCCATTTGCTTTAGCTACTTTCCATTCAAGGGCAATTTTCAGAGTCTGTTCTGACATCCATTATGGTCTTTTCTTCCTTTCCTATCTTCTTAATGACATGTTGATTTCTTCATTGATGAGGATCTTGATGTAATTCCACAATTCCTCTGGTTGAGTTACTGGTGTTCAATGCATCAAATCTATTCTTTAAATTGTTTCTAAATTCTAGAGTAATATAATCAAGGTCATATTTTGGCTCTGATGGACTTGTTTTAACTGTCTTCAACTTCAACTTGACCTTGCAAATGAGCAGTTGATGGTCGGTTCCACAATCAGTTCCTGGCCTTGTTTTGGCTAAAGATATTGAGCTTCTCCATTTCCTCTTGCCACAGATACAGTCATTCTGATTCCTGTGTACTCCATCTGGTGAAGTCCACATGTATAGTCACCATTTGTGTTATTGAAAAAAGGTATTTGCAATAAAGAAGTCGTTTGTCTTGAAAAATTCCATCATGTGATCTCCAGAATTATTTCTATCTCCAAGGCCAAATTTTCCAAGTACTGGTGATCCTTCTTTGTTTCCAACTTTTGCATTCCAATCACCAATGATAATCAGCACATTTTGATTGGATGTTTGGTCAATTTCAGACTGCAGAAGTTGGTAAAAGTCTTCAAATTTCCTCATCTTTGGCTTTGGTAGTTGGAGCATAAATTTTAATAACAGCCATATTTATTGCCTTTCCTTGTAGGCATATGGTTATCATCCTATCACTGACAGCATTGTATTTCAGGACAGGTTTTGAAACATTCTTTGTAATGATGAACGCCATGCCATTCCTCTACAATATATCATTTCTGGCACAGTAGATCATATAGTTATCTGATTCAAAATGGCCAAAACCAGTCCATTTCAGCCCAGTAATGCCTTGTTGTTGTTGTTGTTATTTGCCGTCGAGTCGGCCCCGACTCATAGCGACTCCTCCTTGGGTTTCCGAGGCAGTATCACTACGGAAGAAGGATTGCCCAACTGTCCTTCCGAGGAGTGGCTGGTGGGTTTGAACCACCAGCCTTCTGGTTAGCAGTCAAGTGCCTTAGGCACTATGCTACCAGAGCTCCTCAGTAATGCCTAGTATATCAATTTTTATGTGTTCCATTTCATTTTTGACAACTTTCAATTTTCCTAGATTCATACTTCATATATTTCATGTTATTATTAATGGATGTTTGCAGCTATTTCTCTCATATTGAGTCATGCTGCTTCAGCAAATGGAGGCCCTGGAAGCTCTACTTTATCCATATCATTATGTTGGCTCTACTATGATAAGGCAGCTCTTTCCCAGTCATATTTTGAGTGTCTTCTGACCTGAGGGGCTCATCTTCCAGAATCATATCAGACAATGTTTTAGGGCTATTCATAAAAATTTCCAGTAATATATCAGATAGTGCTTCACTACTGTTCATAAGGTTTTCACTGGCCAATTCCTTGAGAAGTGGGTGGCCTCTTCCTTCTTCTGAGTCTGTCTCAGTCTAGAAGTTCCACCAAAACCGGGCCACCATGCCCACCTCTTCTGGCACAGCCTCCAACCTCACAGCAACATGCCAGCCACCACAGTAGAACAAACCAAGGGACAAGTTCATCTCCCTTAGTTATTCCAACCTCTCTGCTCACTTTTTGGGCTACCCCCTACTGTTCCTCCCAGCCCTGTCTGCCACTGCTCCTTGTCACCTGGAGGTGGTCCCCCACCTGCCTTACCTGTGCTTAGAGTGCTACATAAAATAGAACTTATTCTATCCCTTAAAGAACTTACAGTTTTCTACTCCAAAGGCAGAGTTTTTCCTGAACTCCAGGTACCTCCAAATTTGGGGAAATATTTGAGTGATCTGAATGATGATATGTGTGTTTCATGAGTAAAACCAAAATGAGTCCACATAAGACTCAAAAAGAAAATGGATACACGCATTCACTGACTCGTACATTGCTATAAAAGAGAACTTAGATATTAATATCCCTAATGAAGTACCCCAAAAGCCCTAAGGTCTTAACATCTTAAAGACCTGAACACTTCTAACATATAATTTAGTATTTTATTATTATTATTATTATGTCCCCCTAAACCTTTAAAGTATCACTTCTTCATGGTTTAGGAAAAATATTACCTGTGTTACTAAACCTTTGGATTCATTATTTTGTTTCTATAGAGTGGTTAAGATTGTAGGCTTTGGAAATACATATCCCTCGAGATTTTTGTGTAAGTTGATAAATTTCTAAGAGTTTCAGTACTCTCATTAATAACGTAGGGAGATACATGCGGCCACCTTCTGGAACTATGGAATTAATAAATGAGACCTATCAGTTAGCTCTTCTCCCCACTTGGATGTTTATTTTCCTCTTTATATTTTCATGACAAGTCTCAATTGCTCAATAAAACAGTAATCCCGTGGTTTTAAATATTTAGTGTCTGCCACAAATAGCTATACATGCTGTAGGTATTTGCTGAATATAAGTTATTTTTAAAAAACAAGGGCATTCACAAAAAAAAAAAGAAAGAAAGAAAATAGGATAAAAGGAAGGAAGCAAAAGAGAGAGGGGGAGGGAGGAGAAAATAAAAATATTCCTGTCTCTATATTTCAATAATATTATTTCAATGTTGAAAATCTGTACCAATTTTCGGGAAAAAGAAAGATTGATGAAAGTGACCAGAAATACTTTAATTTAGTTCACAAAGCAGCTGATAACCAAAGGCAATTTGGCATTGCCTAAGGGCCTCAGAGATGATTTAGTCCAGCCCCTTAGGCAAGGCCAAAGGGCCTTTGATCATCCAGTTACTCTGGCTCTCTGCCTCCTGATAAATTTGATCCCAGACCTTCTTTTGTATCCTCTAGAGCTGTCAGTTTCTTAGTCCAACGTGGTTATAGTTTTTGTCTCATTCATGGGTTTCTTTCTTCATTACCTTATTTTCCTTTTGAATTAATCAAAATAGTAACATCAAGTTATATGTTCCAAATAGTTTACTATCCAATGTCAGGGGAAAAAAAAAAAAGAAAAACTTTGGTTCTAAATGTTTTTCTTCAGTGAATAAATCTGTTTGATCATGATTGAGTTAATCGGATTATTAGGAAAGGTTTTAAGGCCGTAAAAAGTTAGTTTATTTTTCATAAAGTAATTAGTATGTAAACACAGACCTCCTTTCTACCCAGCAAGATTGAAACTGTTTTACTTCCATGTGGTCTTACTGGTACCTGTGTTATTAAAGCATTGTATTCATTATCCTAAATTACTGTAGACTGGTTAAGGATTTTAACATGGAGGTTAAAAGCATAAACTCTAAACACAAGTTTTCCAGGTTCAAATTCCAGTTCTACTATTTTACCAAGTGTATGACCTGTAGCACTTACTTGACCTTTTTTGAGTTTCCATTTCTTCATCTACAAAATATAGATTAAAAAGGTTGCTACTTCTTAGCGTTGTCTGAGCAAGTAATGAAGAGTGCTAGCTAGCTCTTAGAAAGCTCTCAGTACATAGTAACTATTGCAATTATCACAGCTACTTGGCATTCACTTCTAAATTACCAGTGGGGGAACACAGGATTCAAAATAACCAAATTCACTGCAGTTGAGTTGATTGCGATTCATCACAACCCCCACTGGGTATCTGAGGCTATCAGTCTTACAGAAGCAGACAGTCCCGTCATCTTCTTCAGAGTAGCTGGTGGGTTTGAACCACTCACTTTTTGGTTAGCAGCCAAATACCTTAGCCACTACAACACCAGAGCTCCTTAGAAAGCAGGATTTGTCATTTAAAATAGATATTATCTTTTGAGTCACAGTCGTGGGCCTGTCCTATACTAAGGCTGTGATGTCTTATCTCTTTAATCCTTAAATCCTTAGGAGTCTGCAAGTTTCAATCTCAGGGCACCAGAGAAGTTAAAGAACACGTTCAATAATAAAAACAATTGCTAAATATTGTCAAACATTTATTTTTTTTTGTTTTAGTATGTGAAAAAGATCTAAATATGTTATCTAAAGGAACATATTATTTTTTCCTTTCCTTTTTTAATGCACTTGTATCATCTACCACAATGACTCTATAGCACCTTTCTTCCCGGTAGTCTCAAATTGCCCTTCAGAGCCATATTGTATTTTTCCTCTAATGCCCCTCCCCTTTTCCTCCTTTCCAAATGTTGATCAACTTTGCATCTCACTAGCAAGGAAAGATGCTATTTCTTATAGTGATGGGAGATGGGAGAGATGGTGAGATTGATGTAGAAATTGTTCTTTTTGGCAACCAGAGGAAATGTTAGGAAAAAAATCCAAATGATTAATGCTTCATCCAAAAATAACTAATTTATATTCTTGACACATCTATGAAGTTGATATTATACAACTATTTTATTGATGAGGAGTGTGAAGTTGCCCCAAATCTTCATCTAGTAAACAATAGAACTGAATTTCAAACCCTAACATGTAAACCCAAGTTTTTCTCACTCAACTATCTCACGTTATAATTTTATCTTATATCAGGATACAACTTTTGAGACAAAAACAGCTTACATTAAAAATAAAATAAAATAAAATATTTGGAGATAAGCCTCATGCAATTCTGATTATAATGCATAAACTATGTATTTTTTTATTTTTTTCTCCTTTATTGTATATTGCCTTTTTAAATTATAAAAATACAAAGAATATAACATTTGCTGATCCCACATTTTCTTGTGTCTAATTCAATAAAAAACAGTGACATCAATAATGTTACGCAACATCAACAATATCCATGGCCAGGTTTTCTATACCCATAAACAAAAATTCGGAAGACCGAAGAAGAGTTGATGCTTTTGAGTTGTGGTGCTGGCG
>NW_006922121.1:1378821-1381264 GCF_000298275.1 Orycteropus afer afer
TGTGATTTAACCCTTATTTTTTTTCTGTGGCAAACACTGCTAGTGGTAATCTGTCATTACTATTATTAATTTCCCAATACTACTCAGGTAAGCAATGTGCCTATTAACAGAAATAAGACAGGCTATCTGGGCCGCCACACTGCCACTTGCTCTTCTTAGACATTTGACCATGAGGGGATGGACTATGACCACTTCTCTTATAGCACACACAGCTCCATTGGCCACTTCCCGTCCAGAAATGTCCAGCTCTGTTCTGTGGGCTGATTCTGCCCACCACTGCTGTCTTCTTTGTAGGCTGACTCTGATCACCACCACCATCACCACAACTGCCCTTTCTGACACTAGGCTCCTTTTAACCTCTTTTGGCCACTAGTTCTGATACTAGGCAGAACTACTTGACTTTCTTCTGTGTTATTAGCTTAGTATTATTGCCCTTGACTCTTATTACAGCTCTTTTGTTTGGGTCTAGTACATTGAACTATGATGTTGCAAAGAATATTTAATGTACCATTGACTGCTAGAAGAACGAGCAAATCTATCTTGGAGGAAGTACAGCTGGAATGCTCCTTAGAAGCAACAATGGCCAGACTTCATCTTTTATATGTTAGTCATGTTATCAGACCAGACCAGTCCCTGGAGAAGTATATCATGCTTGGTAAAATAGAGCATCAGAGAAAAAAGGAAACACCCTTAATGACATGGCTTGATACATTGGTTATAATGATGGATTCAAGTGTAAGAAAGACTTTGAGGATGGCAGAGGACAGGATAGTGTTTTGTTCTGTTGTTTGTAGGGTTGCTATGAGTTGGAACAAACTTAACAGCAACTAACAAGTATGTTATCACCCCAAAGACCCTAGATTCAAAGAAAATCCTGCTGTGGATGAGAGATTCCCAAAAATATCTCTGTGAGATAAAGCATGAAATTCATAAAGTGACCAATCTCTTAGGTGGATAGTAGATTGAATAATCCTATTAGGTGTATTGTAAATCACTATGTTGAAAGCACCCTAACCAATACTTACAAGGTCACATAAAAGAATAACCAAGTGGCCAATTCTTGGAAGTCACTTATGTAGAGAGAAAACGGATCCGTTATTTGCCAGATTGTGGGTTGTTTAATCAGTTTTGGATAATGGCAAGACCCTGGGCCAGAAAAGCCACATAAAAGAAATCCATTTATACTACACCTTTCTATATTTTCCCATCTCACTCAGAATGTGATGCACTGGCTTCATTTTGACATTGATGTTGCTGTTGTTAAATGTCATTGAGTCAATTCCAATTCATAGTGACCTCATGTATAACAGAATAAAAAGTCATCCAGTCCTGCACCATCCCAAAAATCATTGCTGTTTGAGCCCTTTGTTGCAGCCATGGGGTCAATTCATCTCATTGAGAATCTTACTCTTTTTCTCTGACTATGTACTTTACCAAACATGATGTCATTCTCTGGGATTCCCTTCTTGTAACAATTCCAAAATAATACATGTAACATATTATTTATATAATATAACATAGTATGTTAATTTCTGTGTCTTATTGACTGCAAAGGCATTTGACTGTGTGATTGATAACCGTTATGGATAATATTGAGAAGAGTTAGAATTCTAGAACACTTAGTTATGTTCTTGAGGCACCTGTGCATAGACCAAGAGGCTGTCATTCAAACAGAAAAAGGGGATACTTCATGATTTAAAATCAAGAAGCTTGTGTGTCCAGGCTGTAAAGTTTCATCATATTTATTCAATCTGTATGTTGAACAAATAATCCAAGAAATTGGACTATGTGAAGAAGAATGAAGAAATAAGATTGGAGGAAGACTCAGTGACAGCCAGAAATATGCAGATGAAAGTGAAAATGACTTGAAGTACTTACTGATGAAAAGCAAAGACTAAAGTCTACAGCATGGATTCCCCTTCAACATAAAGAAAACAAAATCCTCACACCAGGACCAATAAGAAATATCATGAAATATGGAAAATAGATTGAAGTTGCCAACAATTTCATTTGACTTGTATCCACAATGAATGTGCATGGAAGCCACAGTCACAAAATCAAATAACATAGTGTATTAGGCAAATCTTCTGCAAAATAATTTTTTGAAGTATTAAAAATCAAAAATATCCCTTTCAACAATAAGATCTTCCTGACCGAAGCCATGGTATTTCCAGTCATGTCAGGCAGAAAAAGAATCCATGCCTTTCTATTATGGTGTCGGTGAAGAACATATCATATACCATGGACTTCCAAAAGACAGAACAAATTTGTCTTGAAGAAGTATGGCCAGAAGCCTGCTTGGAAGTAAAGATCGTGAAACTTCATGTCATGTCCTTTGGACGTGTTATCAAGAGGGACAAATGTCTGGAGAAAGACATCTTTTTTATTAAAGTAGATTGTCAACACAAAAGAGGAAGACCCTGATTAAGATGGGTTGCCACAG
>NW_006922121.1:1381879-1383271 GCF_000298275.1 Orycteropus afer afer
CAGCATACCACATGCAGTAAGAAGAGAAAGCTAGTCATCCTTGCTGACAAACAACTTTTCCTCACTGATCCACTGTGGTGCCTGATATCACCCCAGAGCTTCCCAACCCATGAGTGAGAGCCCTCCAGCTTTAGTCAAGACACAGAACAGATAGAGAAGCTCTGTTTTGCTCCATCAAGAGATAAAGGTTTAAGATTTATGATTATGAATCTGATAAATCATCAGAGATAAATGTGATTTGTTTTTCTCTCCCTTGCCAAAGATTATCCATCTCCAGACTGCCATAAACGTCTTCAGGTACACCATCTTATCACTGACAGGGTGGTGTAGAAGTATGTGAATTCCTCACTTAAATTCCATTCCACCATCCCCATCTTCCTCTGGCTCTTCTTTCTCATGCTCACTTCTTTATTCTCCCAAGCATGAATACACACACACATGGATACTATCAGTTGTCATTTTTTTTTTTTTTTTGCTGGTAGTTATGAGAATGTTTTGTATGAGCAGTCTCCATTGTGACCTCTGACCTGGCACTGCATTCCAGGTTCCAGTTCAAAACTTTTTCACAAAACCATTATTTTAAGAAAGTGAGTGATGGTGCTTTATTCAAACATACATAATTCTAAACAACTTACATAAATAACCTCAGACAAGATCACATTTAATTCTCTTTCTTTCTGCAACTGGACATTATTTTTTTCTTTTTCCTATGTCATTCTTTTCATATGTGTATGTCCAGTTAGAGATTCATGGCTTTCAGCACCAAGTTAAAGGAAAATAGTGTAGCCATGCCAAGTTACCATTTCAGTTTTCTGACCTCTTTTGAGAAAATCTTAGACACTTCATCTTATAATATGAATATCAGATGACCAAAACGAAATAAACAAAATGTACTGCCATCGAGTCAGATCCGACTCACAGTGACCCCTCCTTTGGTTTCTGAGGCAATATCATTACAGAAGTAGATTTCCCAATCTTCCTTCTGAGGAGTGGCTGGTGGGTTTGAACTGCCAGCCTTCTGGTTAGCAGTCAAGTGCCTTAGGCTGAAAATTAGTATTTGAATATTTGATTTAAAATATTTTTAAATCATAAAACCTCTATCTATTCTATAGAAAATTTGGTATTTCGCCAAGAAATGTTGAGAAAATCTTCATCTTTCCTAAAATGAGGATGTTAACAATTCAATTTTAATTTCCTGGGCAAGAGATAGGTAAAAATGGAGGAGGACTCTGAGACATGCATGGAAGGTAATTAAAAGTTGAGAAAGAAGGCAGATGGGCAAGGTGGTTAGGTCTTTTTCTCCCTTTCTTCTTAGAGTAAGGAAGAGCTATGATACCCAGTTCATAAATGAGGGAATGAGTGCCAAAGCTTAGACAAGTGAGCTGTTTTTTT
>NW_006922121.1:1383906-1397438 GCF_000298275.1 Orycteropus afer afer
ATGTGTCCTGAAGTTTTGTTTCCCTGCATGCACTCATTCTTTCTGTTCTTCAATGAATAGCTTCTCCATTTTCAGAGCTTGTAATCCATATGAATATATATACTCTCTGACCTAAGAGAGCTTAATTTCTGGTAGGGGAAACAGAGAAGTACCTAGACCATGGCAATAGAGCATGCTTATTGTTCTATAAGAGCCTTTGGATGGTGAGAATGATTAACTGAAAGGCTGCTGGTTTGAATCTCCACAGATGTGTCTCAAAGAAAGGCTTGATGATCTATTTCCAAAAAATCGGAGTTCTACTCCAAAATAGGGAGCTCTGGTGGCATAGTGCCTAAGGCATTGACTGTCAACCAGAAGGCTGGTGGTTCAAACCCACCAGCCACTCCTCGGAAGGAAGGTTGGGCAATCTACTTCTGTAGTGATAATCACCATGGAAACTCAAGGAGGGGGTCTCTATGAGTTGGAGCTGACTCCACGGAAGTGGGCTTTGGTTTGGTTTTGGTTTTACTCTGAAATATATATTAGGTTGCTGTAAGTTAGAATTGACTTGACAACATCTTTTTTTTTTTAATTACTCTAAAAGTGGTAAATTCAGGGAACTCTTGGAACATGTGGAAATTCTTTGCAATTGCAGTTTCACAATTTCTTTGATCCACTATATGGGACTGTGTTGAATCTTATTTTCAGTTAATTTTTATGTTGTGAATAAATGGAATGCTGCTGAGAAAACCAAAGCAGAAAGCCAGTTGCAATGAATAAGCAAACTCTCCAAAGGTTATGTATTGGAGCTTACATTGTAAAGCACTTGGGTACGTGGAAGGCAGTGCTCTATGGTGGGAGCCCTAACTCCATTTGTATCTTTAAATAAGTTCAGACCCCATTTTAGTTTCTTCTGACCTTTAAACCAACATTGTGGCTATGCACAGACAAGTTCTAGGACAAACCTAGGGGAGCAGTTGAGTTGTGCTGTTGGCGAATAATGCTGAAAATACCATGGACAGCTAAAAGAACTGGTGAATCTGTCCTGGAAGAAGTGCAGTCAGAACGCTCCTTGGAAGTGAGAATGTCCAGACTCTGTCTCACCTACTTTGGTCATGTTATAAGAAGGGACCATTCCGTGGAGAAGAATGTGGTTGGAAGTAGATTCTATTCACACCAAGAACTAAGGAACTTGCCTAGTGTGTCTGTATCTAATTTAAATTAGGGTTGGGGCCTGATACTGTTTTGTAGCCACCTTGTGGTTACGATTCAGGCAGCTTGGTCATGGGTCATATCCAGAAGCCCAAGTAGCCAGGTAGTCAAGCGGCAGAACCATTCCTGTAACCCTTTGGAATCTGAAGTATGTACACATGCCTATACTGACCATTCCCTCATTCTGCACTCTCACCTGTGACAGTGATGCATCATCCTCCCACCAATCATAATTTTCTGATGATTTTCTTTGTTTTCAATCACATATAATTAGCCCATGGCCATGACACAGTGGACTCCATTCAGCTTTCTGTACTGTGTACATGCTCATGGTTTCCTTCATCCAAGGTGATTGTCTTTGTTTTGCCTTTGTCCTAGGATTTAATAAGAGTGCTTCTATTGAACCTGTTTCAACCTGGGGTCTCTTTTCTCCTATGACAGGGGACAACTTTAGAGAATTGGGTGGACTTGAGCAAGAAGTATGAAATCATTCATACTTCCAAACAGCAAGTCAGGAGAGGCCCCTTGTAGTTTGGATAAGCAACAGTCACAATTGTAAGTTAGAAATAGAAGCAAGTATTGAGAAGTGTGAATCATGGGAGGCAGTGTCATGGTGAATTACAAAGTTTTCTTAATGAAATGCACATTTCAAGATTAATATACAATTAAAGCATCTCAAAATGGACATCTAAAGTTATAGTGAAAAAAAAAGTAGAGGCCTTCAGCTGTATTTTTCTTAAAACAAACATAAGTTTTCTAGAGGCAATAGAATGAGATTAAAAGTAGGGGGAGGTAGAATAGTAACTGGAAAAATCAAAGTAAAGCAAACAAACAACAACAACAACTAAAAAAAAAATATTGAATCAGAATATTAGAAATCTTGTGCTGACTCTAGTGATTTTTCTAGAACATCTTGTTATTCTTCTTGTAGATGCCATCAAGTCATCTCCAACTCATAGTGACCTCATGTACAGGGGAACAAAACACTGCCCAGTCCTGTGCTGGCCCCATGATCTTTGCCATGCCTGAGCCCATTTTTGCAGCCACTGTGTCAATCCATCTTATCGAGGGCCTTCCCCTTTTCTGTTGTCCTTCCACTTTACCAAACATGACATCCTTCTCCAAGGAATGGTCCCTTCTTACAACATGACCAAGTAGGTGAGACAGAGTCTGGCAATTCTCGCTTCCAAGGAGCATTCTGGCTGCACCTCTTTCAGGATAGATTCATTAGTTCTTTTAGCAGTCCATGGTATTTTCAGCATTATTCGCCAACACCACAACTCAAAAACATTGGCTCTTCTTTGGTCTTCCTTTTTCGTTGTCCAGTTCTCATGTGCATAAGAGGCGACTGAAAATATTATGGCTTGTGTCAAGTGCACCTTAGTCTTCAAAGAAACATCTTTGCTCTTCAGCACTTGAAAGAGGTTCTTTGCAAGATATTTGCCCAGTGTAATACATCATCAGATGTCTTGATTGCTGCTTCCATTGGTGTTGATTGCAGAAACAAGTAATCTGAATTCTTTTAGAACTTCAATCTTTTCTCCATTTATCATGATGCTGCTTACTGGTCCAGTTGTGAGGATTTTTGTTTTCTTTATATTGTGATGTAATCCATACCTCAGACTGTAGTCTTCAATCTTCATTAATAAGTGTTTCAAATCATCCTCACTTTCAGTGAATAAAGTTGTGTCATCTGCATAACACAGGTTGTTAATGAGTCTTCCTCAACTCCTGATGCCATGTTCTTCTTATAGTCCAGCTTCTTGGATTATTTGTTCATCATACAAATTGAATAAGTATGGTGAAAGGATACAACTCTGATGCACTCCCTTCTTGTGTTTAAACCTTGCAGTGTCCTCTGTTCTGTTTGAACAACAGCCTCCTGGTCTACATACAAGTTCCTCATGAGCACAATTAAGTGTTCTAAAATTCCCATTCTTCTCAATGTTATCCATAATTTGTTATGATCCATACAATAAAATGCTTTTGCATAGTCAATAAAACACAAGTAAACATCTTTTTGGTATTCTCTGCTTCCAGCCAAGATCCATCTGACATCAACCATGATATCCCTCATTCCATGTCCTCTTCTGAATCCAGCTTGCCTTTCTGAAAGTTCTTCGTCAATATACTGCTGTAGTTGTTTTTGAATTATCTTCAGTAAGATTTTACTTGCATGGAATATTAATGATATTGTTTGATAATTTCCACATTCTGTGAGATCACCTTTCTTTGGAATGGGTACAAATATGGATCTTTTCCAGTCAGTTGGCCAGGTAGCTGTCTTCCAAATCTCTCGGCATAGCTGAGTGAGTGCCTCCAGAGTAGCATCCATTTGTTGAAACATCTCAGTGGGCATCCTGTCAATTCCTGGAGCCTTGTTTTTCACCACGTCCTTCAGTGCAACTTCGACTTCCTCCTTCAATACCATTGGTTCTTGATCGTATGCCACCTCCTGATATGGATGCACATGGGCCAATTCTTTTTGGTACAGTGATTCTTAGTATTCTTTCCATCTTATTTTGATGTTTCCTGCATCTTAGGAACTAATAATTATTTAATATCTGTAGAATTTTCCCTCATTCTTGTTCTATCCTTCCTTTCTCTCTCTATATATATATGTACATGTATTTTATATATATATATATATATATATATATATATATATATATATATATAAAATGTAATCTGCCCCCAACATTGATTAATTTACAAATCAGTTAAAATTTCTGTGGAGAAAACCGACAAATAAAACCTTAGGCTTTAAAGTCACAGGTTCCTGACTTCAAGCCCCATGGAGGATCTTAGGTGAATTTCTCATTTTAATCCCTCACTATTGAAATTTCTTCAGTCATAAAGTGAGAATAATAATGTTTTCTCTGCTTTACCGACTAGTTTTAAGAATGAAAGTAATGGTATATATGAGGTATTTATCACAAAGCCCTACATATGGTAAGAACTCAATCATCCTTTTTCTTATTGTTGATGTCAGGTGCCATCAAGTTGATTCTGACTCAGTGATACCTTACCTACAGCAGAATGAAACACTGCCCAATCCTGTGACATCGTCACAAATACTTGTCATACTTGAGCCCATTACTGCAGTCACTGTGTCACTCTGTCTTATTGAAGGTCTTCTCTTTTTCTCTGACATTCTACTTTACCAAGCTTGATGTTCTTCCCCAGGGACAGGCCAAATTCATGAGACAAGGTCTCACATTCTCACTTCTAAGGATCATTCTGTCTATACTTCTTCCAAAACAGACATATTCATTCTTCTGAAAGCCCATGGTATAGTCTATATTCTTTACCAACACCGTATTTCAAATGCATCAACTCGTCCATCTTCCTTATTTATTTATTTATTTTTCTAGGTTTCACATGTATAAGAGGTAATTGAAGATACCATGGCTTGGAACAGGTGCACTTTAGTCTTCAAAGTGATATCTTTGCTCCTTAACACTGAAAAGAGGTCTTTTCAGTAAATTTACACAGTGCAATATGTTGGTTGATTTCTTGGCTACTGCTTGCATGAGCACTGATTGTAGATTCAAGTAAAATGAAATCCCTGACAATTTCAATATTTCCTCCATTTATCATGGTTTTGTTTATCTGCTCACTTGTGATGATTTTTGTTTACTTTCTGTTGAGGTGTAATCCAGAATGGAGATTGTACTTCATCAATAAGTGCTTCAAATCCTCTTTACTTTCAACAAGAAAGGTTGTCATCTGATACCATAGGTTGTTAGTCTTCCTCCAGTTCTCCCTGTCTTCATCTAATCACATGTCATGTAAGAGAGAGTGTGATACTCGCATTTATTTTCTCATTCTCATCATAGGCATGCTTTACTTGTAGGAAAGTTCAAGGATGCAACATTGACAAAAATGGAAGCTAATCATATCTGTTATTTGATCCAGTTTGGAATGATTTAGTCAGTCTTCTGCTTAGTTTACTCCCCTGCTTTTAATCTGTTGTTGTTGTTGTTGTCATGTGCCATCGAGTCAGACCCAACTCATAGCAGCCCCTCCTTGGGTTTCTGAGGTAGTACCACTACGGAAGTAGATTGCCCAACCTTCCTTCCGAGGAGTGGCTGGTGGGTTTGAACCACCAGCCTTCTGACTAGCAGTCAAGTGCCTTAGCCACTATGTTACCAGAGCTCCTAGGCTTGTAATCTAGTCTTGTTAAATGGGCCTGTCCATGTCTTATGTGAAGGCATAGTATGGAGTAAGGGAATAAAAAAAAATAATAATAATATCTGAGTTACAGTATTATATGAATCATGTTTTCTGCCTTTTAAAATAATAACTTAGTTAAAATCATGATCTAACATATAAGGAAGCCCCCAAAGAACATAAAAATGATTAATCCTCTACAATGAAGAAGTGTAAATATGCAACATCAAAAAGACTGGTTCTTTGCACATGTTATATTTTATAGCAAACATTATAACATTTTGAATAATGATCAACATACCCTGTAATTCACTTAAAAAAATTAAAGCTTTTATATATCATGCAAGGACTTGATAAGTTTTCCAATGTATAACAGTATCACACGGTACCAGCGGTTTTCTAGTTCAAGAACCTATTCCTTTCTTCCTAAACTTTTTAGATTTAGCATTCTCCTTTGAGGTTGTAGCAGAACTCAAATTTAAAAGCAGAGCCTTTTCATTCTTGTAGCATATCTACTCTTGTGAGTTATATGATAAATGTTCCAGACCCTCCCATAGGAAGAATGTACAAAATCACATGAAGTAAAAGTATTTTGGAGTTCGATAACACTATTTACCCATTTTCTGAAGTGCTTTCATTAACTCTCAAATAATGGACTTCTACTTTTGAAAATAATATTGACTTCAAAAATGGAAAATTTGCTCCCCAGGAATCCAAAACTTCACCTCTCACAGTACTGCAAAAAATAATCAACAAAACTTGTGGAATTTCAAAAATGATAATCTTATAAGTGTATATTTAAAAAATCTATTTTGCTAACTCAGTAAAGAATGGAGTAAAAAAAAAGTATTTTAAAAGGTGGAAATTATTTGACTCATGGAAAATCCCTTTTATTTTCTTTTGGAAATTCTTCATACAAGCTTTTTAGAGATAAAACTGAGGCAATCCAAGGGATGCACAAAGAAAACACACTTTTATATAAATTGCATATGAAACCCAGCAACAGGGCAAGCCCAAACACAATACAAATGAGAAATTTCCAATAGAAAAACTTAGCCAAAATAAACAAGGCCCTACTACTCCCTCTGACTCCACAGTCAGAACTCCGTCAAGTACTATTAACATCATGATTGGCTGAACAAAACTTCTTAGGATATGAACCCTCTCAAGAAGACCTTGACAAAACCACAAGCCCTCAACTTGAGGATCAGAGAAATGATAGTAATGACAAGGTTGTCATCTATTCCTTTTATGCCATGATCTTTCTTATTATCTCTACCCCAAATCTCATTGGTGCAAGCCCAAACCTGGTTTCTGTCTAGCAAGGGCTATAGTGCTTACAGGTGGCTTCACCACTTGTGACCATGGAAATACAGTCAAAACAATTCTCTCTGGATTGCCTGGCTGGGGATGTGGATAAATAAAAAGAGATGACTCAGAGACAAGAGAGGAGGCAGAGACCCTATGGAAGATGGGGTGAGGGCTGGAGGTGGTGGTGAGTGAATGGCAAATAACACACATGAGTGCCTCTCTTCTCTTTCCTGTCTCCTCCCCTCCCCTCTTCATTCCATTCTATGATGGATGGTTGATGAGATAAAGGCCTCCGCTTTACATGTCACAGTCCTATTAAGAACAAATGTTTAAGACCTGAGATTTGTGTGCATTTTACATTTATTTTATTTTCAAGATTGTTTCTTCTGCTGCTTTCCACTGAATCTTTCTCCTGGGCTTTGCATTTAATACTTCCTGTCAGAAAGAGTTTCCTATTCCTCTCTTCCCTGGGAAGATACAGGCATCAAGAAAGAAGAGAGAGAGAGGGAGAGAGAGAGAGAGAGAGAGAGAGAGAGAGAGAGAGAGAGAAAAGTCATTGTCTCCTTATACTGCAAAGTCAGCAATAAACTACCTTTTCAATCAAGTGATCATTATGTGTTGTAAACTGTGATATATATTTTACAAGGGTATTTGCAATCATCACAACTTTGAAAATGTCTTTTCTATTATATAAATTTTTGTTTGAAAAAAATAAGATTTACATATGTAAAACAATTTGACAATCTCTTCTATGAAAGTGGAGTGCATGAAAAATATTTACCTGAGTACTAGATACTGTGAGAATTAATAAAATCTAACATTTAGGGACTGAGTTGTGGGTAATGTTTTCTGATGGTGGAGGATAAGAACAAGAGAGACAAAGAAGCAACAAGTACCTTTAAAGCTTTGGCTCATATGTGGTATAGGTATATATGTTCACATTTAATCACCCAAAGGAAATCATATGTTTAAGCCCAAAAACAATTACTCTGAAAAACATACTTGATCTGCTAGAATTCATGTCATATAAAGGGAAGTAATGAATGGTTGTGAACCAAAAATACAGTGCACTACACTTGGAAGTCCATGGTTCTTTTTTTTGTTTTTTTTACATGTTATTATAATTATTATTTTTAATCAATAGCTTTGGAAGAAGATTGAACAGTATCAAAAGCTGCTTAAGTAGAGTGACCAATTGACTTCTTGGAAAAGTAGTCTAGTTCCTAATCTGTAAGAAGAACCCTACATTTTAAAGTGGGTTATTGGGAAGAATACAGGACATTTGTTAGGCAGCATCTGAGAATTATAATTCAAATATTTGTGCCAAAAAATCACCAAAACTTATTTTTTCAGTTCTCAAAATCTTTACAGCTTCATATGTAGTCACATTTATTTACCTATTAAAGTTTTGCTGAACAGATAAGAGCTTGAAAAGGAACTGATTTTACAATTAGGTTATTTATATCCATTGTCCCCATCTCATCTATGGTACAACAAAGATTCTACTCCTCTTTCTTCCTTTGCCTTATAGTACCTGGCTAGAATAACACAAATATCTTTTCTAAAAACCAATTGAGGAGCATAGCCTCCCATGTCTGAAGTCAGTTATGTAGTTCAATTTAATTGTGTTTACAAATATCTACTTGTTTGTTGAAATTCAATTTGGGGTCTGCTGTGCTTCAACTTCAAGTGGGAGTTGTATGTGTGTGTGTGTATGTGAGCCCTGGTGGCAAAAGAGTTAAGCAATTTGCTGCTACCCAGTGTGATTTGAACCTATCCGTAGCTCTGTGGCAGAAAGACCTGGACATCTGCTCTTATAAAGATTACAGCTGAGAAATCTTACCGGGACGATTCTCTTCTGTCAGATAGGGTCACTTTGATTCTTTTTCTACTGGATGTCATCCAACAATAACAAGTTTGACTTACCAATATCTGTAAATGAAAATTCCATCGAAATACCTATGGAGCCTAATAATTATTGAGGACCCCTGGTGGCACAGTGGTTGCTAATTGGAAAGATCAGAGCTCTGTACCTTCCAATCACTCCTCTGTAGAAAGATGAGGTAGTCTGTTTCTATAAAGATTTCAGCCTTGCAAATCTTATGGGACATTTCTGCTCTGTCCTATAGTCAGAATTAATTCAATGGCAACAGAAATAGGTAATGATGTTTGATTTGGTGAATTTCTGACTTACATTAAAACACTCTGATCTTTGGTCTTACAATGAAGGAAAAATTCACATTCTGTACAAACATAAATTCACCTCAAAATAATTATTTAGACATCGTTAAAATAGATAGCTATCTATGTTCAATGAGTTCATAAATTAATGAGGGGAAGCTCATGATCTGTAATAAATAAATACAAGGCATAGGGATTTCCTTAAATTCATTCTTAATTTTATGTAAGTATTTATGTAGGTGCTATAATACCATTCTACTCATAAGACTCAGAGATTCTATGTGGAAATGACACTCTATAAACTAAACTACAGCTCAGTTCCAGATTTATTTATTTATTTATTTATTAAAATTTTCTTACAAGTGAAATGATGCTTATTTTTATGATTCTCCTAGCACCTACCTTACATCATGGGGCTATGAATGGATGCAAAGAAATACTTATTAATAATAACAATATGCATGATCTTTACCTTGACAATTGCTGGGGTAATCTGTGTGACATCAAGGTGAGCATATCATTCACAGCATGTTGAGAAAGTCAAACAGCTTTAAAACCCTGGAAGAAACATATTATTAGTAAAAAGAAATGGAATATTTATATTGCAGTTCAAAATATGTACAATACAACATTTATTTCAAGGCTAATAGTTTAAAGAATTTGGTCTGTGGCTAATGGTCAGTTGTCTTCAATATGGAATTTCATTCTTGAAATGAAATGCAATAGATTGGGTAAGATACCTTCTTCTCCTTGTTATGTAAATTGGGATATAATATAAAGATTCAGTGCTAGAAGATGTTAAGACAGTAGATTCTCATAACTTTATGAATAGTATTTATGAGAAGAGATGACTAATTCTTCTAGGCTAAACAGATACAGGCAAGGAAGTAGATCTAGAAAAGGGATGAAATAAAGTGATATGCTCAAAAGACTACTAAAATAATTGATAGTTTGATTTCAAATAATCATCTTAAAGTCAACAATGTTTATAATCATAAATATTTGCAAAGATCCTAAAAAATGAAAGTTACTCAAATTTTCATATATCTATAAAATTCAACATTAGGAAGTTCTTAATATCTTATACTCATTTTATATGGCATGTTGTGTAAAATCCTAATTCTAAGTATTAAAATATACTGAGAATAGTGGAAAAAGAAAAACAAAACATAAAATATTAGCATCATATAGTTCTGACTGATAGGAACATTCAATTTTACTTTTATTTATCAAATGCTAATATAGTGCTTACTAGGTGTCAGGGATGATTTCAAGCATGTTATTAATATTACGTTATTTAATCCATTGAATGAGAATGTGGGAGAGGGATTGTTTATTAGTTTTCTATTTATTACTGGGTAAAAAGAAAAATACAAAAACCAGCTTAAGAGAGCTTGTGGCACAATTTCCATTGATCAGGAGTATAGTCATTGCCAAGTGTTTTACAAGGCTGGAATTAATGTGATTGGGTAGCATTCTTATCTGAAGGCTCAACAAGAGAAAAATAAATCCAAGCTTAGTAAGATTATTGGCATAATTCATTCTCTTAACATTATAGTACTCAAGATCTTATGAAGAGTGGTCTTGGAGACCACTCTCAGGATCACAAGGACACAGTTCTGTACTATGTAGCCCTCCCCATAGGCAGTTCACACCCTGACTCTTTGCATCTTCAAGGTCAGTCAGAAAGCTTTCTTACTCCAATCTACTAAAATGGAGTCTTATAGAATAGATTATAGCCATAGGAGTGATATTCTATCTCCTTTGTCATATGATGTAACCTAATCAAGAGTGACTACCCATCATTTTGATATAGTTTATTGGTGAGAAGCAAGTCAAAGGTTGTGCTTATACTCAGGGAAGGGAATCATATGAGGACATGGCTCACCAGGAGACAACTTAGGTTTTATCTCCCATACACTATTTTTCTTTTTTTTAGCAGTTTTACTGGTGGCTCAGTGGTTAAAGTATATGGCTGCTAAACAAAAGGTCGATAGTTCAAACACACTAGCTAACTAGCTAACCAAAAGGTTGGCAGCTCAGACACACCAGCCACTCCATAGAAGAAAGATGAGGCAGTATGCTTGTGTAAAGATTTGCAGCCTTGGAAACCCTCTGGGATAGTTATACTCTGTCCTCCAGGGATTCTATGAGTCAGAATTGACTTGATGGCAATGGGTGTGGGTTTTGGTATACACTATTTTTATTAGCAGTTTGCATATGAGGAAATTGAGGGTCAGAGAGATTAAGTAGCTTGCTTGTATTCAAAAGTTACTAAGTAGAACATTTGAGATGTGAACTCAAGCAGTAAGGATTCAAAACACCTCTGGAGGCATAGTGCCTAGGGCATTTGACTGCTAAGCAAAAGGCTGGTGGTTCAAACCCACCAGCCACTCCACAGAAGGAATACAGGGCAATCTACTTCCATAAAGATTTACCACCTCAGAAACCCAAAGGAGTTCGCCATGAGTGGAAATCGATATGATGGCAGTGAGTTTGGCTTTTGGTTTACTAAGGATTCATGCTGAGCAAATGATCCGAGAAGCTAGACTACATGAAGAAAAACGTGGCATCAGGATTGGAGGAAGAATCATTAACAACCTGAGATACGCAAACAATGCAACTTTGCCTCCTGAAAGTGAGGATGACTTGAGGCACTTACTGATGAAGTTTGAAGAATACATTCTGCAGTGTAGATTAAGTCTCAATATAAAGAAAACAAAAGTCCTCACAACTGGACCAATGAGCAGCATCACATTGCAATAAATGGAGAGAAGACTGAGGTTGTCAAAGAATTCACGTTGCTTGGTTCTACAATCGATGCCAATGGAAGCAGTAGTCAGGACATTAGACAACTTGTGGCATTGGGAAAGTCAACTGCGAAGGAACTGTTTCAAGTGCTGAGGAGCAGGGATGTCTCCTTGGGGACTAAGGTGTGCCTGACACAAGCCATGATATTTCCAACTGCCTCGTATGCATGTGAGAGCTGGACAATGAATAAGGAAGACCAAAGAAGAGTTGACACTTTTGAGTTGTGGTGCTGGCAAAGAATGCTGAAAGTACCATGGACTGCTAAAAGAACTAACAGATGTGTCCTGGAGGAAGTGCACCCGAAATGCTCCTTGGAAGCAAGAATGGCCAGACATTGTCTCACCTTTTGACAACATGACTATTTTGGTCATGTTGTCAGAAGGGACCATTCTCTGGAGAAGAATGTCATGCTTGGTAAGGTGGAGGGTTGACGAAAGAGAGGGAGGCTTTCAATGAGATGGATTGATACGGTGGTTGCGACAGTGGGCTCAAGTATAGCAGGGACTGTGCAGCTGGCGTGGGATCCAACAGTGTTTTGTTCTGCTGTGCATGGGGTCGCCATGAGTCAGAGAGGACTCGACAGCACCTAGCAACAACAACAACAACAATGATTCATGGTCTTAACCATTATGCTGTTCCTCTCAGAAATAATTTTAGTTTTTCTAACAGTCAATATTTATTCTCTATATATTTACACTGCATTTTATATATTTATTAAGGCCTTACTATGTATTAGCCTCTCGTGTACTTGTTTTCTAACCAGAAGGCTGGCAGTTCAAAACCACCAGCTACTCCTCCAAAGGAAGTTTGGATGATCTACTTCTGTAGTGATACCACCTCGGAAACTCAAGGAAGAGTCACTATGAGTTGGATTCAACTCGACAGCAGTGAGTTTGGTTTTGGAGTTGGACTTGTTTTAATTGTCTTCAGCTTCAACTTGAATTTGTATATGAGCAGTTGATGGTCTATTACATGGTCAGCTCCTGGCCTTGTTTTAACTGAAGATATTAAGCTTGTCCATCACCTCTTACCACAAATGTAGTCAATCTGATTCCTGTGTAATCCATTTGGTGAGGTCCACATGTATAGCGGTCATCTGCATTGTTGTAAAAATGGTGTTTGTATTGAATAATTCATTGGTCTGGCAAAATTCTATCATGTGATCTCCAGCATCATTTCTATCTTTTTTGATAGACTAAGTTTTTTGATTTTTAGTTTACTAATCCAGCTTCTCAGATTATTTGCTCAGCATATAGATTGAATAAGTGTGGGGGAAGGATACAACCCTGACACATTCCCTTTTTGATTTTAAACCATGTGGTGTCCCCTTGTTCCATTCAAATGACAGTCTCCTGGTCAAGGTACATGTTCCTCATGAGTACAATCAAGTGAATGGGAATTCCCATTCTTCTCAATGTTAACCATAATTTGCCATGATCCACACAATAAAATGCCTTTGCATAGTCAATAAAACACAAGTAAACATCTTCCTGTTATTCTTTGCCTTGAGCCAAGATTCATCTGACAACAGCTATGTCCCTTGTTCCACATCCTCTTCTGAATCCAGCTTGCACCTCTGGAAGTTCTCTGTCAATATACTGCTAAAACGTTTTTGAATTATCTTCAGTAAGATCTTACTTGCTTGCGATATTAATGATATTGTTCTATAATTTTCACAATCTGTGGGATCACCTTTCTTTGGAATGGGTACAAATATGCATCTCTTCCAGTCAGTTGGCCAGGTGGCTGTCTTCCAAATCTCTTGGCATACCTGAGTGAGTGCCTCCAATGGGGCATCTGTTTGTTGAAACATCTCAATTGGTATTCCATCAATTGTTGGAGCCTTGTTCTTCGCCAATTCTTTC
>NW_006922121.1:1398643-1406674 GCF_000298275.1 Orycteropus afer afer
ATCTTTCAATTTTCCTAGATTCATAATTCGTACATTCCATGTTCTGATGATTAATGGATGTCTGCAGCTGTTTCTCTTCAATTTGAGTAGTGCCACGTCAGCAAATGGAGGTCTCAAAAGCTTTACCTTATCCTTATGAGTAAGGCTGGGTTTACTCAGATGATGCAGCCCTTTTCCAGTCCTATTTTGAGAGACTTCTAACCTAACTGGACTATTCATAAATTTGCACAGTAGTGTATCAAACAGTGTTTCTTTTCTATTCGTAAGGTTTTCCCTGGCCAATTCTTTGGGAAGTGGACAGGTTCTTCCTTCTTCCTAGTCTGTCTCAGTCTGTAAGCTGGGCTGATATCTATGCACCATGTGCATCCTACTGGGTTTGAAACACCAGTGGCTCAGACTCAAAACTCACC
The DNA here is from genome assembly GCF_000298275.1 of Orycteropus afer afer. NCBI lineage: Eukaryota > Metazoa > Chordata > Mammalia > Tubulidentata > Orycteropodidae > Orycteropus > Orycteropus afer. The sequence goes on from NW_006922121.1 coordinate 1,399,054, forward strand.
TCAACATGTCACCATGGTAGGACAAACTGACAAACAAGTTTGTCTCCTTGTTGGAAACCTTTCATACCATGCTTACCTGGGTCCCTGCAGCTGACTCCTCCTCTGTCCCGGTTCCTGGGCCTTTTAATTCCCTTTCTCCCGTTCTTCCACCCTGCTGCTTTGGGCATGCCTGTGTTCCCTCTCCTCACCTGGATCCCTGCGGCTGACTGCTCCTCTCTCCAAGTTCCTGGCTTTTAATCCCCTTTCTCCCACTCTCTCATCCTTCTGCTTTGGGCATGTCTGAGTTCTCTCTCCTCACCTGGATCCCTGAGGCTGACTGCCCCTCTGTCTGGGTTCCTGGCTTTTAATCCCCTCTCTTCCACTCTTCCATCCTTCTGCTTTGGGTGTGCCTTGTTCTTTCTCCTCACCTGGACCCCTGTGGCGACTGCTCCTCTGTCTTAGTTCCTGGCCCTTTTAATCCCTTTTCTCCCACTCTCCTTGTAGTTGTATGAATATTATTCTATCACTGACAGCATTATACTTTAGGATAGATCTTGAAACATTCTTTGTGATGATGAATGCCACACCATTCCCCTTCAATTTGTCATTCCCAGCATAGTAAATTATACTGTTGTCTGATTCAGAATGATCAGAACCAGTCCATTTCAGATATCTCATCCTAGGACATTGAGCTTTATGTGTTCCATTTCATTTTTGACAACTTCCAATTTTCCTAGATTCATACTTTATATTTTAAGAATATATTTGCTTCATTGAACACCAAGGACTGAAAAACAGGAATTGTAGGAGGACACAAAGAACATCATCCATGAAGAAAGCAAAAGGTCATTAAAAGACAGAAAAGGAACAAAATTGATGTCAGAAAGAATTTGAAACTGTCTTTGAAAGGAGAGTAGCTAAAATAAATGGAAGAAATGACAAGATCAAAGAGATGAACAGAAGATGTCAAAGAGCAGCTTGAGAAGACAAAGTCAATTATTGTAATGAAATGTGCAAAGATCTGGAGTTAGAAAACCAAAAAGGAAAAATATGCTTGGTATTTCTCAAGCTGAAAGAACTGAAGAAAAAACTTAAGCCTCAAGTTCCAGTATTGGAGAATTCTATGGGCAAAATATTGAATGATGCGTCATTGTCATTATTCACCATCGAGTCAGCCCTGACTCATAGCGACCTCTCTTTGGGTTTCCAAGGCAGTATCACTACGGAAGTAGGAATGCCCAACCTTCCTTCCAAGGAGTGGCTGGTGGGTTTGAACCGCCAGCCTTCTGGTTAGCAGTCAAGTGCCTTAGGAACTATGCAAATATCAAAAGAAGATAGAAGAAATATACAATCATTGTCCCCAAAAATTTGGTCGATGTTCATCCATTTCAGGAGGTGGCATATGATCAAGAACCAATGGTATGGAAGGAAGAAGTTGAAGCTACACTAAAGGATTTAGCAGAGAACAAGGCTCCAGGAATTAATGAAATACCCACTGAGATGTTTCAACAAAAGGATGTTGTGCTAGAGGCATTAACTGGGCTATGCCAAGAGATTTGGAAGACAACTACTTGGCAAACTGACTAGAAGAGATTCATATTTGTATCCATTCCAAGTAAATGGGTGACATGTTCTGGTTACCTAGTGCCTCTCTGACAAGAATACAACACAAATGGGATAGCTTGAACAAAAAGGACTTGATTATCTTACAGTTTGGAGGCTTTAAGTCTGAGTTCAAAGTGCCAGGCTCTAGGGGCTGGGTGAAAGCCTCTCAACTTTGGCCTTCAGTTGTGCCTCCTGGTCCTGGCCCACTGAAGCTGGATACTTTTCTTCATTCAGCTGCTGGCTGCTGAGGCTGACAAGCCCAAGGTTGACAAGTAAAAAGGCACAGTCCTAATGTTACCAAACCACATGGCAGGCCATTAATTCAAGTCCATTAAAGGTTCCAAGGTTGGCAGAGCATGGCAGTCTGCTGAACAATGACACGACTACATGCAGAGTTCAAGTGTGCCATTAGCTAGAGACTATTACCTAAGGCTTGTCCTTATATACAGGAAGCAGACCACATCCCTAAGGCAGCTACTTAGCTGCTCACAGTGGATTCCATGGAGTTGATTACCAGTGTCATCATGTGGAATACTACATCCAGCTGCCCAGCCACTCAACCAGGCTCAACCAAGTTGACACACAAACTTAACTACCACATGATCCCACAGAATGTGGAAATTATCAAATAATATCATTAATATCACACGCAAGTAAAATCTTGCTGAAGATAATTCAAAAACATTTGCAGCACTATATTGACAGAAAACATCCAGAAATGCAAGATGGATTCAGAAGAGGACGTGAAACAAGGGATATCATAGCTGTTGGGATCTTGGCTGAAAGCAAAGAATAACAGAAAGAAGTTTACTTGTGTTTATTGACTATGCAAAAGCATACTATTTTGTTCTTGTTATTAGGTGCCATCTAGTATTCTCAGACTCAAAGTGGCACTTTTCACAGCAGAATGAAACACAGACCAGTCCTGTGCCACCTGCATGATCCTTGCTATACTTGAGACCATTGCTGGTACCACTGTGTCAATCCATTTCCTTGAGGGCCTTCTCCTCTTTTGTTGACCCTCCACCTTACCAAACATGACATCCTTCTCCAGGGAATGGTCCCTTCTGACAACATGAGATAAAGTCTGGCCATTCTAGCTTCCAAGGAGCATTCTGTCTGCACTTCCTCCAGGACAGATTTGTTAGCTCTTTTAGCAGTCCATGGTACTTTCAGCATTCTGTGCCAACACCACAACTTGAAAGCATTGACTCTTGTTAGGTCTTCCTTATTCATTGTCCAGCTCTCACATGCATATGAGAGATTGAAAATACCATGGCTTGTGTCAGGCACACCTTAGTCCTCAAGAAGACATCTTTGCTCTTCAGCACTTGAAAGAGGTCCTTTGCAGCTGATTTGCCCAGTGCTATACATCATCTGATGTCCTAACTGCTGCTTCTGCTTCCATTGGTGTTGATTGTAGAAACAAGCTATGTGAAGTCTTTGACAACCTCAAACTTTTCTCCATTTATCATGATGATGCTTATTGGTCCAGTAGTGAGGATTTTTGTTTTCTTTATATTGAAATGTAATCCATACTGCAAACTGTATTCTTCAATCTTCATCAGTAAGTGCTTCAAGCTTATCCTCACTTTCAGCAAGGAAAGTTGTTCTATCAACGTATCAGAGGTTGTTAATGATTTTTCCTCCAATCCTGATGCCACGTTCTTCTTCATAGTGTCCAGCTTCTTAAATTATTTCCTCAGCATATAAATTGAATAAATATGGTGAAAATAAACAACCCTGACACACTCCCTTCTTGATTTTCATCCATGCAGTGTCCCCTTGTTCTGATCGAAGGACAGCCTCCTGGTCTATGCATAGGTTCCTCATGAGCACAATTAAATGTATCGGAATTCCCATTCTTCTCAATGTTATCCATAATTTTTTATGATCCACACAATCAAATGTTTTTGCATAGTCAATAAAACACAAGAAAACATCTTTCTGGTATCATTTGCTTTGAACCAAGATCCATCTGACATCAACAATGATATCCCTCATTCCATGTCCTCTTCTGAATCCAGCTTGCATTTCAGGGAGTTCTCTGTCAATATATTGCTGCAACCTTTTTTGAATTATCTGATTTTAATACTTTTGAATTATTTGATTGTGTGGATCATAAAAAATTATGGACAACATTGAGCAAGATGGAAATTCCAGAATACTTGATTGTGCCCATCAGGAACCTGTACATAGACCAGGAAGCTGTCATTCAAACAGAACAAGGGATACTGCATGGTTTAAAATCAGGAAGGTTGTGCATTAGGGTTAAATCTTTTCACCACACTTCTTCAATCTGTATGCTAAACAAATAATCTGAGAAGTTGGACTATATGGTAAAGAATGTGACATTAAGATTTGAGGAAGACTCATTAACAACCTGCAATACATGGATGACACAACTTTGCTTGCTGAAAGTGGGGATGACTTAAAGTACTTACTGATAAAGTTTAACGATTTCAGTCTCCAATATGGATTACATCTCAACATAAAGAAAATGAAAATCCTCACTACTGGACCAATAAGTAACAGCACAATAAATGGAGGAAAAAACTCAGTTATTAAAGATTTCATATTACTTGGTTCCACAATCAACACTAATAGAAGCATCAGTCAAGACATCAGATGATATATTGCATTGGGCAAAGATGCTGCAGAAGATCTCTCTCAAGTTCTGAAGAGCAAAGATGTTTCCTTGAAAACTAAGGTGTGCCTGACCCAAGCAATAGTATTTTCAATCGCCTCATATATATGTGATAGCTAGACAATGGCCCCCAGGGATGGCCTCAGGGCCTCAGGGAGTCAGCTGCCACACCCAAGGCTGGCAGTTCAAACCCACCGGCTGCTCCCAGCCAGGTAGCTGGGCTGTATCTTTGGAAGCTCTGGTAGCATAGTCTTTGGAAGCTCTGGTTCAAAGCCACCAGCCCGCCTTGGAAGGAAGATGGGGCAATCTACTTCCATAGTGATACTGCCTCGGAAACCCAAAGAGGGTTCGCTATGAGTCGGGTCCGACTCAACGGCACATAACAACAACAGTTGGACAATGAACAAGGAAGGCCAAAGACAAGTTTATGCTTTTGAGTTGAGGTGTTGTCGAAGGATATTGAAAGTACCTTGGCTGCTCAAGGAACGAAGAAATCTGTCCTGGAAAAAGTGTAGCCAGAAAGCTGCTTGGAAGTGAGAATGGCCAGACTTCATCTCACCTACTTTGGTCATGTTGTCAGAAGGACCCCTTCTCTGGAAAAGGATATCATGCTTGGTAAAGTGGAGGGTTAGCAAGGAAGGGAAATATCCTTACTGAGATGGATCAACCTAGTGGTTGCAACGATGGGCTCAGATATAGCAGGGATTGTGAATCTGGCACAGGACGAGGCAGTGTTTTGTTCTGTTGTACATAGGGTGAATATGAGTCAGATCCAAATCAATGGTGCCTAACAACAACAACAACAACAATGTATGAGGCACTGTGATAAGCATTAAGCTTGAACTTGAAGAATAGCCATGATCTTTGCCATCAGGGAGTTTATCATCTAGTGAGGGTATAATATAGCCAGGTGTACAGGGAACAGAATTGAGAATAATGACAGAAGATGACCAGAGAAGTGCAGAGTTATGTTCAAGTTCAGCGGAAGAGAACTTGACCTTGACTTGGGGAGTCAGAGGAGACTTTCAGGAAAAAATGACTTCTAAGCTATTGTCTGAAGAATGGGGAAGAAGTGAGAGGGAAGGTCGGAAATAAATGAAGGTAATGAGTAGGTGACGTGCTCTAGGAAATGGAAACAATGTTCAGAAGTCTTGTGGTGAAGGAGAATACCCCTCACCCATGGAATACAAGCATTTCCACAACTGTAGCCAAAGTGTGTAGGATAAGAACATATAAAATTTATAGGATTATAAAGGGACTAGTTAAATTTTTGACTTTACATTTAGTCAATGAGGAACCATTGTCTAATTTTAAACTTTGGAGAAGACAAAATGTGTTTGCCATATGGAAACATTACATTGGCTGTAGTTGGGAAGATATACTGAAAGCAGGGAGGCCACCTAGAGTAGAGTTACAGTAATCCAGGGAAGTGAAACTGGTGATGTGGTTTAACATTAGTTAAGAGTTCAGATGGAAAAAACAAAATTGATGCATTCAAGGGCTACCTCTCTCTCTCTTTTTCTTTTTCACTGGATTTTTATTTTGTATTTTACACGTTTTCTTCAATTAGCAAATCTCATTTTTAATGTCAGAAAAATATTTTTGAATAAGGAGTCAATAAAGCAGATATTTTTTTTTCCAGAACACAGTGCTCTGCTAATGTTTCTATTAAAATCAGAACATTTCTTACCAGCTGATAGCCTGCGTAAGTTCTAAAGCCTTTTCTACCTTTTTTTCCTAAGAGTTAGGGTTTTGTAATGAAAAGCTGCTTTATTAATTTTAATAATCTCTCTGTCAGGTGGATAGATCTGTAATTAGTTTTCCATTCTTATCAGTAGGAAATTAAAAGTCCCAAGAACAAATCCTGTTTTTCAGGGTCACCAGGTATGTAAATGTTGGAGTATCCTCAGAAACAGCTGCAGAACTCATATGAGCAAACAGGACTGCTGTGACAGATAAGAAGGGTGGGCAGCTCTGTGAAGCTCAGGATTGTCCCCTCCCAAGCTGGTTGTGTAAGGGTAGTGTACAAAGCACAGCACAGTGAACCCTGTTGTCCCAAGTTTGAGAGTGTCTGCCACTTCTCTGTCATCTCCGAAAATTCTGTCAGACAGCTCTGTTTTATACTTTCCACCAAAAATCCAGTCCAAGTTTAAATTCCTTATCCCATTGACACTAAGGCCTAGGTGTGTTTGGAACTCTTGCCTGACTAAAGAAAACTATGCCAAGTCCATAAAACCATGCAGATCAGGCTATTACCTGAAAGTACTTTGGAAGATACTGTAGGTTAACTAACGGTCACCAAAGATATCACGTCCTAATTCCCAGAACTTATAAATATTACCTTATTTAGAAAAAAAAAAAAAGGTTTTGTGGTTATAATTCAGTTAAGAATTTTAAGATGAGATCATCCTGGATTACTTGGGTGGGCCCCAAGTCCAATGACATATCCTTATAACAGAAAGATAAAAAAAAGATAACACAGATATACAGATGAGAAAGTGATGTGAAGACAGAGCAGAAAAAAATGACGGTGCAAGCCAAGAATACCAACAGCTGTCAGAAGCTGAAAGGAGAGGGGATAGATCCTCTCCGAGAGCCTACAGATGGAATATGGCTAACTTGACACCTTGGTTTCAGACTGCTGGCTCCCAGAACTGTGAGAGAATAAATTTCTTTTGCTGTAAGTTATTCAGTTTGTAATAATGTATAACAACAGTTGTAGGAAACCAATAAAGGAGGGATAGAATAAAGCTTGGACATGTTTCGTGCAACTGAGAAAAGAGCTCAGTCTCTGACTGGACAAATAATATTAAGAGGCAGCATGTGGGCTTATTCAGCACCTAAAATGTATCTTTGAGGAGTGAACACTCTGCACAACTGTACCTGACAGCCTTGAGAAGGGAAGGGAGAACAACACTCTGAGTTCACAGAAAGTAAAGACACCAAGAGGAAGGCAAAAGTGCAAACATGGGAGCCAGGTGACACGAAGGGCACTCCAAAGAAATGATGTTTACAACTCATTTCAGAGTGACTCTAAAAACACTTCATGTGAATTATCTCTGTTCCCCTTGTAACACTTCCCAGTAGAAGACGTTAGCTCCATGGCCTCTGAGCTCTGGCAGGCACCCTCAGAAAGTAAACTTCCATATCTTGTCTGTTCCTGTCACCAGAGGAATTTTATTCTACCGAGAGTTTAATTAGGCAATTCTTTCAGGAAGCCTATTAAGTCTAGATTAATTAAGATTCCTTTCAAGATGATACTTAATTGGGATAATGTTTTAAATTGGTTATTGATGGAGGAAGATTTGATTGTGACTAGTGTAATTCCTTCTGAATGAGAGCAGAAAGCTTTCCTAGACCAGTGTTTAGTTCCTCAGATGACTTGGAAAA
>NW_006922121.1:1406774-1409543 GCF_000298275.1 Orycteropus afer afer
TATATATATATGCCAGGGAAATTAGTAATTTAGATCATGCTTGACTAAGATGAGAAAATAATTGACTCAAACCATTAGGAGTATAAACTCTCTAGAGAGTACATTCTGTAAGTGACAAGTTAATCCATTTCCACGGTGTTGGCTCTGAATATCATGCTAATTTTGTGCCTCCATAATATACATTAAGGTTAATAAGTAGCTATGAGCAGGGTAAGCAGGAACTAACATGTCAAGAGCCCTACCAGGTTCAAAACTAGGCACTTGACACTCTACCCCTTTTATCAACATACTGCTCTGAGTGGAGCTTCTGATCTCCTTCATTTAACAAAGCTCTGAGACGTCAAATAATTCATCCAAGATGCGCATAATGAGTGAGTGGGGACCATGGCTTCAAATCCCAGGTTCCTGGAAATCTGAAACCAATCCATTCATTTAGCAACTATTTAATAAATACCTACTGTGTTCTAGGCACTTGGAATAAAGCAGAACTAAATAAATTCGGTTACCAGGCACTTCATGTTCAACGGAGGGGGGTACAGACAGGTAATGAATGAAAAAAGAAAGACATGATAAACCAGAGTGTGGGAGAAGGTAAATGTCTCAAAAATACCTGTATAAATAAAAGTAAAAACAAAAACCACACACGTTATTCCTCACTTTTCGAGAGTCTATTGGCTTTGTCAGGTATGACACAGGCACAAGAATTCAAACACGAACCTCAGGATAAGGTTACAAAAACTAAACCTATGAGGAAAGAGTGAAGTTTTTTTTTTTTTTTTAATACAAGGAGTCACAAAGTTAATCTTTTACAAAGGGATTTGAATAATTCACTCTTACAAATTTCTCATATCACCACATCTTGTCACATTTGATCACCTTTTCTATTTACTAATCATTGGCTGTCTGGGATAAGCAGGCAGGATGTAGGTTATTATTGCTGAATTATCTAGAATTGAATCGTCACTCTGTTACCTGCTAGTTGTGGCTCAGCTTCCTTATCTGTAAAACGGGACTTAAGATTCAAGTAAGCTCAGAGAAAGTTCTAAATTTAGGGCTTGGTATACAGTAAATGTCCAATAAAGTTTAGCTATTGATACTACTAATCATTATTATTCCTTCAGGATATTTTATGGTGAAGGAAACTTGGAAAAGAATGGCTAAGATCCTCAAGGCCACAAACCAAAAAATAATGTTTACAACTCATTTCAGAGTGATTCTGAAAACATTTCATATGAATTATCTCTGTTCCCCTTGTAACATTCCGCAGAAGAGGACATTAGCTCCACAACCTCTGAGCTCTGGCAGGTGCTCTCAGGAAGTGCCCTCCCTCCTACATAGTCCTGTGATGATCTCTGTCTATGTACATGTTCTCCAATTCATGTGCCTTAGTCCTCCCTGTCCTCTCCATACTTGCAGAATATTTGCTTGCCAACCGGAACTTCACAAATATTGAATTCTGTCTTCATAAGTGTCTGTTTAGGCCTCAGCAAGTTTTCTAACCATATTGGCTTGTGTTTTCTTGTATTACAACATTAAGATAATAACTTGATCATAGCATTGTTTTAAATGAAAAAAAATAAATAAACTCACTGCCATAGTCAATTCTGACTCATAGTGACCCCAATTCTGACTCATAGTGACCCCCTTTGGGCTTCTGAGGCCATGGATCTTTAAGGAAGTAGATTGCCCAGTTTTCCATGGAGTGGCTGGTGGGTTTGAACCACCAATCTTCTAGTTAGCAGTCAAATGCCTCAGGCACTACACTACCAGAGCTCCCTATGGCATTGTTATGGAGGCTATTATTAACTGCTAATATTACTTAACATCTATTGATAATTTATTTGTATCAAGCTCTGGGACAAATACTTTAAAAAGATATTTCCCTTATTCTTCACAATATACTTATACAGTAGGAATTTTCATTTTTGTTGTTTTATTTTTAATATTATACAGAAGAGGTAAATTGAGATTTAGTGATTAAACATGATCTGAGGCTAACCATGAAAAAGTAATACAAAATTAAATGACAGTACATGTGACATAACCACAGAGACTATGACAAAATCTCTTAGAGGAATTGTAAGATTGTCTTTGTTAGACACCACTTCCAAAAGGCCTTATGATTTATACTGGACCTTAAAGGACTTGGATGACTTGAACCAAGGTAGTAGCGCATACACATTTTATATGACTCTATTTTTTCGACAATTCAGTATTTTTGAAAAAAATAATGTCTCAGAATTGATGAATGTATGTTAGGTGTAGGTAATACATGTTAGCTCTAAAAATTTATGAACAAAACAATTACTGTTTTTATTGTTCTTATATTTTTAATAAGTAATGTTGCTTAGAACAAGTAAAGCTAGACTTTTCCAGGCTTAATATATATTTCTATAGGGAAACATCTTTTCAATTTTCTTAAAATAATCAAAAAAATCCTCTTCTTTGAATTTTTTTAAGAGCCAAAACTGCATTTTTGTACATGTGAAAGTCACCTGGATTTGCACTCAGGGGACCCTTTCTTCTCCACTAGCTAGTGATGTAACAAAGATCTATAAATGATCCACAGTTTTATCAGCTGTAAGATAAGAATGACTTTCCCACCTAATGCATACCATTGATTGTTGTTGTTGTTGTTATGTGCTGTGGAGTCGGCCCCGACTCATAGCGACCCCTCCTTGGGTTTCTGAGGCAGTATCACTACAGAGCTCTGGTAGCATAGTGGCTAAAGCACTTGACTGCTAACCAGAAGGCTGGCGGTTCAAACGC
>NW_006922121.1:1410581-1412693 GCF_000298275.1 Orycteropus afer afer
GAGGTGGTATCACTATAGAAGTAGATTGCCCAACCTTCCTTCTGAGGAGTGGCTGGTGATTTTGAACTGCCAGCCTTCTGGTTAGCAGTCAAATGCCTTAGGCACTACACCACCAGAGCTCCTAAATGCTCGTATAAACAGTTGAATTATGATATTGTTAAATGCATATTTTAGTGCTATACTTTCATAGTTTTGTTTTCATACAATTGAGAAATATGTTTGTTATTCAGCAATATCTGTTCCCTTTTATACTGCTAAAATTATGATTAATTATGGACCAAACAAAGCCTCATTATCATTGAAACTTAGTAATACAACTCTGGATTCTAGTAACATTCAAATTAGCCAATGAGTGTCTAAAAGGGCAGATCAAGTTTTGAGAGTTACTCGCACTTATGAGAAAATCCACTAAGTTTCACCAGATGCTCTCCTCCTTTCAAAATGAAGAAAATACATCTTAAAACAAGATGGCAGAGGTAGGAAAAAAGTATCATTAATCAAAAACAAAATTATACAGAATGAAACTATGTAAAAGCAAAACATTGGAAGTGATGTGATTTTCAAAAGTTTATAATTAAAGTCTATGCTTAAAAATTAAAAGTTTATAATTAAATTCAAAAGTTTATAATAAAAAGTCTAAGCTTAATCTGCTTAGAAAATAAAGAAAGAGAGAGAGAGAGAGAAGCCAGATTCAATAGACTGAATCCAGTTAAAAAGTTTCAATTGCATGAAGAAGGGCCTATTAGAATGACATGTGGGAGCTGCTCCTTGTATTTTACCTTCATTTACTATACAGTATAGCACAAATAGGGAGCTCTGGTAGCATAGTGCCTAAGGCACCTGACTGCTAACCAGAAGGCTGGCAGTTCACACCCACCAGCCACTACTCAGAATGAAGGTTGGGCAATCTACTTCTGTAGTGATAGTGCCTTGGAAACCCAAGGAGGGGTCACTATGAGTTGGGTCCGACTCGACGGCACACACCAACAACAACAACAATAACATAGCACTAATATTTATACAGAAAATATTTAAATAGAAACTGCAAGGAGAATGATACAGGAATAGTAATATGGGCAGAAAAGTAGGCAAACATTTGTTGTTAGCTACTGTCCTGTTGATTCCCAATGCATGAAGATCCCATACATAATAATGTAATACTGTTGAAACCCATATGGTTCACGTTGGCTCATTTTCAGAAGTAGAGCACCAGGTCTTTCCTTCTACTGTCTTAATCTAGAAGTTCTGCCAAAACCTGTTCAGCATCACATCATCATGTTAGCCTATACTAACAGATGAGTGGTGATTCTCCTTGAGGGAAAAAAAAAAAAAAGACTAAACCATGTTTATTAAAATTCTAACTAATGAAATTAATATTTCTTGGCTACCTTAACATAGATGACCTACTAGTGATGTAATCTTGGGCAAACCTCATCTGCAAAGTAAAGAAAATAATGGTGCCTAGCTTATAGATTTATGGTCCGTGTGAAAGAATTAACAATAAGTAATGCATATAGAATATTGTCTAGTACAATGTACAGGCAAGACACGTGGGCCTGGAGATTGGGGGCTACTCTTCTATTGGGAGAAGCTCTATTTTAAGGCTGGAGGGTGAGGTAGCAGGCATGGGGCTTCAGGGCTGATTTTAGCTTAGTTGTGGCTCTATTTTAAGGCTGGAGCCAGAGGTAGGTGGGCTCAGGGATCAGGGGCTGCTTTTCACTTGGGGGTGGCTCTATTTCAAGGCTGAGGTCCAATGTTGGTGAGCACAGGGCTTGGGTGCTGCTTTCACTTGGGTGCAGATCTATTTTTAGGCCAGGGCCCAAGGTAGGTGGGCACAGAGAGGCTAGGAACAATTAAGGGAGGCAAACTTGTCTGTCAGTTTGTCCTCCTATGGTGACTTATGTGTTGCAATGAGACTGGAGGCTATGCCACTGGTGTTGCAAAATGCCAGCAGGGTTATCCATGGTAGACAGGTTTCAGCGGAGCTTCCGAGCCAAGACAGACTTGGAAGAAGGAAGAAGGAAAGAATTGACCAGTTAAAACCTTATAAATAGTAGTGAAACACTGTCTAATATATTACTGGAAAACTTTGTGAATAGCCTGAAACGTTGT
>NW_006922121.1:1414278-1415134 GCF_000298275.1 Orycteropus afer afer
CAACTGACTGGAAGAGATCCATATTTGTACCCATTCCAAAGAAAGGTGATCCCACAGAATGTGGAAATTATCAAACAATATCATTAATATCACATTCAAGTAAATTCTTACTGAAGATAATTAAAAAATGGGTGCAGCACTGTATTGACAGAGAGCATCCAGAAATGTGGGCTGGATTAAGAAGTAGAGGTGGAATGAGAGATATCATTGCTGATGTATCTTAGCTGAAGGCAAAGAATACAAGGGAGATATTTACTTATGTTTTATTGACTATGTAAAAGCATTCAATTGTGTGGATTATACCAAATTATGGATAATATTAAGAAGAAAAGTAATACTTGAACACTTGATTGTACTCATGAGGAATGTGTAGCTAGATCAGGAGGCTATCATTCAAACAGAACAAGGGGTTACTGCATGGTTCAAAATCAAGAAGGGAGTGTGTCAAGGTAGTATCCTTTCACCATACTTATTCAATTTGTATTCTGAGCAAATAATCCAAGCAGAAGTATTATATGAAGAAGAACATGGCATCAGGATTGGAGAAAGAATCATTAACAACCTGTGAGGTGCAGATGACATAACTTTGCTTGCTGAAAGTGAGGATGACTTGAAGCACTTACAGATGAAGATTAAGGACTACAGTCTACAGTACGGAGTACACTTCAGTATAAAGAAAACACAACTTTAAACTCCTCACAACTGGTCCAATAAACAGCTTCACCATAAACGGAGAAAATATTGAAGTTGTCAAGGACTTCGTATTACTTGATTCTACAATCAACACCAGCAGTCAGCTGCAGGGATCCATGTGAGGAGAGGGAACTCAGGCATGCCCAAAGTTGCAGGGGGGGAG
>NW_006922121.1:1417260-1423836 GCF_000298275.1 Orycteropus afer afer
CGTCAAGGTTGTATACTTTCCTCACACTTATTCAATCTATATGGTGAGCAAATAATCCGAAAAGCTGGACGATATGAAGAAAAACGTGGCATCAGGATTGGAGGAAGAATCATTAACAACCTGAGATGTGCAGATGATACAACTTTGCTTGCTGAAAATGAGGATGACTTGAGGCACTTATTGATGAAGGCACATACACTCTGAAGTATGGATTACATTCTACAATTGATGAAAATGGAAGCAGTAGTCAGGACATTAGACCACATGTACCACTGGGAAGGTCAACCGTGAAGAAATTGTTTCAAGTGCTGAAGAGCAAGGATGTCTCCTTGAGGACTAAGGTGCACCTGACACAAGCCATAATATTTCCAATTGCCTCGTATGCATGTGAGAGCTGGAAAAAGAATAAGGAAGACCCAAGAAGAGTTGATGCTTTTGAGTTGTCGTGCTGGCAAAGAATGCTGAAAGTACCATGGACTGCTAAAAGAACTAACAGATATGTCCTGGAGGAAGTGCACCCGAAATGCTCCTTGGAAGTGAGAATGGCCAGACTTCATCTCACCTACTTTGATCAATGAAGGGACCATTCCCTGGAGGAGGATGTCATGCTTGGTAGGGTGGAGGATCAACAAAAGAGGAGAGACCTTCAATGAGATGTATTGACACTGTGGTTGTGATAATGGGCTCAAGTAATAGCAAGGATCATGGAGCTGGTTCGGGATCAGGCAGTGTTTGGTTCTGCTGTGCATGGGGTCACTATGAGTTGGAAATGACTGCATGGCACCTAACAACAACAACAACACAATCAACCCCAATAGAAGCAGTGGTCAAGACATCAGATGACGTATTGCATTGGGCAAATCTATTGTAAAAGACCTCTTTCAAATGATGGAAAGCAAAGATGTCTCCTTGAAGACTAAGCTGTCCCTAACCCAAGCCATGGTATTTTCAATTGCCTCTTATGAGTCTGAGAGCTGGACGATGAATAAGGAAGACCAAAAAAAGTTCACGCCTTTGAGTTATGGTGTCGGAGAAGAATGCTAAGAGTACCATGGTCTGCTCAAAGGACTAACAAATCTGTCTCAGAAGAAATGCAGCCAGAATGTTTCTTGGAAATGAGAATGGCCAGATTTTGTCTCACCTACTTTGGTCATGTTGTCAGAAGGGACCATTACCTGGAGAAGGATATCATGCTTGGTAAAGTGGAAGGTCAATGAAGAAGGGGAAAGCCCTCAATGAGATGGATTAATACAGTGACTTCATTGATGATGGTCTCAGGTATGGCAAGGATTGTGAGGCTGTCCTAAGACTGGGCAGTGTTTCATTCTGCTGTTCATAGGGTTGCTATGAGTCAGAGATGACTTGACAGCACTTTTCTAGTCTGTTTTTGTCTGGAATAGTCATGTTTCTGTTCTATATTTCTCTTATCTGAAATTATGTCCTTTATTTCCTTTTGCTTTTGCCTGCAGGAGACCCTCTCAAATCTGTACTTTACAGCTTTGCTTCTGTTTTCAACAATGTCAGTTCTTGTCTTCACTGCCAGAAAACACATACTTCAAATTCTCTGGGTTATTTTGTATGTTTTTATATTTATTTTCACTTTTTAATCTGAAATTTTTGCCTCTTCAAAATTATTTCATTCTCTTCTTTTCATATAATAATTGCTTACAAGGACTATGAAGTAAAGCTCTTATTCTCATTTTATTAAAAATGCATCATCTTGCAAATACTTTATTTAATTATTTTTCTAAGGAGCCCTGGTGGAACAATGGTTAAATCCTCAGCTACTAATTGAAAAGTCAGCAGTTTGAACCCAGTAGCCTCTCTGCAGGAGAAATGACCCTGTGTTCATGATTTTGACCCTAGAAAATCATATGAGGCAGTTCTTCTTTGTCCTATAGACCAGATCATTATATGTCAGAATCAACTTGACAGTACAAAAGAATAGCATTTTCTAAACTTTTGTTTTATTTTTAAGAAAATAATTATATCCAAACCATCTTATTTCTCTGAATTTTAAGAGAATTCAATTTTATTTTCATTAAAGCTTTTCATAGGTACACCTGGACATTCTTACAGCACATACATATACACTTGTAGAAACTTCATCTGCCCACCCTATACATGGTCATGTGCACACTACCCCCTGCCTAAACAAACCTGACCATTCAGCCTGTCCACCCATCTATCCACTATAGATCAATGCTTGCCATCACCAACAACGCAGTGCTGTGTATGCAAAAGGGTTCATCTTTGTTGTCTGCATCTCCCACGTACCTCTCTCTGTCTTCCTCCTCCTCAACGCCACCAGACATAATTCTGGTAAAGTATAAGATCAGTGAAAAAGAGGAAGGTCTTGAATGAAAAGAATTGACAAAGTGGCTGCAGATATGGGCTCAAGCATAGCAATGATTGTGGGAATGGAGGAGGACCAAGGGTTTCGTTTTATCGAATCTGGGGGTACTGAGTCAGCATCAACCCAGCAGCAGCTAACAGCAAACAACAATAACAACAGCGAACACTGACACAAACGGATAAAAGTAGCAAAACACCATATCACAATTTAGAATATCAGGAAAGAATCATAAGAGACTCCTCATGAGAAGTCAATTATTCAATTACAATAAACAATGTGGGGCAGGGCTGAGTGGGAGAGGAGCGGGAACTTGCAGGTAGAGAGAACTTGGCCCAAGTGTAATAATTCTGCCTTCCAGAAAAAAAGAGTTGTGGCTAAATCCAATATTCTGTACATCAACTTGGTTCTACATGTCCCCTTCTAAGAATGTAGAGCTTTTAATTTTGTAATTACATACAAAAGAAGAAATTCTAAAGAAAAAATATGATAAATTGCAACAAAAAAGAATAAAAATTATTTATTAGAGCATGCCATTCATTAGTTAGTGTTTTTACTCATGATAATAGTAAAAATCTATTTGCTTTCCAAAGAAGATGGTTTATTTAGGAAGGGAACTTGAATTAAGGATTAAATTGATAAAAAAAGATAAACTAAAATGGCATTTATCATATTTGACAAATGCCAGGAACTCTTCCGTTTTCCTCTATGTCCTGACTTTGACAGAGATTTTTGAATTTCCTAGATGTTGGGCCTCTACAGAGATCCTAGGAAGATGGCAAGCAAGGACAAGAGAAAAACTGTGATTCACAAGATGACTCAGTACTGAGGTATGGAGTTTTAACGATCACCATATTCCTTCCCAGTTTTCTTTATTTCAATATGAAATGGCAAAAACTTCAAGCTTGGTTTTTTGTTGCCTGGTAACAATTATTCTCTCAAATTGTTTCCTCCATATACTTATTGTAGCACATTGAAATACCACATATTTAAATCCAGGAAATTGGGAATGCTTAAGAAATAGAATCACATTCAGTAGTTCATGGAAAGTCTATCCTCCAGGATACACTTTAAGTCAACAGACATTATGAACAATCATTGCAACCTGGTGCTAATTGCCAATTCTGACATCAGATATTATTGGTATAGCCTATTAGTTACAGAACAACACACTAAAACCCAATAATGCTTGTCAAACCAAATAATCTCATAGAAAGTTTAACCAGATTTCTCTTTTTCTTGACTCTGACCTCTGTCGTTGGTAAGATGGTGATGTTGCTCTTGCTGTTATTAGGTGCCATTGAGTCAGCTCCAACTCATAGCAAACCTGTGTAAAGCATACGAAAACCCTGCCCCATCATGTTCCATCCTCACAACCCTTGCTATACTTGAGCCCATCCTTTCAGCCACTGTATCAATCCATCTCATTGAGTATTGTCCCCTTTTTTGCTGACCCTCTAATTTACCAAGCATAATATCTCTGGTAGTTAAGGTTGTGTGTCAACTTGGCTGGGCCTGGTTTTGAGTGGCTGAGCAGCTGATGTAGTTATTCCTCACGGTGAGACTGGTAATCAATTCCATGGTGGAATCTACTAGGGCAGCTGAGTTGCTGCCTTACGGATATGGTTTGCTTCCAGTATATAAGAAGAAACTTTGAGAAATGTCTCTGAGCTTTTTGGCCACATGGACCCTGCAGGTAATGGAGTCTTCATTCAGGAGTCTGCTATGTTGCCTGCCAACTTGGGACTGTTTATGAAGTTGAGCTAGTTGCTTGCTGTGTTGCTTAATAATCTTGGTACTGTGCCATTTTACTTGTCAACCTTGGGTTTGTCAGTTTCAGCAGTCAGGAACTGCCTGGATTAAGAGAAGCCTCCAGCTCCAGTGGGTCAGTAGCAAGAGGTAGAAATAAAGCCCAAGGTCTAGGGGCCTTTACCCGACCCTAGAGCTGGCACTTTGAACTCAGACTTCTAACCACCTAAACTGTAAGAGAATAAATCCCTGTTTGTTCAAGCCATGCATTTGTGGCATGTCTGTTATAGCAGCACTAGAGAACCAAATTGGAAGGAAGGTTGGGCAATCTACTTCCGTAGTGATCCTGCCTTGGAAACCCAAGGAGGGATCACTATGAGTCGGGTCTGACTCAATGGCACATAACAACAACAACAACAGATAACCAAAACAATATCCTTCTCCAGGAGATGGTCCCTTCTGATGATATGACTAAAGTAGGTGAGATGAGGTCTGGCCATTCTGGCTTTCAAAGAACATTCTGGCTGCACTTCTTCCAGGACAGACTTGTTTATTCTTCTGACAGTTGATGGTACTTTCAGTATCTTTCGCCAACACCATACTTCAAAAACATCAACTCTGCTTCAGTCTTCCTTATTCATTGTTTAGCTTTCACTTGTATATGTTGTTGTTGTTGTTACGTGCCCCTGAGTCGGACATGACTCATAGTGACCCCTCCTTGGGTTTCCAAGATAGTATCACTATGGAAGTAGATTGCCCAAGCTTCCTTCTGAAGAGTGACTGGTGGGTGTGAACCACCAGCCTTATGGTTAGCAGTAAAGTGTCTTACGCACTACCGCACTACGCTACCAGAGCTCCTTCACATGTATATGAGGCTATTGAAAATAACGTGGCTTGGGTTAGGAACACCCCTCTTCAAAGTGTCATCTTTCCTGTGTAGCATTTTAAAGAAGTCTTTCACAGCAGATTTGCCTAGTGTAATTTGATGTCTGATTTCTCGACTGTTGCTTCTGTGGGTGTTGATTGGGGGGATATAAGTAAAATGAAATCTTTGAGAACTTCAATCTTGT
Source organism: Orycteropus afer afer (assembly GCF_000298275.1). Classification (NCBI taxonomy): domain Eukaryota; kingdom Metazoa; phylum Chordata; class Mammalia; order Tubulidentata; family Orycteropodidae; genus Orycteropus; species Orycteropus afer. The sequence goes on from NW_006922121.1 coordinate 1,422,433, forward strand.
TTTTTTTCCAATTTATCATCATGCTACTTATTGGTACAGTTGTGAGGATTTTAGTTTTCTTTATATTGAAATGTAATCCATACTGCAGACTATAACAAAAAAAAAAAAAAAATCTAATTGTAGACTATAGTCTTTAATATTCATCATTAAGTGCTTCAAGTTATCTTCATTTTCAATAAGCAAGATTGTGTTGTCTCTGTATTGCAGGTTGTTAATGACTCTTCCTCCAATCCTGAAGCCTTGTTCTTCTTCATATAGTCCAGATTCTTAGATTATTTGTTCAGCATACACATGGAGTAAGTATGATGAAAGGTTATAAACCTGACATACTCCCTTCCTGATTTTAAACCATGCAGTATTTCCTTGTAAACTAGTATACAGACTTCTGGTATATGTGCTGTTACTGCTGTTATGCTGTTATGTGCTGTCGAGTCAGACCTGACTCACAGTGACCCCTCCTTGGGTTTCTGAGGCAGTATCACTATGGAAGTAGATTGCCCCATCTTCCTTCCGATGAGTGGCTGGTGGGTTTGAACTGCCAGCCTTCTGGTTAGCAGTCAAGTGCCTTAGGCACTACACTACCAGAGCTCCCTCTGATATATATAAAGGTTCCTTATTCCAGTGTTCTGGAATTCTCATTCTTCTCAATGTTATCCACAATTTGTTATGGCCCACAGAGTCAAATGATTTTGCATAGTCAATGAAACACAAGTATATATCTTTCTGGTATTATTTGCTTTCAGCCAAGATCCATCTCTCATTAGCAATGATATCCCTCATTGCACATCCTCTTCTGAATCCAGTTTGAATTTCTGGAAGTTCCCTGTCAATATTCTTCTGGCACTGTTTTTGAATTATCTTCCACAAGATTTTTCATGTGTGTGATATTGATGATGTTTGATAATTTTCATATTCTACAGGATCACCTTTCTTTGGAATGGGCACAAATATGGATCTCTTCTAGTCAGTTGGGCAGGTAGCTATCTTCCAAATTTCTTGGCATGGACAAGTAAGTGCCTCAATCACAAATACATGTTTTTTTAAAGTATTTGAAAGAATATCTGTTAAACTTTTATTAAAAGTAAAAAAAAACCAGAAACTCCCTAAACATTTTAAAACAATGAATTAATACATACATTTAAAAATAGTATTTGCAACTATCAAAAATTATATAAGTCCTAGTGTTAGTAATGATATTTGAACCTAACTAAAGTTAAATTTTAAGTGAAAAAACAAACACAAAAACATTATAGAATGTTCTCACTTAGATGCAAATCAAAACAACAATGAGATACCATCTTGCTTCAGCAGTAGTAGCTAAGTTCAACAAGACAGAAAATAACAAATGCTGGCGAGGTTGTGGAGAGATTGGGACTCTCATACACTGCTGGTGGGACTGTAAAA
>NW_006922121.1:1459049-1461381 GCF_000298275.1 Orycteropus afer afer
AATTTGCATACGAGCAGTTGATGATCTGTTCCACAATCAGCTCCTGACCTGGTTTTGGCTGAAGATACTGAGCTTTTCCATTGGCTCTTGCCACAGATGTAGTCAATCGGATTCCTGGGTACTCTGTCTGGTGAAGTCCACGTGCATAGAAGCCATTTGTGTTGTTGAAAAAAGGTATTTGCAATAAATTAGTTGTCAGTCTTGCAAAATTCTACCACGCGAGTTCCAGCATTATTTCTGTCACCAAGGCCAAATTTTCCAACTACTGGTGATTCTTCTTTGTTTCCTACTTCTTCATTCCAATCACCAGTGATAAGCAACACATCTTGATTGCATGTTTGGTCAATTTCAGACTTCAGAAATTGATAAAAATCTTCAATTTCCTCACTTTTGGCTTTGGTGGTTGGTGCATAAATTTGAATAATAGTCATATTAAAGGATCTTCCTTGTAGGGATATGGGTATTTTCTTATCACTGACAGCATTGTAGTTCAGGACAGATCTTGAAACATCTTTTGTGAGGATGAATGCCATGCCATTCCTCTTCAATTTGTCATGCCTGGTATAGTAGATCATATGATTGTCTGATTCAAAATGGCCAAAACCAGTCCATTTCAACTCACTAATGCCTAGAATATCAATTTTTATGTGTTGCTTTTTATTTTTGACCACTTCCAATCTTTCTAGATTAATACATTGTACATTCCATTTTCCGATCATTAGTGGATGCTTGCAACTGTTTCTCCTCAATTTGATTCATGGCATGTTAGCACCTGGAGGACTTGAAAGACTTACTTTATCCATGTCATTAAGCTTGGTTCTACTCTAATGAGCAGCTCTTTCCCAGTCTATTATGAGTGCCTTCCAACCCAAGAGGCTAGTCTTCCTGTACTATGTTGCACAATGTTTCCAAGCTATTCATAAAGTTGCCCAGTAATGTATCAGATAGTGTTTCTCTGCTATTCATAAGGTTTTCCCTGGACAATTTTTGAGAAGTGGATGGCCTCCTCCTTCTTCCTACTCTGTCTTAGTCTATAAACTGTGTTGAAACCTGTGCACCATGTGCAAACCTGCTGGTTTCTGAAACAACAGTGGCACAGCCTCAAGCCTTACAGCAACATATAAGCCTCATAGAATGACAAACTGACAGACATGTTTGTCTACATTAGCTGTTGGAAACCTCTGCACCCTCCTTATTTAATTCCTACCTGAAACCTGTCACTCACTCTGTGTTCCCCAGCTGCTCTTGGTCCCCCCCTTTCCTGGCTTTAGGGGGCTCTTGCCTCCCACTGCTTTATATATACATATAGAGAAAGAGGAATTTATCTTAGGAAAATGGCTCACACACTTGTAGAAGCTGGCAAGTCCCAAGTTCTTGGATCAAACTTCAAGCTGGAGGCTTTTCCCAACTCACACATCTGCAGGGTTGGCGGGTAGTAAACTGACTGTTGACTCCAATGAATGATGAATCCAAAATCTTCAGGCTGAATAGTGGATTCTTCGCTCATGGACAGTTGTAGGCAGAACAGCAGGATCCTGATCCACAGAAGAGTGTCTATTTTCCCAGAATGTCCATCAATATATTGGAAGCAGGCCACACCCCTAGGGAAACTCCCCTTCAATGGATTGGCTTCTCAAAACATAGATATATGATCCCATCATGGGAATATCCCACACAACTGCTTACCAACCCAGAATTGTGATCCAGACAAGTTGACCCACAGCTCTAAGTATCACATTGACCTTGGAGATAAAAATAAAGTTGCAGAAAGCATGATAGAATTTTTCAAGACTGATGACTTATTCATTGCACATACTATGTTTTGACAATATAAGCAATGACTATACATGTTGACTTCACAAGATGGAATACACAGGAATCAGATTGACTACATATGTGACAAGTGGCAATTGAAAAGCTCAATATCTTCAGCAAAAACAAGGCCAGGAGCTGATTGTGGAATAGACCATCAACTGCTCATATGCCCATTCAAGGTGAAGTTGAAGACAATTAAAAAATGTCCACAAGAGCCACAATATGACCTTGATAATATTCCTCCTGAATTTGGAGACCATTTAGAGAATAAACTTGATGTATTGAACACTAATGACCGAAAACCAAAAGAATTGTGGGATGACATCAAGAACATCATCCATGAAGAAAGCAAGAGAGCATTAAAAATACAAGAAAGGAAGACAAGACCAAAATGGATGTCAGAAGAGACTCTGAAACTTGCCCTTGAGCAAAAAGTAAATAAAATAAGGGAAAAAAATGACAAGATAAACAGCTAAACAGAAGATTTCAAAGAGCAGCTCAAGCACACAAAGCCAAA
>NW_006922121.1:1461751-1468662 GCF_000298275.1 Orycteropus afer afer
AATTGGTCAATGCTCATTCATTTCAGGAGGTGGCATATAATCAACAACCAATGGTATTGAAGAAAGAAGTTGAAGCTGCACTGAAGGAATTGGTGAAGAACAAGGGTCCAGGAACTGACAGAAAATCCATTGAGATGTTTCGACAAACAGATGCCCTGTTGGAGACACTCACTCACTTATGCCAAGAGATATGGAAGACAACTACCTGCCCAACTGACTGGAAGAGATCCATATTTGTAAACATTCCAAAGAAAGGTGATCCCACTGAATGTGGAAATTATTGAACAATCTCATTAATATCACATGCAAGTAAAATCTTACTGAAGATAATTCAAAAACATTTACAGCAGTGTATTGACAGAGAGCTTCCAGAGATACAAGCTGGATTCAGAAGAGGATGTGAAGTGAGGGATATCATTACTAATGTCAGATGGATCTTAGCTGAAAGCAAAGAATACCAAACAGATGTTTACTTGTGTTTTATTGATTATACTAAAGCATTTGATTGTATGGATCATAACAAATTATGGGTGACATTGAGAAATACGGGAATTCCAAAACACTTAATTGTACTATTAGGAATGTGTACATACCTCAGGAGGTTGTCTTTTGAACAGAACAAGGAAACACTCCATGGTTCAAAATCAAGAAGGGAGTGTGTCAAGATTATATCTTTTACCATACTTATTCAACATGTATGCAGATCAAATAATATGAGAAGCTGGATTATATGAAGAAACATATAGCATCAGGATTTGAGAAAGACTCATTAACAATCTGCAATATGCAGATGACACAACTTTGCTTGCTGAAAGTGAGGATGACTTGAAACACTTACTGATGAAGATTAAAGTCTACAGTCTGCAGGATGGATTACACCTCCAATATAAAGAAAGAAAATCCTCACAACTGGCCCAAAAACAGCTTCATGGTGGGTGGAGAAAAGATAGAAGTTGTCAAGGATTTCATATGACTTGGTTCTACAATCAACACCAGTGGAAGAAGCAGTCAGGACATCAGATGATGTACTGCATTGGGCAAATCTACTGCAAAAGACCTCTTTCAAGTGATGAAGAACAAAGATGACTCCTTGAAGACTAAAGTGCACCTAACCCAAGCCATGGTATTTTCAATCGCCTCATATGCATGTGACAGCTGAACAATGAATATGGGAGACCAAAGAAGAGTTGATACTTTTGAGTTGTGGTGTTGGAGAAGAATGCTAAGAGTACCATCGTCTGCTAAAAGGACTAACAAATCTGTCCTTGAAGAAGTGCAGCCAGAACGCTTCTTCGAAGCCAGAGTGGCCAGACTTTGACTCACATAGTTTGGTCAGGTTGTCCGAAGGAACCACTCTCTGGAGAAAGATATCATGCTTGGTAAAGTGAAGGGTCAATGAAGAAGGGGAAGGCCCTCAACAAGATGGATAGACATAGTGGCTGCAGCGATTAGCCAGGTATAGCAGGGATTGTGAGGCTGGCACAAGACCAAGGAAGTGTTTTGTTCTGCTGTGCATAGGGTCACTATGAGTCGGAGACAACTCGATGGCCCCTAACAACATCAAGAACAACAATTTGCTGAAATATTCTATGTCATGGCACAATCTTTAACAGAAGAATGAGACAAATATCAATATAATACTATGACAAGAGAAGTACAGTTTAGTGGATTGAAAAAAGGATATAGTATTAAAACATATATTGATAGATTCTGTTTCTACATAGTTCAGTAAAATATTAAGCATCAGATAAATCCAAACCAGGTTACTTAGTTTTAGAATTAAGCAAGACAGACTATGATTGTAGATTATAAAATTAAAATACAAGTAGTCTCAGGATTACAAATGACATCTGTTCCTAACTATGTCTAAGAATTTGTAGGTGAGTTGGAAGATGTACCTATGCCCCTTCTTTAGTCTTATTTTATAAAGGAGAAAAAAAGGCTTGAAGCCTTTTCATTTATTTCAAAACTGCATGTGCAGCAGGTAAAAATGATTGTGATGAAGAATTTGTTTTGAGTAAGGCATTGGTTCAATCATTTCAAAGTGAGGGCAAATTTGCAAAACATTAAAGCAGGCCTTCAAAGATGAAGGTCCTCTACTCAAAGATGGAGGCACCTGCTCCCAGATGGCAGTGCCCTGCTTGAAGATAGCAGTTGATTGTGCCACTTTGAATGTGTGTGTTTCTCCATAGTCTTGCCATTAATCCAGTCTCATGCATCAGACTCCTGAAAGGGCATGCTATGTCTCATCTGAGTCTGCTATTCCAGGGCTTTATTTCAATTCATGAAAAATGATTTTTTTCTCATTCTGGTTACCAAGACAAATCACACAACTTGTAAAAGTTCTAATCTGTTCCTATGTCACTTCATCAACCATGACACAAGCAGTTTGAAACCCTGCATTAAAAAGCAAGAAAGAGTTGTCCATAAATAGGATGTTTGTAACCCAGGGACTGCCTGTACATAATGGAAACTGGGGAAATCTGAAGGCAATTTTCATTGCTCACCAAAGTGAGCCTTCAAGTTCAGGGTTCCTTCCTTTTCAAGGTTTGTGAAATGAAGATGAACATATATTCTTAGATGACTAAAAAGACAAGGATGCCTGAGACATAGTTATTAAGACTGGTGGACAAGCTTCAGACAAAATATTATAAGTGAACCCACGCTTACATATTGATGCAAAATAGTGCTGAGTCCCAGAATGTCCATTTGAGACTCCTTATTTATTTATTTAGTAAATTTAGAATAACTCTGAGTCCTTGTATTAATTTCTTATGGTTGTGCAACTAAATACCACAAACTGTGTATTTGTAAGAATAGACAGTATTGTCTCCAAGTTCTGGAGGCTAGAGGGCCAAAATAACAAGTTAGCAGCCCATGTTCTCACTAACAGCTCTAGGGGATGCTGCTCCTTCTTTATCTCTCTCTGCTTCTGGTAACCTCAGGTATTCCTTGCATTGTTACTTCATCTCCATATGACCATCCTTTCTTTGTTTCTTTGTGTTAAGACAACACTCAGATTGCATTAAGACCTCTGCTACTTTTTTTGCGATCTTATGTTAAATCAACTGATATCATCTTCAAAGACTCTATTTCCAAACATGATCACGTTCACAGGTAGAGGGGTTAGACTTCAACATGCAGCTTGTCAGGGAATACAATTTATTCCATAATAGTTCTAGGGGCAGCAACAGAAGTGATCCCGCTGAGGACCATGATCGGTTACAACTGTATGAAAGGCAGGGATGCTGAGATCAGGAAGGAAGCCAGGCCTGATCCTCCTCAGCCCTTTCTTGCCTTCTTCAGGAAGACAAAGCTGTACTTCTGTTCACTCAAGTAGGACTTTTGAGGGAATATATAATGTTTGATAGGAACTTCCATATACCCTGAACACAGATTCACTTCACCATTGGTTTATCTCAATAAAAGATGATATAGAATATAGGCAGTCTCTGACTTACAATGATATTCCTTTCCAAGGACTCCATTTTAAGTTTCTTCTGAATAAGTTGAATATCTCCTTTTGTTTTTCTCCCATTTTCATTATTCTTGCCTTTCATTATCAACATCTTTATAAATCTGATCTTTATTTGTCAGCAAATTTTATGCTGCAACATGTTATGAATATACATTATTAAAAATAGGATGTAAAAAGAAAGGATACTCATAAATGAAATTTGTGATAACTTGCATATGTCACAAATATGGGAATGCCTGTATAGATATGCATCAAGGATGCATAGATATGTTGATATAACCAGTTGCTGTTGAGTTGATTCCAATCATGGCAGCCCATGTGAGTTAGAGTAGAAGTGTGCCCCATAAGATTTTCAATATTTGAAAATATTGACTTGAATCTCCAATCTTCCCATTAACAGCCAAGTGTGTTAAATATTTGATCTACTTAGGGGTTGCAGATAGACAAAGATATATATTTTTTATTTGTAGATAGAAGTACAGATGTAGATAGATGTACCCACATATATACATATATGAATGTTTGTGTCCCTCTGTGTTTGTTATTTTTTTTTCTGAAACATTTGATAGTAAGATACATCATTACTTTATATTCCTGAATATTTAAGAAAATATTTTCTAAAGACAAGAACAGTGTCTTATATAAGCATACTTTTTTTTTTTTTTTCTTATTTACCTGTCCTCTTCTTCTCTCCTCTCCTACGAGAATCCCAATTATGTAATACATATGTCAGACTACTTGATCTTATTCCATGGGTCACTAAGCTCCTGGGTTTTTTCAATCCTTTTTTGTTTCCACTCTGTTCTTCTGATTAGATAAATTCTAGTAATAAATTGTCAAGTTACCTGACCCTCTCTTCTGCCTTCTCCAATTAGTGATTGTTTCTTTTGAATTTCAGATATCTATATTTTAGCTCTAGGTCTTGTATTTCGTTATCACTTATTTTTTCCTTTTATTTGTTGAGAGCTGCCATCTATTAATTAATTAAAGTCATGTTCCTTTTAAAATGGTAAACATGTCATAATGACTTCTTTAAAGTCATTATCTCCTAATTATACCATCTGGGTACTCTTGCCCTCATTCCTATTGATGATTTTTGCTATTGGCTATGATCCACCCTTTCCTGTTTTGTTTTGTTTTTAATTTTAGTAGTTCTTTACTGCATTCTGGAAATTGAGGATGATAGGTTACAGGCTTTTGGACTCTGCTGTCTTCTAAACAGTCTTGGTATTTGTTGTAGCAGATGGTACATTGGGCTTGATCATAACTGTTCTTCCTGCAATGGGAAAGAGCAAAGATCTCAGGTAAGTTGCTTCAGCTTTCTGGTCACTGCTCTCTCTGCCTAGCTCCATGGCATTTTTTTGTTTGTTTGTTTGTTCATGTATGAGTGCTTCAGGGATTGTCCAAGAGATTGAGAGAAGGTTACACATAGATATAGGGCTCACCTCCCTGTGTGTCCCCACTTTAAAAACTTTTTCCCTTCAATTTGTCACTTTGCTGTTCCAAAACTATTTTTTAACTTCTGATTATTGAAATACAAAATTATGTTTTGAATTGCAATCTATCAAAGTCTCATTTCCCCAATGTTATATTTAGGCATTAGAAATCTTTTAAAACACCTACTGGTTGTATTGATGCATTCAATGATTCAGAGATTGAATACTTTTTTTTTCTATTTGCCAAATAACAATAAAATATTGAGGCAGACACCTAAGCATAAAATAAGATCTAATGTATGTCTTTAAAAAACACATAGTCTAGTGAATGAAATGGTTATGTAGCTAGGACATTTAATATGATTAGACCAGAGGTTTATATATTTTAATAAAACCAAAAATCATGATTACACAGTAAATAAATAAAGCAACTGGAGAAGTCAAGGAGATCTTCAAAGGGAGGGAAACGTTGAGTAGAATACAGAGAAAGAATACATGGAGAATTTCCACATGGATAAGTCAGGGGTAGTGCATTTCAGTTTTGGGAATCCATTTGATAAAATGAACAAAAAATGAGAAAAAATGTGAATGTGATTGGAAAGTTATCAGGTACAAATGCATTATAAGAAAAATAAAAATACTCCTAGAGATGCACGTGGCCCAGCTTTAAGGAGTCGTAGAAACTTAAACTTAGAAAGGAGTGGATAATTTTCATGTTAGAAATGAAATATATATGTAGACTAATCTTCCCTGTTGAATAATGGCTCTACATGCAATTTGGAAAGATAACTTGTAGCAGTTACAAGAAGAGATTGATGCTGGAAAGACTACTTAGAAGAAAAATGCTGAGTGTCTGGACATAAGCTGTCATGATGGCAGTAGGAAGAAGGTGATAGACTGAATAGGTCACCTCCAAATAATTTGAGTGGTAAATGAGAATGACGATTCAAGAATGATTCTGAAGTTGTAAGCTTAGGCAACTGAATGCTTTAACCACTATAGATTCACTTATCAGAATAAAATTCTGAAAGGGGCAGAAAATTGTGGCCTGGGACAATAACGAGCTGATTTTGAAAACATTTAGCCTGAGATTCCTAAGGGGTTTTTTACATGTCATCACGTTAACATCAGCCCATCATTCCAATCCTTTGCGTCCTTTCCAAGTATCATTTTTCCCATCTGAACTCTGGGCTTGTCCTCCAGGCTTTATGCCATCGTTGATGATGAGAAACATGAGAAATGAATGCGATTACAATGATCATTTCTTGAACTTTGTATGAGACACTGTGCTATGTGATATCCATATTATTTTATTTTTAATCTCACACAAGAAGTATTCAGATTTTTCAGATAAGATGAATGAATCACAGAGTGATTAATTAGTAGAACTGAGATTTGAACCTAGATCTTTGTGGATATGCTATCTCTTAAGGTCAGTAATCCTAGAAAATACATCTAAGCAATTTTCATAGCTAATTAGATGGTATTAATACTCAGTGGCAGATGGTTTGAAAGAGTTCCAGTTAATATTTTAAGGAATTAGAATGTGAGACATGCAGGGGAATTCTATGGTTAAATTTGTTTTATCTCCTTTCAGGTGCCTTTCATTTCCTTTCCAGTTCTCTATCTCACAGCTTTTCCTTGCTACCTCATTTATTAGGCTGTCAGGGTGATACTCACTTCCGCCAAGGAGGCCACAGGATGACTTGTGGTGCGTTCATGTTGTAAACCACTTAGACTTTTCAGGGTAGAGTAAATGTTACCACTTGAGGGCATCCTGTCATTATGTTCTGTAATAGTCCTAAGCTTCTAAATCCTCTTCAGAACCATGGCTATCTGACTGGAGGAACTAAGGAAACAAAACAAAACAAAACTGGTGTTTGCTGGAAAAGCTGAGGCAGAAGTGAAAATGGTAATTTACCATGCTAAATTGGTGTTTCCTGGAGTACTAGGTCAGTGAAGACTGTATTTCAGGAAATACTAAGTCAACAAGAGAG
>NW_006922121.1:1470537-1471996 GCF_000298275.1 Orycteropus afer afer
CTGTGAGTCAGAGATGACTCAACGGCACCTAACAACAACAACAAGGGTATATCATGTTTAGTAAACAACAAGCACAAATTGATTTCACTGAGGGGAGAAAAAAAGGTTGCTGTGCGATAGATTTTAAAAGTATTATTAGGAAGAAAAAGCACAGGGAGATCATTACTATGAAATTTCAAATCACTATATATGTGGAGAGTGAAAAGGCTGAGAGCAGGGCTAACTTCTTTCCCATCAAAGCAACAAGCTGCTCCTACTCCGTGAAATGGAATGGAATGAATGCCATGACCTTTTTAAACGGCACAGGGGATCTATTCATTGTGAGAAGAGATTTGCTGAATAACTGTAAAATGCAGAGATAAGTTTGAAAGACTGCTAATAGCTTGGTGCTCAGGTCCTCAGAACCCACCTGTCACAATACCTATTCCACCTCCAGCAGGTATCTCATTTATTGGTAATAGCTTTCCTCATCATTTTCAGCCAATGTATCTGCCTTGTTGAATAAAGGATTTTAAACAAGCGACACTGACAGTGACTCTAGGTAACTTCTGGTTTGATAAAGATTGTTAGGTGAAGTAGAATGAATTTAAACTCATAGGGACCCATGGGTCAAAGTAAAATTATCGCAGAAGGTTTTCTTGTTGTAATCTTTACAGGAGCAAGGAGCAGAGTGCCAGTTCTTTCCCCCTTGGAGCTGCTGGGTGGGTTCAAACTGCCGACCTTGAGGTCAGTAGTCCAACAATTGCACCACAATGGCTTCCTGGATAAAGATTGAGGAAGTGGGAAGTTCCCATTTATCCCTATTAATTTTACTGAAGCTCTAGTAGTGTAGTGCCTAAAGCGCTTGACTGCTAACCAGAAGGCTGGCAGTTCAAACCCACCAGCCACTCCTCGGAAGGAAGATGGTGCAATCTACTTCCATAGTGATACTGCCTTGGAACCCCAAGGAGGGTTTGCTATGAATTGGGTCCAACTTGACAGCACATAACAAAAATTGTACTGCAAAACAGAAGAGTGAATATATTTCAAATTCTTTTTTCAGTAGTAACTTTTAAAGATTCTCTTGTATACAACTTGAGAGAAAGGAGACGAGGGGTAAGATTTGTCTCTTATTGGTCCATATTGCTATTTCTTACATACACCACTGATTAAGAGGATGGATGGATTTCTTAAAGACAATATTTTAAAATGAATTTCTAATACAAATTTTCATATCAGATATAAATATTGAAAAAAATGAAATTTTCTGAAATTTTAGTTTTACCTAAAGTCATAATACAAATAAAATGAACAAACAAACCAAATGTAGTTTTCCTCTTTACTCCAATATTAAAGAACACAGAACAAAGTTCTATAATCATCATATAATTCATCATATATGTATGTTGTTATTATTGTTAGGTGCCATAGAGTTGGCTCCGATTCATCACTACCCTGTGTACAACAGAATGAAACACTG
>NW_006922121.1:1475491-1484162 GCF_000298275.1 Orycteropus afer afer
AATTTGTTGGTCTTGAAAAATTCTATCATGCAATCTCCAGCATCATTTCTATCACTAAGTCCATATTTTCCAACTACTAGTGATCTCTCTTTGTTTCTAACTTTTGCATTTCAATCACTAGTAATAATCGATGCATCTCGATTGCATGTTCTGTTAATTTCAGACTGCAGAAGTTGGTAAAAATCTTCAATTTCCTCCTCTTTGGCATCAGTGGTTGGTGCATAAATTCGAATATTAGTAGTATTAACTGGTCTTCCTTGGAAGCATATGGATATTATCCTATCATTGACAACATGTGCTTCAGAATGGCACTATGCCACCAGAGCTTCCATTTTAGTATTAACTGATCTTCCTTGGAGGCATATGAATATTATCCTATCACTGACAACAATGTACTTCAGAATAGATCTTGAAACATTCTTTGTGACCATGAAAGCCACACCATTCCTCTTCAATTTGTCACTACTAGCATAGTAGATTATATGATTGTCTGATTCAAAATGGCCCAAACCAGGCCATTTCAGCTCACTAATGACTAGGATATCAATCTTTATTTGTTTCATTTCATTTTTGACAGCTATCCATTTCCCTTGATTTATACTTCATATATTTCATGTTCTGATTATTAATGGATGTATGCAGCTGGTTTTTTTTGTTCTTTTTGAGTCACGACACATCATCAAATAGAGGTCCCAAAAGTTTTACTCCATCCACATCATTAAGTTCGACTCTATTCTAAGGAGGCAGCTCTTTCCCAGTAGTATTTTGAGTGCCTTTGGATCTGAGAGTCTCATCTTCCAGCACTATATTGGATAATGTTTCAGGGATATTCATAAATTTTTCCAGTAACATATCAGAGAGAGGTTCACTGTTTTTCATAAGGTTTCCAGTGGCCTATTCTTTGTGAAGTGTATGGTCCCTTCCTTCTTCCTAGTCTTCTTAGTTTAGAAGATCCATTGAAACCTGTCCACCATGGGCAATCCTACCAGTATTTGAAACACTGGTGGCATAGCTTCCAGCCTCACAGAAACTGCAAGCCACCACAGTAAGAAAAACTGACAGATGAGTGGCATACGCATAGTATATGTATAGTATTCATCAAAATCCAAACCCATTGCCTTTGAATTGATTCTGATTCATAACAAACATTTAAGACACAGGAGAACAGTCCTACAGGGTTTCCAATGTTCCTCATAATCAACACCCATGGAAGCAGCTTTCAATAAATCAGATAATGTATTTTCCAGGGCAAATCTACTACAAAAGACTTTGTAAAATGCAAAAGAGTAAAGACGTCAATTTAAAGATCAAGGTGACCCTGACCCATGCTCACCATGGTATTTAAAATATTACAAGCAAGTGAAATTTTGCTGAAGATAATCAAAATGATTTGTAGCAGTGTACTGACAAGGAACTTCCAGAAATACAAGTTGAATTCAAAAGAGGATGTGGAACAAGGTGTATCATTGCTGATGTCAGATGGCTGAAAGCAAAGAATACTACAAAAATGCTTACTTGTGTTTTACTGACTTTACAAAGGGATTCGATTGTGTGGGTCATAACAAATTATGGATAACATTGAGAAGAATTGGAATTCCATAACATTAAATTGGGTTCATGAGAACCTGAACATAAACCAGGAGGCTGTCATTCAAATAGAATAAGGCGATACTGCATGTTTAAAATCAGGAAGAGTGTATTTCAGTGTCATATCTTTTCATCATACTTATTCATTCTGTGTGTTGAGCAAATATTCTGAGAAGCTGGACTATATTAAGAAGAATGGGCATCACGATTGGAAGAAAACTCATTAACAAACTGTGACATGCAGCCTACACATCTGGCTTGAGGAAGGTGAAAATGACTTGAAACACTTATTGATGAAGATTAAAGACTATGGCTTGCAGTAAGGATTGCATTTCAACATAAAGAAAATAAAAATCCTCACAAGTGGACCAATAAGCAGCATCAAGATAAATGGAGAAAGAGCTGAAGTTGTCAAAGATTTCATATTACTTGGGTTCACAATCAATACCAATGGAAGCAGCAGTCAAGGAATTAGATGGCATATTGCACTGGGCAAATCTGCTGAGAAAGACCTCTTTAAAGTTCTGAAGACCAATAATATCACTTTGAAGAATAAAGTGCACCTAACCCAAGCCATGGTGGTTTCAATCACCTTACATGCACCTGAAAGCTGGACAATGGATAAGGAAGACAAAAGAATTAATGCCTTTGAATTATGGTGTTGGTGAAGAATATCAAGTATATCTTGGACTGCCAGAAGAATAAACAAATTTTTACTGGAAGAAGCATAACCAGAATGTGCCTTAAAAGAGAGAGTGGGGAAACTTCATCTCATATACTTTACATATGTGATCAGGAGTGACTAAATTCTGAAGAAAGACGTCATACTTGGTAACATAAAGGTTCAGTGAAAAAGTGGAAGACCCTGAACAAGATGTATTGAAAAAGTGATTGCAATTATGGACTCAAACACAGCAATGATTGTGAATAGGCAAAGGACTGGGCAGTGTCTCATTCTGTTGTACATAGCCTCGGTATTAGTTGAAACCACCTCACTGACACTTATATTAACAAGGGGAAAAATATATTTTAGAATTAAAGATAGTACTCTGGAATAAAGAAGTAGAAAAAAACACAGAGAAGGGAACTGTGGTAGTTATAGGTGTGTGTCACCATGGCTGGGTTATGATTTTAAGTGGCTTGGCAGTTGGATGTAGTTATTACCTATGATGAGATTGGATGTAGTATAATTATCTCTGTGGTAGATTCTGCAGTGGGCAACTAATGAGTTGAAGGAGTATTGCTTTATAGGTGTGACCTGCTTCCAGTATATATGGAAAAGCTGTGGGAAAGGTCTCTGGCTTTTTAATCATTTTGGGATCCTGAATTTGGTCTGTAATCATGTCTGGTTCCTGGATTTGAACCAGTGATCTGCTGTGTTGCCTGTCAATCTTGAAATTGTTGCATTCACAGCCTGTGAGCCAACATTCTGCCGATCTTGGATTGTCAACCTACATAGCCAGCAGCCTGGTATTGTGGTTGTTGTTGTTGTTATGTGCTGTCGAGTCGGACCTGACTCATAGTGACCCCTCCTTGGGTTTCTGAGGCAGTATCACTACGGAAGTAGATTGCCCAACCTTCCTTCTGATGCAGCCTGGTATACTGCCTGACAATTTTGAGATTGTCAGCCCCTGTAGTTACATGAGTCAGAAGAAGCCTACAGCTTTCTCCAGTGCATATGGAAGGCATAGCTGAAGCCCAAAGTCAAGGGGCCTCCACCCAGAATCCAAAGAGAGAAAGTTTTCTCCTAGAACTGGCACTCTGAATCAGGACTTCTGGCCTCCTAAACTACGAGAGAATAAATTTCTGTTTGTTAAAGCCATCCGCTTGTGATATTTTTGTTACAACAGCCCTAAAGAACTAAGAGGAGGAGTCAGCTGCAGGGATCCAGATGAGGGGAGGGAACCCAGCCCACACTCCACAAGTGGCAAAGCAGGAAAGCAAGGGAACCCAGGCCACACCCCAAAGCAGCAAGGTGGGAAAGTGGGGGAAAGGACAGAAAAAGGCTAGTGGGACTGGGACAGAGTGAGGAGTCAGCCACAGGGATCCAGGTGAGGGAAGGAAACCCAAGCCATGCCCTACAAGTGTCAAGTTGGGAAAGTGGAAGAAAGGACAGAAAAAGGCCAGGGGGACTGGGACAGAATAAGGAGGCAGCAGTACGGATCTGGTAAGGGCAGGTTGGAGAGGTTTTGAAGAGGTAAGGGAGACAAACTTGTCTGTCAGTTTGTCCTACTGTGGTGACAATTTGCTGTGAGTCTTGAGGCTGTGCCACCAAAGTTTCAAACCCAGAGGGGTACACGTGGTGCACAGTTATCAGTGTGGTTTGCAGACTGAGACAGACTAGGAAGAAGGAAGAGGCCATTCAATTCTCAAAGAATTGGCCAGGGAATACCTTATGAATAGCAGAGAAACACTGTCTGATACATTACTGCACAGCTTTATGAGTAGTCTGGAAACATTGTCCAATACAGAGGAGGAGGTGAGTCACTTAGGTTAGAAGGCTCTCAAAATAGGACTGGGAAAGAGCTGCATGATCAGAGTAAAACCAGTCTTACTCATGTGGATAAGGTAAAGTGTTCCAGACCTTCATGTGTTGCTGTGGCATGACTCAAACTGAGGCAAAACAGCTGCAAATATCTATTAATAATCAAAACATGAAATGTACAAAGTATGAGTCTAGGAAAACTGGAAGTTGTCAAAAATAAAATGGAACACATAAAGATTGATATCCTAGGCATTAGTGAGCTGAAATGGACTGGTTTTGGCCACTTTGAACCATACAATCATATGATCTACTATGTCAGGAATGATAAATTAAAGAGGAATGGTGTGGCATTCATCATCACAAAGGATGTTTCAAGATTTGTCCTGAAGTACAATGCTATCAGTGATAGGATAATATCCAAACACCTGCCAGGAAGACCCGTTAATATGACTATTATTCATATTTATGCACCAACCACCAAAGCTAAAGATGAGGAAATTAAAGATTTTTATCAATTTCTGTAGTCTGAAATTAATTGAACATGCAATCAGGATGTGTTACTTATCACTGGTGACTGGAATGCAAAAGTTGGAAACAAAGAAGTATCACCGGTAGTTGGAAAATTAGGCCTTGGTGACAGAAATAATGCTGGAACTCACATGGTAGAATTTTGCAAGACCGAGGACTTATTCATTGCAAATACCTTTTTTCAATGACACAAATGGCGGTTGTACATGTGGACTTCACCAGATGGAACACACAGGAATCAGATTGACTATATCTGTGGCAAACTTAATATCTTCAGCCAAAACCAGGCCAGGAGCTGATTGTGGATCAGGCCATCAACTCCTCATATGCAAGTTCAATTTGAAGTTAAATACAATTAAAACAAGTCTATAAGATGCAAAATATAATCTGGACTGTATCCCTCCTGAATTTAGAGACCATCTAAAGAATAGATTTGATGCATTGAACACCAATGACCAAAAACCAGAAGAATTGTGGGATGACATCAAGAACATCATCCAAGAAGAAAGCAAGAGGTCACTAAAAATATGAGAAAAGAAGAAAATGCCAAAATGGATGAGAGAAGAGACTCTGAAACCTACCTTTGAGCAGAGAGTAGCTAAAGCAAATGGAGGAAAAGACAAGATAAAATATCTGAACAGAAGATTTCAAAGAGCAGCTTGAGAAGACAAAGCCAATTACTGTAATGAAATGTGCAAAGGCTTAGAGTTAGAAAACCAAAAGGGAAGAACATGCTTGGCATTTCTCAAGCTGAAAGAACTGAGGAAAAAATTTAAAGCTCGAGTTGAGATATTGAAAAATTCTATGCGCAAAATACTGAATGATGCCAGAAACAACAAAAGAAGATGGAAAGACTATACAGTCACTGTATCAAAAAGAACTGGTTGATCTCCATCCATTTCAGGAAGTGGCATATGATCTAGAACCAATGGTACTGAAGGAGGAACTTGAAGCTGCACTGAAGGAATTGGCAAAGAACAAGGGTCTAGGAATTGATGGAATACCCATTGAGATATTTCAACAAATGGATGCCCCACTGGAGGCACTCCCTTCATTATGCCAAGAGATTTGGAAGACAGCTACCTGGCCAACTGACTGGAAGAGATCCATATTTGTACCCATTCCAAAGAAAGGTGATACCACAGAATGTGGAAATTATTGAACAATTTCATTAATATCAGACAAAAGTAAAATCTTACTGAAGATAATTCAAAAACGCTTGTAGCAGTATATTGACAGAGAACTTCCAGAGGTGCAAGTGCGAAGTGGATATGGAACAAGGAATATCATAGCTGCTGTCAGAGGAATCTTGGCTCAAGGCAAAGAATATCAGAAAGATGTTTACTTGTGTTTTATTGACTATGCAAAGGCATTTGATTGTGTTATGACAAATTGTGGATAACATTGAAAAGAATGGGAATTCCCGAATACTTGATTGTACATGTGAGGAGTACATAAACCAGGAAGCTGTTGTTCACACAGAATGAGGGGACAATGCATGGTTTAAAATCAAGAAGGGAGTGTGTCAAGGTTGTTTCCTTTCTCCATACTTACTCAATTTATATGCTGATCAAATAATCCGTGAAACTGGACTATATGAAGAAAAACATAGAATTGGGATTGGAAGAAGAATCATTAACAACCTGTGATATGGTGATGGCACAACTTTGCTTGCTGAAAGTGAGGATGACTTGAAGTACTTACTGATGAAGATTGAAGAATACAGTCTGCAGTATGGATTACATCTCAATATAAAGAAAACAAAAACCCTCACAACTGGACCAATAAGCAGCATCATGATAAATGGAGAAAAGATTGAGGTTGTCAAAGAATTCACATTGCTGGTTCTACAATTGGTGCCAATGGAAGCAGCAGTCAGGACATTAGATGAGATATAGCACTGGGCGGGTTGGCGGCAAAGGAACTCTTTCAAGTGCTGAGGAGTAAAGATGTCTCCTTGAGGACTAAGGTGTTACTGACACAAGCCATGATATTTTCAATTGCCCCATATGCATGTGGATCAGGATTCTGTTGTGCTGCCTACAACTGTCTGTGAGCGAGCAATCCACCATTTGGGCTGGAGATCTTGGATTCATCATTTGTTGGAGTCAACAGCCAGTATATTGCCAGCCAACCTTGAGCTCCTCAGCCCCTGCAGCTACATGAGTCCAGAAAAGTCCCCAGCTTGACGTTTGATCCAAGAACTTTGGACTTGCCAGCTTCTATAAGCATTTTAAGGCTGTTGCTGTTTAAAGCCGGTCTCTGATCACCTCTAAAACTTCTTCTGATGTGGATCCCCGAAGAGGACCTTGAACACACCTGAACTGACTTACTTATTCCCCAATACTGCTAAATTTGACCCCATGTGGAAAGAGAAACTTCCCCGAGAGCCAGTGCCTGGAATTCAGACTTCTAGCCTCCAGAAGCTATCTGAGTAGCCTCAAGGACACTTCAGACCTGGAGGACTGAAAAAGTGTGACAGTCCCCTTGTTACTCTTATACCCCACACCCGCTTGGTGAACAGAGGTTCTGCCATTCCCCACTCCCACCCACCATCTAGGCCTGTAGGAATTCCATCCTACTCCGTGTGCTTGCACAGAACCTGGGTGCCCTGTCCTTCCCCCCCCAATTTTTTTTTTCTGGTTTTTAGTTTGCTTACTTACGTCTGTTTAAAAACTACTACTATTATTAATACTTTTGAACTTTTTACTATTATTCCCCTCCCAGGTCCTAGTTTTCAACTTTTATCTTTTCCCTGTTGCTGTTTGCAAAATTTTTTTCTTCTTTTTTATTGTGGTAAACCCTGTTTCTTTTTCTTTGCATTATTCCCATTTTTTTCTTCATTATTCTCCTTCTCTGCCTTTTTCACTTACTGCGCTATCCCCAGATATTGCAGGTTTTCTTGATATATTTTTTTTCACTGACCTTCTTGTTGTCCAGAGAGTGCAGCCATTTTGAATACTCAAATATTGAAAGTGACAGAGGGTGCAGCCATTTTGAACGTTTACTTGCAAGCAGCGGCCATTTTGGATATTTAAAGTGACCAAGGGTGAGTTCCGGCAAGATGACGGACTAGGCAGAAAGACTGCACAGACCTTCTTCAAAAAAGAATAAGGAAACCAATTAACACAGACACAGAAGATAATTCTGGACCCCTGAGCATTGAAGGGAAGGACAAAGAAGTGGACTAAACCCCAACTAGCAGAAGAATTTGCGTGAAAATACCAAAAAAAAAAAGGAGATATATGGAGCTGCAGTTTGGCAGTGATACTGAGCGATCCAGATGGCACAGACAGCTTGGAGATTCCTGAATACTGGTAGGACTTGAGAATTAACCTAAAAATCAGCCCTGCTAAACAGGGACTGCATGGGGGACTGCTCCAGTGGCTGGGGATTAAAAAGAGAAGGTGAAGAGAAAGGCTGTGGACTTTTGCCAGTCTGGAGGACACTGACGTTTTGAAGATCTAAAAGCGGCTTGACTATTTTGGATATTTAAGAGACAGAGCTCTTGCAGATTCCTGGGGCTTAAGAACACGTTCTGCTTCCCAGCAACCCCCAGAACCCTCTGGACAGAAAAAGTATGATATTCTTCTTGTTACTATTATACCCCACACCCACTTTGTGAACAGAGTTGTGACCATCCCCCACTCCGACCTACCTGCTGGGCCCACAGGAACTCCATCACAGTCTGTGTGCTCAGATGGAGCATGGGTGCCCTGCCCTGTCCTCCACCAATTTTTTTTTTTCTCTCTCTTTTTCTCTTTTTTAATTTTAATTTTTTTCTTTTTTGCTTTCTTTTTCTGGTGATTAGTTTGCTTCTATTGGTCTGTTTTAAAACAACTATTATTATTAATATTTTTGTCCTTTTTACTATTATTCTTAATCTTCCCCTCCAAGGTCCTAGTTTTAAACATTTTGTCTTTCACCTGTTCCTGGCTGAATTTTTCCCCCCTTTTTTCTCATGGTTAACCCCGTTCCTTGTTTTTCTTTTTGCATTTTTCCTTTTTTTCTTACTTATTCTCCTTCTCTACTTTTTTTTTTTTTTTAATCTTAATGCCCTATCCCCAAATA
>NW_006922121.1:1485455-1486665 GCF_000298275.1 Orycteropus afer afer
GAAAAATAGAAAATAACAACTGACCATTAATACACAAGTTGACATAACCCAGAAACCACAGCTATGGACATATCCAAAGTAAAATGTGCTTATAAGATTGTAAACAGGGAACCAGAGACATCAATTGGCAAGTGGGGACAACTACAAACAAAAAGAGGGAAAAGACTTTGTAGTCACAGAACTTCTAAATGGTGAGGAAGTTAAGAGATTTGCAAGATAGAATGGACTGTTGTAACAAGTTCTGTGCCCCACACGATACACAAACGAACTCCAGATGGATCAAAGACTTAAATGTGAAAACTAAAACTATACGATTCCTCAAGGAAAATATAGGGGAATATTTAAGGGCCTTAATATATGCATAAATAGACTATACAATAGCCAAAAGATGGAAACAACCTAGATGTCCATCAACTGAGGAATGGATAACCAAACTATAGTACATACACACAATGGAATACTATGCAATGCTAAAGAATAATGTAGAATCTGCAAGAGACTGCATAATGTGGATGAACTTGGAGGACATTATGCTGAGTGAAATAAGTCAATCACAAAAGGGCTAATATTGTATTAGTATGTTATTGTAAAAGTTAAGGAAAGGTTTATCTATAGGAGGAAATTTTCTTTGTTGGTTACCAGGGGTGGGAGGTGAGGGGAGGGAAAACTGTTAGATAGAAAGAGATAAGTATTGATTTGGGTGAAGAGAAGGGTAATGTAGCAAATGTGAGTGACCAATATGGCACCATTGAGTATGAGAAAGACATAGAGAGGTACATGGGAGGTACAGACACAAATATGAACCCTTTTGCACATACAGTACTGCGTTGTCAGTGAAGGCAAGCATGTGTATATGGGTGGATAGATGGGTGGACAGGCTGAATGATTAGGTATGTCTATGAAATGGGGAGTGTATCCCAGAACATATATAGTGTTGGCAGACAATGGTCCTATAAGTTTATGTGAATGATCAGAATTCCCAGGTGTATAGTAGAGTTGCTTTTCAGATTATTTGCTCAGCATATAGATTGAATAAGTATGGGGAAAGGATACAATGCTGATGCACTCCCTTCCTGATTTTAAACCACGCAGTGTCCCCTTGCTCCATTTGAACGACAGCATACTGGTCAAGGTACAGGTTCCTCATGAGTACAATCAAGTGCTCGGGAATTCCCATTCTTCTCAATGTTATCCATAATTTGTCATGATC
>NW_006922121.1:1488545-1490426 GCF_000298275.1 Orycteropus afer afer
GCATAAATTTGAATAATAGTCGTATTAATGGGTCTTCCTTGTAGGTGTATGGATATTATCCTATCACTGACAGCATTGTACTTCAGGACAGATCTTGAAACATCCTTTGTGATGAGAAATTCCACACCATTCCTCTTCAAACTGTCATTCCTGGCATAGTAGATCACGTGGTTGTCTGATTCAAAATGGCCAAATCCAGTGCATTTCAGCTCACTAATGCTGAGGATATCAATGTTTATGTGTTCCATTTCATTTTTAACAACTTCCAATTTTCCTAGATTCATACTTCGTACATTCCATATTCCGATGATATGTGGATGTCTGCAGCTGTTTCTCTTAAATTTGAGTGGTGCTACATCAGCAAATTTCATTCTCAAAAGCTTTACCTTATCCATAGGAGTAAGGGTGTGTTTACTCGGATGATGCAGCTTTTTCCCAGTCTTATTTTGAGAGCCTTCTAACATAACCGGACTATCCATAAAGTTGTGCGGTAATGTATCAAACAGTGTTTCTTTGCTATTCATAAGGTTTTCCCTGGCCAATTATTTGAGAAGTGGATGGCCTCTTCCTTCTTCCTAGTCTGTCTCAGTATGTAAGCTCTGATGATACCTGTGCTCCATGTGCATCTCACTGAGTTAGAAACACCAGTGGCTCAGCCTAAAAACTCACATCAACATGTCACCATGGTAGGACAAATCAACAGACAAGTTTGCCTCCTTGTTGGAAACCTCTCATAACACCCTTACCTGGGTCCCTGCGGCTGACTCCTCCTCTGTCCAGATTCCTAGGTCTTTTAATCCCCTTTCTCCTGCTCTCCCACCCTGCTGCTTTGGGCATTTCTTGTAGCAAATAATCCGAGAAGCTGGACTATATGAAGAAAAATGTGACATCAGCATTGGAGGAAGAATCATTAACAACCTGAGATATGCAGATGATACAACTTTGCTTGCTGAAAGTGAGGATGACATGAGGCACTTACTGATGAATGTTGAAGAATAAAGTTTGCAGTATGGATTATATCACAATACAAAGAAAACAAAAATCCTCACAATTGGACCAATGAGCAGCATCACAATAAATGGAGAGAAGATTGAAGTTGTCAAAGAATTCACATTGCTCAGTTCTACAATTGATGCCAATGGAAGCAGCAGTCAGGACATTAGATGATGTGTAGCATTGGGAAAGTCAACCATGAGGAATGGTTTCAAGTGCTGAGGAGCAAGAATGTCTCCTTGAGGACTAAGGCGCACCTGACATAAGCCATGATATTTCCAATCGTCTCGTATAAATGTGAGAGCTGGACAATGAATAAGGAAGACCGAAAAAGAGTTGATGCTTTTGAGTTGTGGTGCTGGTGAAGAATGCTTAAAGTACCATGGACTGCTAAAACAACTAACAGATCTGTCCTGGAGGAAGTGCATGTGAAATGCTCCTTGGAAGCGAGAATGGCCAGACTTCCTCTCACCTATTTTGGTCATGTTGTCAGAAAGGACCATTCCTTGGAGAAGGATGACATGCTTGGTTGGGTGGAGGGTCGACAAAAGAAGGGGAGGCCTTCAACGAGATGGATTGACACAGTGGCTGCAATGATGGGCTCAAGTATAGCAGGGATCATGGAGATGGTGTGGCATCAGGCAGTTTCGTTCTGCTGTGCATGGGTCACTATGAGTTGGAAATGACTCAACGACACCTACCAACAACAATAGTTGAGTTGACAAGGGGAAGATTGTGGTCACTGCTTGGTCACAGCCAGCTACCCAGAGGGACCGAGTAGTTGAACCTGCAGGCTTGGGACCATAGTTGCAGGAGACATCAAGCTCAATTGCCATAACATACTATACAAAACATTGTTCCACCTCCTACTTAGGCGAGTGGCGACTG
>NW_006922121.1:1491068-1503597 GCF_000298275.1 Orycteropus afer afer
AAACTGTGGTCAATGTCATGAGACAAAGTATATGTAAATTGCTGTATGGAAAGTGAATTAGCTCTGTAAATCTTCACCCAAATCAAAATTAAAATAAAATAAAAAATAAAATGACTGAGGGTGCAGCCATTTTTAATGTTTACAAGTGGCAACAATTTTGGATTTTAAAGTGATAGCATTCTCATTCGGATTCCAGGGACATAAAAAGAGGCAGCGAGGTGGGAAGCAGGGAGAGGACAGAAAAGGCAAAATGGACTGGAATAGATCAAGGACTCAGCCTCAGACCCAGGTGAAGACAGGGGACCCATGCCACACCCCACAAGGAGTGAGTTGCGAAGGCAAGGAGAGGACAGAAAAAGCAAAGGTGATAGGAACAGATTGAGGACTCAACCGCAGGGAGCCAGATGAGGAGCGGGAACCCAGGCCACCCCCCACAAGCAGTGAGGCAGGAATCAGGGAGAGGACAGAAAAAACAAAGGGGATTGGAACAGATCAAGGAGTTAGCTTCAAGGATCCAGGTAAGGGTGTTTGATGGGTTTTCAATAGCTACAGGGGACAAACTTGTCTGTCGGTTTGTCCTACTGTTGTAATATGTTGCTGTGAGTCTTGAGGCTGTGCTACTGGTGTTTCAAACCCAGTGGGGTACACCTGTTGGACAGATATCAGGATGGCTTACAGACTGAGACAGACTAGGAAGAAGGAGGAGGCCATCCATTTCCCAAAGAAGTGGTTAGGGAAAACCTTATGAATAGCAGAGAAACACTGTATGATACATTACTGCTCGAATTTATGAATACTCCAGAAACACTGTCAAATAAAGAGGAAGAAGATGAGTCAATTCACTTAGAAAGCTCTCAAAGTAGGACTGGGAAAGAGCTGCATTATCAGAGTAAAATCAGCTTTACTCATATGGATAAGGTAAAGCATTCAAGACCTCCATTTGCTGACGTAGCACCACTCAAATTGGGGAGAAACAGCTGCAAACATCCATTAATCAT
This sequence comes from Orycteropus afer afer, assembly GCF_000298275.1. Classification (NCBI taxonomy): domain Eukaryota; kingdom Metazoa; phylum Chordata; class Mammalia; order Tubulidentata; family Orycteropodidae; genus Orycteropus; species Orycteropus afer. The sequence goes on from NW_006922121.1 coordinate 1,492,067, forward strand.
TAGAACATGGAATGTACAAATTATGAATCTAGGAAAATTGGAAGTTGTCCAAAATGAAATGGAACGCATAAAGATTGATACCCACGGCATTAGTGAGCTGAAATGGCCTGGGTTTGGCCATTTTTAATCAGACAACCATATGATCTACTATGCCTGGAATAACAGTTTAAAGACAAATGGCGTGGCATTCATCATCACAAAGGACATTTCAAGATCTGTCCTGAAATACAACGCTGTCAGTGATAGGATAATATCCATACGCCTACAAGGAAGATCCATTAATACAACTATTATTGAAATTTATTCACCAACCACCAAAGCCAAAGGTGAAGAAATTGAAGATTTTTATCAACTTCTGAAGTCTGAAATTGACCGAAATTGCAATCAGGATGTGTTAATTATCAATGGTGACTGGAATGCAAAAATTGGAAACAAAGAAGTATCACTTGCAGTTGGAAAATTTGGCTTTGGTGACAGAAATAATGCTGGAACTTGCATGGTAGAATTTTGCAAGATCAATGACTTGTTCATTGCAAACACCTTTTTTCAACAATACAAACGGCTGCTGTACACATGGACGTCACCAGATGGAACACAAAGGAATCAGATTGACTACATCTGTGGCAAGAGGTGGTGGAGAAGATCAATATCTTCAGCCAAAATGAGGCCAGGAGCTGACTGTGGAACAGACCATCAACTTCTCATATGCAAGTTCAACTTGAAGTTAAAAACAAGTCCAAGAGAGCCAAAATAGGATCTTGACTATATCCTTGCTGAATTTAGAGATCATCTAAAGAATAGATTTGATGCATTGAACACCAATGACCAGAAACCAGATGAATTGTGGGATGACATCAAGAGCATCATCCATGAAGAAAGCAAGAGGTCACTGAAAAGACAACAAAAGAAGAGAAGACCAAAATGGATGACAGAAAAGACTGAAACTTGTCCTTGAGCAGAAAGTAGCTAAAGCAAATGGAAGAAATGACAAGATAAAAGTCTTGAATGGAAGATTTCAAAGAGCAGCACAAGAAAACAAAATCAATTATTATAATGAAATGTGCAAAGACCTGGAGTCTGAAAACCAAAAAGGAAGAACACGCTTGGCATTTCTCAAGCTGAGAGAATTGAAGAAAAAATTTAAGCCTCGAGTTTCAATATTGAAAGATTCTAAGGGCAAAATATTGAATGATGCAGGGAACAGGAAAAGAAGATGGAACAAATACACAGAATCACTGTACCAAAAAGAACTGGTCGATCTTCTTCCATTTCAGAAGGTGGCATGTGATCTAGAATGAATGATACTGAAGGAGGAAGTCGAAGCTGCCATGAAGGAATTGGCGAAGGAAAAGGCTCTGGGAATTGGTGGAATATCCATTGAGATATTTCAACAAACAGATGCCACACTAGAGGCACTCACTTGGTTATGCCAAGAAATTTGGAAGACAGCTACTTGGCCAAATGACTGGAAGAGATCCATATTTGTACTCATTCCAAAGAAAGGTTATCCCACAGAATGTGGAAATTATAGAACAATATCATTAATATCATACAAAAGTAAGATCTTTTTGAAGATAATTAAAAAACGGTTGCAGCAACATACTGACAGAGAACTTCCAGAGGTGCCAGCTGGATTCAGAAGAGGACATGGAACAAGGGATATTATAGCTGTTGTCAAATGGATCTTGGCTCAAGGCGAAGAATACCAGAAAGATGTTGACTTGTGCTTTATTGATGCAAAGGCATTTGATTGTGTGGATCATGACAAATTATGGATAACATTGAGAAGAATGGAAACCCCTGAACACTTGATTGTACTCATGAGGAAACTGTACCTTGACCAAGATGCTGTTGCTTGAACGGAACAAGGGGACACTGCATGGTTTAAAATCAGGAAGGGAGTGTGTGAGGGTTGTATCCTCTCCCCATACTTATTGAATCTATATGCTGAGCAAATAATCTGAGAAGCTCGACTATATGAAGAAAAATGTGGCATCAGGATTGGAGGAAGAATCATTAATAACCTGAGATATGCTGATGATACAACTTTGCTTGCTGAAAGTGAGGATGACTTGAGGCACTTACCGATGAAAATTAAAGAACACAGTCTGCAGTATGGATTACATTTCAATATAATGAAGACAAAGATCCTCACAACTGGACCAATAAGCAACATCATGATAAATGGATAAAAGATTGAAGTTGTCAAAGAATTCACGTTGCTTGGTTCTACAATCGAGGCCAATGGAAGCAGCAGTCAGGACATTAGACAATGCATAGCACTGGGCGGGTCAGCTGCGAAAGAACTGTTTCAAGTGCTGAGGAGCAAAGATATCTCCTTGAGAACTAAGGTGCGCCTGAAACAAGCCATGATCTTTCCAATCACCTCCTATGCATGTGAGAGCTGGACAATGAATAAGGAAGACCAAAGAAGAGTTGATGCTTTTGAGTTGTGGTGCTGGCGAAGAATACTGAAAGTACCATGGACTGCTTAAAGAACTAACAGATCTGTCCTGGAGGAAGTGCAGCCAAAATTCTCCTTGGAAGTGAGATTGGCCAGACTTTGTCTCACCTACTTTTGTCATGTTGTTGGAAGTGACCATTCCCTGGAGAAGGATGCCATGCTTGGTAAGGTGGAGGGTTGATGAAAGAGGAGAAGGCTTTCAATGAGATAGGTTGACACTGTGGCTGTGATGATGGCCTCAAGTATAGCAAGGATCTTGGAGCTGGCACAGGATCGGGCAGTGTTTTCTTCTGCTGTGCGTAGGGTGGCTATGAGTTGGAAATGACTTGACGGCACTTAACAACAACAGCAAAGAACTAAGAAAGGAACAAAGGCCTTATTTCAGGACAAGGGAAAATATATTTCCTTGAACATGGGAGACATTCAGTCAACACAACTATCAAGCAATAGACAATTATTTTCATTATTTATATTTACATATAAGAAAGTTTTATAGATTCTTGCACAAGCAATCATTTTGGAATTGATCTCTGATTTAAATAACAAATTTCCATTCCTAATGTAGTATAGTGAATTACTTGGTATGGCTATTCTAGCCATAGTCTTTGCACATCCCACCAGATGACTGGGTGGATCTGTGCAAATTTGTGGTGCTTTGTGGCCTACCAAGGGGGTTAGATAGCTTATTAGAGAAGTGAGTGACTCCAGTTTTGTAACTCTATTTTTGTGATGTCCAGCTGTAACTGGCAATATCTTGCTAAAACTCCATTTTATGTAACTGAAGTGACCATTTTTCCTGCCCCCATTCCCTGTGGGTTAAGGGGTACCCCCTTTTTGTATATTAAGCAACTAAAGCACCCCTATATGAATGCCTGTGCTAAAGCACGTACTCTGAGGTGGTTATCAAACCTAACTCCCCTCACCCCTCAATGAATGCCTGTGCTGAAGCATGTATTCTAAGACCTTGAAACTCCAGCTTCTGCTTCTGTATTATTGCTTGCTTGCCTGCTTTATAAAAACCTACCTAAAATCGGGCCATTGCTGCAGCATAGGACCACACTTCAGCTCCCTGCAGTCACCTAGCCTACATAAATCTCTTTTACCCAAAAGTGGACATTATAGTGGCTATTATTTTAACTGAACCCATAACATTTGGGGGCTCATCTGGGATAACTACTGTGTCCCAGCGCCTCTGCCAGGTGGCCACCTGTGGGAGAAAAATGATCTCTAGGGGAGGTGCCCCTTGAAGACGTTCCAGGGCCTCAGAACTCCGTTCTCCCAACCGGGTGTCTGCCTGGAGATGCAGAATTCGGCTGATTCAGTTTGAAGCACCTGATTCCTCCAGAGGTAAATCTATAAATCTGCAAGACCGGTCTCTCTGTTGACTGAGAGAAAGGATGAGGGGCGACTGTAAACTTTCTGCATTTTTTTTCTCACCAGGAAGCTGCTTGAGAAAATCTGTCCAGTGAAAACTTGTTTTCCTGGAGTCTGATCTAGTAAAACGTTGGTGAACTGACCTTGTTTTACTAGAGTTTTTGTTCTGTCCTCTTGAAAGTATCTGATAATTCTGAAACCAAACACCTATTTCACTCTGGTCTGGGCTGGGAGGAGGGAGATTGAGATTTTGGCTAATAACTTTACTTAAGAGAACCTCCACAGCTATACGTACTCTGTTTTGTGTTGAAGCTTCACTGGAATTTAAGTGTTTGGCATAAGTTTGTTTATGTCAAGTTTATATTGTGTTTGGGTGGTGAAACTGTGCTCTGCTAGAACCTGGTCTGGCCCCAGACTTTACTAGAATCTGATATCGGAGATGTTTTGCCATTCTGTGTTATGTTGTCTCTTGGTGTTTTTGTCCCTCAATTCTCTTCCTTTTTGCCTTTTAATGGCCTTTTGACTTTTAATCTTATGACTGTCTACCCTACTGACAGGATAACTGGATGGAAAATTTCTCTTAGGTTGTTTTATTTCTTTATATGTTTTATGTTTGTAGGACTGAGCTGTTTTATCATAAATGAGTTCTAATTCTGAAATATTGTATTGGATTGAGAAGTTTAAGCAATTGGTTTTATCCAAAAACTTGGAATTTTTATGATTTAAGTGAGTGGATCATAGGTTTGGCTGCTCAAGGGACCCTACAAGAATTTGCACCCTGGGAAGTGAAATTTTACTTATTGTTATTATTTTTCTTACTATAATAAATATCTAAACTGGCTTTCAAATTCAGGATTACATCCTAGAGTAAATAAATTAAAAATTTAAAATTTTGGGTTAGGGTATGTTTTAATGTATATGTGAACGACTGTGTCTGGCTAACTAAAGGATTATTGAACTGGAAGTAAGTTCAGAGGATTGCACTTAAGTTAAGGGTATTTGATAGACTGTTTTATATTGGCTAAATTACAATTTGGGGCAACTTAGTAATAACAATTACAAATACATTGCTGCCAACTTATAAAAATATGGGAAACTCATATGTAAAGGAAAAGACCCCTCCCCAATGTATATTAAATAATTTTAAACTAGTCTACAGGGGTGATTATGGTATTAAATTCAGCCCCAGGTGCCTCAGGAATTTGTATAAGTTGGAGTGATTTTAATAACTGACTAATCAGTATTCTAACATTAGAAATTTACATTGTTTTCAGTTTTTTGCTGTTACTGGTAGTGTGGAATAAAAATCTCTGGGCATTTAGTTTACCCTTAGTCTGACTTCTATCATCTCACTCTTTTTGGATTAATTATTGAAACAACATAGACCAATTAAACTATTTTTACATGTAAAATTCAGTGACATTAATTATGTTCTTTGAATGATATTTGGTTAAATTTTGTCCAAAACCCCCCGTTTCTGGTCTGCCTTCTAGCTGACAAGGAAGTTAAAATTTTAATCCTTAGTAAGTAACCTTAATTGAGATCATCTCCCCAACTGGAACATCGTTATATTTGATTCAACTTTACTTGATTTGTTTGTTTGTAAAGAGTGTGTGTGCATGGCACCAGTGCAATAGTTTCGAGTGGATGTAAATGTGAGTGAGTGAATGTAAATGTGATTGGAAATTAAGTAAAACTGAGATTTTGTACCAGAATGGGACTCTTTAACTGTATTCTGAAAACTGAACCTTCAGAAGTTAAGGAGGAGAAGTTATATCCCTCCTTGAATCCATTTTTAAGTCACACAAAACTTTTTTTTAAAAAAAATCTGTTTTAAAATCAGACTGTTTCAGCTGCAACCATGCCTGCCAGCACTTGCTCTCCTCCACCTTTTGACCCTTTCCCTCCTTCAGGAAAGCAAGTTAACTGTTTATCATCCACCATGCCTCCTTTATCACCTATACAAACTATAGTGCAAAAGGCGAGGGTCATGGATGAGAACATTCCATTAGAATTAAAACATGCTTTTCCCTTAACAGAATACATATATCAACAAACTAATCAACCAATGTGAGGGCATAAAGCATTTTCCTTTAAAACTCAAGCTGCTGCTACCTATGAGCCAACAGCACCGTTTGTAAAAACCTTAATAGAAACCATTGCTCAAGAAGCTTTGTGTCCTTATAATTGGTATTTGCTGGCTAAAACTGCATTAGAAGGAGGAGATAATTAATCCAGAGGCTAGGGCTTTTTGTTACACCCAACCAAAAGTCCAAGGCCATATACATAGAAAGAAACAGTAATCAAGGTGAAAAAATGAACCTACGATGTTTTTAAAGGATTATGTGTTTTGGATTATGTGTTTATCTGAATGTACTATGGCTATTAAATGTTCTCTTACTTGTTTGTACATTAGAAATGGTTATGGGGTATGTGGGTAACAGAGAATGTGTAAGTCAGCCTTCAGCCAATACTTGATTGGATATGTTAAAAGGGGAAATAGAATTTGCCTAGAAGAAACAAAGGCTTTTGTTTCAAACCCTATGTGTAGAGTATGTTGTTGTTGTTGTTATGTGACGTCGAGTCAGACCCGACTCATAGCGACCCCTCCTTGGGTTTCCGAGGCATTATCACTACGGAAGGAGATTGCCCCATCTTCCTTTTGGAAGCTCTGGTAGCATAGTGCTTAAGGCACTTGACTGCTAACCAGAAGGCTGGTGGTTCAAACCCACCGGCCACTCCTCAGAAGGAAGATGGGACAATCTACTTCCATAGTAATACTGCCTCGGAAACCCAAGGAGGGGTTGCTATGAGTCAGGTCCGACTCGATGGCACATAACAACAACAACTGGCTATCATTGAACAGTGTAGAGTATAGGGGACTTAAATAGAAAACCTGAACCCCACCCAGTACTACTGAAGGAACAGAAAATTTACATTTGAATAAGAAGCTGAAAAGAAAATAATAATAATAACTGTTTGGCTCTTTGGATTTCAAGCAAGCACACAGGGTTTGGGTGCATCCAGACAGGAAAGTCATGGTCCGTGAGAGAAACCCCTTGCAGGACTGAAAATTAAAGGAAACCAATGAGTAGTAAACTTGTATGTTACTCACTTATGACCACCTGAGTCCACCTGAGAGAAAATGGGGGAAGTGTAACAAAGAAGAAACAGGCTGAGTTTGGAACTCTTTAACCTCAGCCATGGAGGCTGGAGATGAGAGGAAGGGCTGGCTGGTCTGAATTGCAATGAATTGTGAACCTTCAGGCATTGAAATAGTCCCTGAGGACTAAAGATGTGAGAGAAGGTGCTAGCTGATCTGAAGTGAAGGGAAGAGTGTGACTCCCAAACTTGGCAACTGGTACCCATGACCAAGCTGGGATGGCTAGGGCTGAGCTGACCAGAACCTGACCAAATGAAGAAAAAGAAGTTTGACACTGAACTGGTGTCAAGTTGCTGCAATTTAATGACTTGACCTGGGCTGGATTTTGCTTGTTTATGGATCCAGATACCTGAAGTTTCCAAGCAGAACAAAATATTCTCCACAGAGAAAAGACCATACTTGTCTCCTCAGATTACTGATTTGATAGGAATGGGCAAATTAAAAATTAACTATTTAAAATGAGGGGAAATAAAGGCATTAAGTGGCTGGCATACACCTTTTCATGGGTGTGGTTAATCTTAAACTAATGGAGAAGGGAATGTTAATTTTTAAAATATAAAAGGTATAATGACCAAAAAAAAAAAAAAAAAGTCAGGGGGGTGGCCTGGGGTGTAGTAAATTACCTGGAACGGCTTTTCTAACCATAAGTCTTTGTAAATCCCATGGTGAAATTTGCTGTGAGCAACTGAGAAAGTCCTGATTGAAAATGTTATCCACCTGGGGTATTTCTATTGGGAAAAACACAAAGTAATGTTTTGGGAAGTTCACTGTCTTTCAGGTGCTTAGAATTCTGATACTATGATTGGCTAGTTTGACCACTCTGCCAGGCTCAAAAGGAGGCCTCCTAGAAGCAGAGCTCTCTCTGACTGCTTGCTGAGAAGGACTGTGCTGTTGAAAGAGACACACATCCCTGGGAAAGAAAGGCAAGAGGGAAAATAAAATAATTAGTAGTAAGGTTTTTTTTTTTAAAAAAAAGAGGGGAAAAGAGAGTAGTTTTGTCTTAAAGTAGAATGTCTGGTCATCCCAGAACATGAAAGATAGTAAAAGTTAAATTTAAAAATGTGTAGTAAGTTGTAGAAGGTTTGAGAGGAAGTCAACTATATTTGTCTTTTTTTTTTTTTTTAATACCTGCACATAATAAGTGTAAAAAAAAATGTGTACTAAGTTGTAGAAGGTTTGAGAGGAAGTGAACTTTATTTGCCTTGGTTTTTTAATACCTGCAAATAATAAGTGTAAAGAAAAATGTGTAGTAAGTTGTAGAAAATTTGAGGGAAACTGAATTTTCCATGTAATTTTTTTTTTCTCCTCTGAATTTCAGTAATAACCAAAGGGCAGTTTCAGGCAATACATCTTTTCAAAATACAAATCTGTATAATACTTGTTCATATTTCTGAAACTCAACCTGCCAAACAGTTAGCTCATTCAACCCCAGAGATACAGTTTTGCAAAGTGAGAATGTTATATATAATATTTCCACCTGAAAAAAGGAACATCTTTGGGGGCCTTAAAGAGAATATAACATAATGACACAAAGGCCTGGTTGGTTCTGGAAGCTGAGACCTGCCATGGATTTAGGCACATCTGTTCTGACTATTATGCAGCATCTTATCTTAACCTGCCCCTATCTGGATGGGGCAGCAAAGGAGGTCTCTTCCACTCTCTTTCAGAAACTCTGGGGCCAAACGTAAGCATGAATAACATGCCAACATTACAGAATTCAGTATAGTTTACACATTTCAATTTCCTTCATCTCAGCCAAATATACACCACTGGATCCATTTCTTACAATACCACATCCTGGACTAAATTGCTAAAATTTGGGCAATTGAGTTCACCAGCAATAAAAACCTGGGCTAACACCACCTTCAGTAACTTCCAAACACTGAACTAAACCCCAGTGAGGAACAAGCTACAGGTACCATTTCAACAGTAGTCTCACAGTAAGAACCCTTGAAGTAGGGGACAGATTCTTTATGAAGAACCCCCATATTCTTAATTTTAAACAGTGCAAATGATCCAGGGCTGGGGAGAGTGAACTGAGCTACTCTTCCAGGAAACCTCAACCTTTTTCTCCAAGTAAATGTTAACTATTACATTAAATATATTTGGCCAGTGGAAATGAAAATTGAAAAAGATTGTAAATAGATCATTACAAGTGATTTCTCTGTGTAAATGAATTATACTATTAAGAGTGTCTTTCAGGACTCTACAGAGCTTTACCTTAACTCTTCCTCCTCATCTGTTGCTCAGAAAATGGTCTCCTCAGCATACACTCAGAATAATGTAAAATTTGACCAGGGGTCCAGACCAGATCCGTCAGGGCAATACCCATTACAACAGGTTCCAGCTAGTTTAAATCATGAAAGAAACCCTGGAAGTTTCATTTAAACTCATGTACCACTCACCTTAGCTGATTTACAATAATCTGTTATTAACTACCTTATTCCTGAAGAGAGGTGAATAATATTAGAGAAAACTAGAGCAGAAGACAACAGACTTCATAACCTCCAACCTGAAAACCTATCCAGGAGCCACAGCCATCAGAAAAAATCCAAAATAAAAATCCCAATAACCCAGAGAACAGAACAACGTTCCAAAATTAAAAGGAGGACTGGGTTTGAATATTTCTCAACTTGTAGAGATTACTTTCAAGGTCTATAATAACCAGGACAAGGAGAGCAGAAAAACAGAAGCAAAGAAACATGAAGCGATAGGCTACCTTGCTGGCTGCTGTCCTGGCAGGTCTGTCACAAAGTCGATCATACCAAGTAAGTTCCCATGGGCCCCCAATGGATAGAAAGGGAGTGACTCAAACTCCTGCTCCAGGAGGCTGACCAACAAAGTTGGGGCCTCAACAGTGTACTTACTGCAGGGAAAATGAACACTGGAAGAGGGAGTTTCCAGAGAGAACTCTCCAAACCCAACCAAAAGGGGCCCAACAAATGGTAAACACAGCTAACAGCAATCAAGAATTACGGGGCTCAGGGGCTCCGCTTCAGACTAAACAAATTCCTATCTCCTATGAGAAGTCTGGGTAACAATAACTGTGGGAAAACAACCCAATAGATCTCTACTGGACACCAGTGTAACCTCAGTCCTAAACATTTCCAAGGCCCCTCTGTCCCAGAACACTGTAAACATTATTGGAATTTCAGTAATATAAAAATCTTCTTCAACCTCTTGAATGCCAGGTTGGAAATATTGTATTAACTTGAAATTTTTACACATACCTGAATACGTTGTTCCTCTGTTGGAATAAGACTTAATAACAAAATTAAACATTCAGTTTACCTTCTCAGCTAACAAACTCCATATGAATATTAGTCCTGACCAGGCATGGGCCGTACAAACAACCTCCTGCAATTACCTTCTGCTATGGATTACAGAAACAACTGACAGAACTGTCACTGCAACCAGCACTCATTATGGAAAAAAAGTACCCTGTATACTTGACTGAATAAACTTATTATAGGGCTGAATCTGTACAAAATCATCCAAAAAAAACACACAAGACTGCTTGCCCTATACCAGAAACAATACAAAGTGCAGTCCTCCTCCAGTGGTAAAAGGAATTCAAGCAAGAGGACTGAACCTATGTGAGGACTGGCAGGTAAAATTTTTAACTCCTGAAAAATCAAGTACCTATTAGTATTTATAGATACTTTCACTATGATGTCAGAATCTTTCCTTTGAGTGGTGAAGAGATTAGGAAACGCAGGGTAAAAGACACAAAGATTGATGTAGAGCTTGATACTAAACCCAGTTTTGGTTTGTTTTATGTTTTGTTGTTTTCTTTTGTATTATTCTGAAGCCTGTTTGCCCACCAAATGTGTTCAAATGCATTCTGTTAATGTAGTAAATTTCATTTCTTAAAGCATCCGGCTAAAATCTGTAGAATAATCCATGCCCTGTGATCATGGGCTCACTGCTTAAATGGATTGTTAAAAGCCTGAAAATATGTAACATTTTCTTTTGTTGTTGTTGTTTCTTTCTTTCTTTTGATGACTCAATTTAGAAACTGAGTATGGGATAGAAGGGCAAAAAACAATGATACCATTTGCCACTCCAAATTTTCTCTCTCCTCAGAAGAGTAAGGCTGCATCTTGTAAAACAGCTAGTGGTTTATTAAACATGATCAAACTATGCTTATGTAGATGGCTCAGTAAACTAAGACAGGAGAGTTACAAATGTTATAATTCTTGAACAATCTCTAGCTGAGGTTTAACCCCAACTCTTGCCTCTTGATCAGACAAATCAGACAAAATGCATTGGGTCATCTGTGCTTTGGAAAGACCTCTCAAGTAACAATTCTAATCCATGTTTAAAAGTTCTGTCTCAAGAAGACAACATAATGCTTAAAATCAGAAACTGGATTATTTGTGAAAACAAAACAAAAAAAGGTCCCAATTCAGAACTGCAGAAATTTAATGGATAATAAAAGTTGGTAGCAACACATACAATGAAAGTTAAAGCATCATCAAAAGAAAATATGCATTATATATGTATATACATGTAAATATATATATATAT
>NW_006922121.1:1503813-1507846 GCF_000298275.1 Orycteropus afer afer
CTCTATATATATATATATATATATATATATATACACATACACAATTATATTTATAAATTATGTTAAAATGTTTTCTTTGGGCTTTTGAGGCATTATAGAAAGGAAATAATTAGGAGACAAGTTTATCAGAAACACAAACTTTATCACTCATAAGCTAATAATAACATAGAGGACTGACACTCACAATGCTAAAGGATTTGAGAAGCAAATCCATAATCTAGAAAATGATAGTTTTATATCCTGAATTCTGGAATCTTGAATGATGAAAAGGATTTTAAATCATAATTGAGTGGGTAATTTCTTTTGTTTTTTCTTTGTATTTCTTTCATTAAAAAGAAATTATATTTTTGTTCTGTACAGTGATACAGATTGCTCTTGTGATAATTATATTTATGTAAATATAAGTTGGTGTGTTGGGGCATATTAAAAACACCTTGCTTCTATCTGCAGTAGGAAGCCTCATTTCTTAGCTCCTCCTTCAAGATCTGCAATCCCTTGTGGCTTCTCCTCTTAAAAGTGATAATAATAACAGTTCTGTAGAATCTCATAATGTGATCTATTATTCCGGGAATCACAGTTTGAAGAAGAAAGGCATGGCATTCATCATCACACAGGATGTGTCAAGATCAGTCTTGATGTACAATGCTGTCAGTGATAGGATAATATCCATATCCCGACAAGGAAGACCAGTTAATATGACTATTATTCAAATTTATGCCCCAACCACCAAAGCCAAAGATGAGGAGATCGAAGATTTTTATCAACTTCTGCAGCCTGAAATTGACTGAACATGCAATCAGGATGTGTTATTTATCACTGGTGACTGGAACGCAAAAGTTGGAAACAAAGAAGAATTGCTGGAAGTTGGAAAATTTGGCCTTGGTGACAGAAATAATGCTGGACCTCGCATGGTAGAATTTTGCAAGACAAATGACTTGTTCATTGCAAACACTTATTTTTCAACACCAACAGAGGCTCTACATGTGGACTTCACAAGATAAAACACACAGGAATCAGATTGACTACATCTGTGGCAAGAGGTGGTGGAAAAACTCAATATCTTCAGCCAAAACCAGGCCAGGAGCCGATTGTGGAACAGACCATTAACTGCTCATATGCAAGCTCAACTTGAAGTTAAAGACAATTAAAACATGTCCCAGAGAACCAAAATATGATCTTGAATATATCCCCCCTGAATGTAGAGATCATCTAAATAGAATTGATGCATTGAACACCAAAGACTGAAAACCAGAAGAATTGTGGGAGGATATCAAGAACATTATCCATGAAGAAAGCAAGAGATCACTGAAAAGATGAGAAAAGAAGAGAAGACCAAAGTGGAAGACAGAAGAGACTCTGAACTTGCCCTTGAGCAGAGAGTAGCTAAAGCAAATGGAAGAAATGACAAGATAAAGGAGCTGAACAGAAGATATTCAAAGAGCAGCTCAAGCAGACAAAACCAATTACTATAATGAAATATGCAAAGACCTGGAGTTTGAAAAACAAAAGGGAAGAACACGCTCAGGATGCCTCAAGCTGAAAGAACTGAAGAAAAAATTTAAGCCTCGAGTTGCAATAGTGAGAGATTCTATGGGCAAAATATTGAATGATGCAGAAAACCTCAAGAGAAGATGGCAGGAATACACAGAGTCACTGTACCAAAAAGAACTGGTAGATTTTTATCCATTTCAGGAAGTGGCATATGACCTAGAACCAATGGTACTGAAGGAGGAATTCAAAGCTGCAATGAAAGAATTGGCAAAGAACAAGGCTCTGGGAATTGACAGAATACCCATTTGACATATTTCAACAAAAGGATGCCCCATTGGAGGCACTCACTATGTTATGCCAAGAGATTTGGAAGACAGCTACCTGGCCAACTGACTGGAAGAGATCCATATTTGTACTCATTCCAAAGAAAGGTGATCCCACAGAATGTGGAAATTATAGAACAATATCATTAATATCGCACACAAGTAAGATCGTACTGAAGATAATTCAAAAATGTTTGCAAAAGTATATTGACAGAGAACTTCCAGAGGTGCAAGCTGGATTCAGAAGAGGACATGGAACAAGGTACATCATAGCCGCTGTCAGAAAGATCTTGGCTCAAGTCAAAGAATACCAGAAAGATGTTTACTTATGTTTTACTGACTATGCAAAGGTATTTGATTGCATGGATCATGACAGATTGTGGATAACATTGAGAAAAATGGGAATTCCGGAACACTTTATTGTACTCCTGAGGAACCTGTATCTTGACCAGGAGGCTGTTGTTTGAATGGAACAAGGGGATACTGCATGGTTTAACATCAAGAAGGGAGTGTGTCAGGGTTGTATCCTTTCCCCACACTTATTCAATCTATATGCTGAGCAAATAATCCGAGAAGCTGGAATATATGAAGAAAAACATGGCATCAGGATCGGAGGAAGAGTCATTAACAACCTGAGACACACAGATGACACAACTTTGCTTGCTGAAAGTGAGAATGACTTGACGCACTTACTGATGACGGTTGAAGAATACAGTCCCCAGTATGGATTACATATCAATATAAAGAAAACAAAAATCTTCACAACTGGACCAGTGACCAGCATCACAATAAATGGAGAGAAGATTGAGGTTGTCAAAGAATTCACATTTCTTGTTTCTACAATCAATGCCAATGGAAGCAGCAGTCAGAATATTAGACAATGTATAGCATTTGGAAGATCAACCATGAAGGAACTGTTTCAAGTGCTGAGGAGCAAGGATGTCTCCTTGAGGTCTAAGGAGTGCCTAACACAAGCCATGGTATTTCCAATCACCTCGTATGCATGTGAGAGCTGGACAATGAATAAGGATGACCAAACAAGAGTTGGTCCTTTTGAGTTTTGGTGCTGGCAAAGAATACTGAAAGCACCATGGACTGCTAAAAGAACTAACAGATCTGTCCTGGAGGAAGTGTATCTGAAATGCTCCTTGGAAGCGAGAATGGCCAGAGTTTGTCTCACCTATTTTAGTCATGTTGTCAGAAGAGACCATTCCCTGGAGAAAAATGTCATGCTTGGCAGGGTGGAGTGTCGACAAAAGAGGGGGAGGCCTTCAATCAAATGGATTGACATGATGACTGCAATGATGAGCTGAAATATAGCAGGGATAATGGAGCTGGCATGGGATCAGGCAGTATTTTGTTCTGCTGTTCATGGGGTCACTATGAGTTGTAAATGACTCGACAGCACCTAACAACAACTGTAGAATCTCATAGATTTTATAGTATGCCATTTTATTCATAAAATTAATCCCTAGCAGGAGTTCCAGTAAGATGGTGGAGTAAGCAAAAGACTACACATACCTTCTTCAACAAAGACAAAGGGAACCAATTAACAAAGATACAGAATATAATCCTGGACACTGAGCTTTGAAAGGAAGGATGCAGAAGTGGACTAAACTGCAACTAGCAGAAGAATTTGTATGAAAATACAAAAAAAAAAAAAAAAAGGAGAATTATGGAGCTGTGATCTGGCAGCGAGCCTAATGGCACAGAGAGCTTGGATGTTGTCGAATAGTATTAGGACCTAAGAAATAATCTAAAATTCATCCCTGCTTGCCAAGCACTACATGGAGGACTGCACTAATGGCTGGTGAATAAAAGGAGAAGCAGCAAAGAAAAAGGTGGGCTGAGCTGTGGACTCTTGCCTGTCTGTAGGTTACAGTCATTTTGAATGTTTACAAGCATTTAGACAATTTTGGACATTTAAAGTGATAACATTCTCCAAGATTCCAGAGACTTAAGAATAGGTTCCACTTGCTGGAAACCACAAGTACATTCTGGACACCAATGACTAGTAGAAAGTTTCTAGTTTTCAGCTTTTTCTCTCTTCCCTGTTCCTGGTTCCAATTATTTTTCTTTCTCAGGGTTAATTAACCCCTTGCTTTGTTTTTGTTTTAGCATTTTTCCCATTTTTTTTCTTCATTATTCTCCTACTCTATTTTTTCCTCTTATTGCCTTCTCTCCAGATATTGTGGGTGTTTTTTTTTTTTTTTTTTTTT
>NW_006922121.1:1507946-1510443 GCF_000298275.1 Orycteropus afer afer
TTTTTTTTTTTTTTTTTCCTTTGCTTTGTTTACCATTTTTTGGTGATTGTTCCTATGTGTTTATGCGGTGTGTTTTCTGTCTGCTCTCTCTCTCTCTCTCTCTCTTTTTATTATTGTTGTTTTTGTGTAACTGAATGGGAGACATCAACCATGCCCATACGATGCAACCACACCCGAACCTCCTGCAGCTCCACTTAATGAGTGAGAGCCACCACTTCCTTCTCCACAAACTGGCCAATAATAAATGACCACCAAAAAAAGCCTGACTCACTCTTACTGCTCTTCTTGAAGAATTAACAGAGATCTAAATACAACAACATCAGAATGTCTTGAGACAACAGACCATCATAGTCCACATAAAGAAAAGCAAAATAAAGTGGTAGAAACAAGTGAGCAGGATACAGACCTAGAACACATCCACAGGATGAAACAACATTTGAACTCCCTGATAAGGAATTCAAAGAATTATATTCACATATCTTCAAAAGATTGAGAGACAGATCGAGGAAAATACTGACAAAATTAAGAAAAACACAAACAAAATCCGATGATAGGAGACCATTAGCTGCATCTTAGATGGCCAATTGAGTGGTGCATTTAATCCACTGATATTCAATGTAATTATCAACAAGTATGAATTGGTTGTTGTCATTTTATAATGTATTTTTTCATGGAGTTTCTGGTTTTATTGTTCCATACAATTTTCTGTACTGAGCTCATTATGACCAAGTGGGGTTCATATCAGGTATGCAGGGATGGTTCAACATTAGAAAAGAAATCAATGTCATCCACCACACAAATAAAACAATGGAAATGAACCACATGATCATATCAATTGTTGCAGAAAAGGCTTTGATAAAATCCAACACCCATCCCTGATCAAAACTCTCAGCAAAATAGAAATAGAAGAGACATTCCTCAACATAACAAAGGGCATATAAGCAAAAGCAACAGCCAACATTATTCTCAATGGAGAGAGACTGAAAGCATTCCCCTTGCGAACAGGAACCAGACAAGGATGCCTGCTATCACCACTTCTATTCAGCATTGTAGTGGAAGTCCTAGTCAGGACAGTAAGGCAAGAAAGGCAAATCAAAGACATCTAATTGGTAAGGAAGAAGTCGAACTATCCCTAGCTGATGATGATATGATCCTATACCTAGAAAACCCAAGAGACTCAGTGAAAATCCTACTGGAACTAATTGAGAGATTTAGCATAGTGGCAGGATACAAGAACAACATACAAAATTCAGTTAGATTCCTTTATACCAGCAAATGGATCGGTGGGAAATAAATAAGTAAATAGACAGATGGATAGAGAGAGAGAGAGAGAGAGAGAGAGAGAGATAAGGAAAACAATACCATTTCCAGTTGTTGTTGTTGTTGTTGTTGTTGTTGTTAGGTGCCGTCGAGTCGTTTCCGACTCATAGCAACCCCATGTACAGCAGCTACCAAAAAAATAAAATACTTGGGAACAAATCTTACCAGGGACACAAATTGTTGTTGTTGTTATGTGCTGTTGAGTCGGACCTGCCTCATACCAACCCCTCCTTGGATTTCCGAGGCAGTATCACTATGGAAGTAGATTGCCTAACCTTCCTTCCAAGAAGCCTTTTGGTTAGCAGTCAAATACCTTAGGCACTATGCTAACAGCTCCTTCAGGGACACAAAAGACCTGTACAAAGAAAACTATAAAAGACTACCTCGAGAAACCATAAGATACCCACATAAATGGAAGAGCATACAATGCTTGTGGACAGGAAGATTTAACATTGTGAAAATGTCAAACTTACCCAAAACAATCTATATATTCAATGCAATCCCAGTCTATATCTGATCAACATTCTTTAAGAATATGGAAAAAAAATCACTAACTTTATGTGGAAAGGAAAGATACCTCGGATAAGCAAAGCACTATTGAAGAAGTACAAAGTAAGAGGCCTCACACTCCATGATCTCTAAACATGCTATACAGCCACAGTAGTCAAAACTGCCTGGTATTGGCATAATGACAGACACATAGACCAGTGGAATAGAATTGAGAATCCAGAAATAGATCCATTGACCTATGGTCTGCTGATATTTGACAAAGACCCAAAATTTATCAAATAGGGAAGAGATTGTTTAATAAATGGTACTGAAAAAACTGGATATCCATTTGCAGAAATGAAACAAGATCTCTACCTCACACCAAACACAAAAACGAAATCCAGATGGATCAAAGACTTAAAGGTGAAACCTAAAACTATAACATTCCTCAAGAAAAAAATTAAGAGCAAATAGAAGGGCCCTAATATATGGCATAAATAGACTATTAAGCATAATCCAAAATGCACAAACAGCAGAAGATAAACTAGATGAATGGGACCTTCTCAAAATTAAATTTTTATGTGCTTACAATTACTTCTCCAAAAGGTGAAAACAGAACCTACAGATTGGGAAAAAATATTTGGTAATAACATATCTGACAAGGGACTTATCTCTAGAATTTATAGAA
>NW_006922121.1:1512058-1513278 GCF_000298275.1 Orycteropus afer afer
CAAATTCACTTTCCATACAGCAGTTCACATACACTTTGTCTCATGACATTGACCACAATTTACCACAATGCAACAGCTCCCCTCCCACTTCCTTCCAATAATTACCTCTTCTGTGTGTCCATGCCTACATGCAGTACTGCCCCCTGAGTGGTCTCACTGTACATAAGCATCCCTTCTTTCTCCCATGATTGTTCTCTCAAAGGACTGTATCTACCTCAGGAAAATGTTCAACTCATATGCCTGTCTTTTGCTTGGTTGGAAGCCACAGGTGTGGGTTCAATTCTAGACCTGACAAGCAGCTAGGGGCCATAGTCTCAGTGGTTCCACCAGGCTCTATTGGACCACCAAACCTGGCCCAACCCACCCTTTTTTTTTTTTTTTTCTCCAAATGATTTTGAGTTTTTTCCACATTATTTTCCCTCTCTATCCAGGATCTCCTACATAGATCATCTTCCAATTGGTTGACATTGGTAGCCGAGCACCAGCTAGTTCTTCTGGTCTTGTAGTCATATAGGGTGCAGATTGGATGCTGTACCAGCCACTAGGACTGATTATATCCATTGAGTTTTGGTTTTCTTCATTCTTCTTTGCTCTGGACAAGGAGAGACCCATCGTTATCTAGACGGCAGCTGGCGAGGTTTTAAGATCTAGTTGCTACTCGCCAAAGTAGGAGGTGGAACAATATTTTGTGTAGTATGTTATGCCAATTGAGCTTGATGTCCCCTCCGACTATGGTTCAACTGCTCAGTCTCTCTGAGTAGCTGGCTGTGACCAAGCAGTGAATACAACATTGCCTCTTGTCAGCTCTGCTATACACCTAGGAATTCAGATCATACACATAAACATATAGGACCATTGTCTGACAACCCTATACATGTTCTTGGGTACACTTCCCACTTCATAGACATATCTAATAGTTCAGCCTGTCTACCCATCTGTCCACCCATCTATCCACCCATATGCCCATGTCAGGTTTCACTGACAGTGCAGTACTATATGTGCAAAAGTGTTCATCTCTGTTGTCTGTACCTCCCATGTACCTCTCTATGTCTTTCTCTTCCTCAATGCCATCCTATTGATCACTCACATTTGGTACATTGCCCTTCTCTTCACCCAAATCAATACTTATCTCTATCTATCTAACAGTGTTCCCTCCTCTCCCCTCCCACCCCTGGTAACCAACAAAGAAAATTCCCTTCCATAGATAAACATTTCCTTGA
>NW_006922121.1:1515490-1517128 GCF_000298275.1 Orycteropus afer afer
TCTGGGTTCTCAATTCTATTCCATTGGTCTATGTATCTGTCATTAAACCAATACCAGGCAGTTTTGACTACTGTGGCTGTAGGTAGGTTTTGAGATCTGGCACTGTGAGACCCCTACTTTGTTGTTCTTCTTCAATAATGCTTTGCTTATCTGAGGTCTCTTTCCTTTCCATATAAAGTTAGTGATTGTTTTTTTCCATATTCCAAAGAATGTTGATGAGATCTGGATTGGGATTGCATTGAATGTATAGATTGCTTTGGATAGAATTGACATTTTCACAATGTACAATCTTCCTATCCATGAGCATGGAATCTTCTTCCATTTTTGTAGCTCTCTTATGGTTCCTTGAAGTAGTTTTTTATAGTTTTCTTATAGAGGTCTTTTGTGTCCCTGGTAAGATTTATTCCCAAGTATTTTATTTATTTATTTATTTATTTATTAGCTATTATAAATGGTATTGATTTCCTTAATATTTTTCAGCAATCTCTTTGCTGGTGTAGAGGAATCCAACTGATTTTTGGACGTTGATCTTATATTCTGCCATAATGCCAAATCTCTCAATTAGTTCCAGTAGATTTTTGACTGAGTCCCTTGGGTTTTCTAGGTATAGGATCATATCATCAGCAAGTGGGGATAGTTTGACTTCTTCCATGCCAATTTGGATGCCTTTGATTTCCCTGGCTAGGACTTCCAGTACAATGTTGGTGATAGAGGGCATCTTTGTCTGGTTCCTGTTCTCAAGAGGAATGGTTTCAGTCTTTCTCCATTGAAAATAATGTTGGCTGTTGATTTTGCATGGATGCCCTTTATTATGTTGAGGAATGTCCCTTCTATTCCTATTTTGCTGAGAGTTTTGATCAGGAATGGGTGTTGGATTTTATCAAATGCCTTTTCTACATCAATTGATATGATCATGTGGTTCTTCTCCTTTGTTTTATTTATGTGGTGGATGATGTTGATTGTTTTTCTAATGTTGAACCATCCCTGCATACCTGATATGAACCCCACTTGCTCATGATGAATGATTTTCTTGATATGTTGTTGGAGTCTATTGGCTAGGATTTTGTTGAAGATTTTTGCATCTATATTCATGAGGGATATTGGTCTGTAGTTTTCCTTTTGCGTGATGTCTTTGCCTGGTTTTTGGTATCAAGTTTATGCTTGTTTCATAAAATGAGTTAGGGAGGATTCCTCCTTTTCTATGTTTTTGAATAGTTTGAGTAAGTTTGGTATCAGTTCTTCTCTGAATGTTTGGTACAATTCTCTAATGAAATGGTCTGGGCCAAGACTTTTTATGCAAGTGGTGTGTTTCTAGAAATCTGTCCATTTCTTACAGATTTTCAAATTTGTTGGAGTACAGTTCTTCATAATTTCCTGATATTATCCTTTTTATTTCAGTTGGTTCTGTTGTGATATCACCCATTTCGTTTATTATTCATGTCATTTGTATTCTCTCTCTCTTTTCCTTTGTTAAATTTGCCAATGGTTTGTCAATTTTATTGATGTTTTCAAAAAACCAACTTCTGGTCCTGTTGATTTTTTTTCTATTGCCCTTTTATTTTCTGTGTCATTGATTTATGCTCGAATATTGATTATTACCTTTCTTCTGGTGACTGTAGGCTTTTCTTGCTGTTCTTT
>NW_006922121.1:1517521-1526329 GCF_000298275.1 Orycteropus afer afer
GCCCTTCCTTCTCCCATGATTGTTCTCTCAAGGGCGTGTGGCCACTTGAGGTAAATGTTCAACTCACATACCTGTACTTTGCTTGGCTGGAAACCACAGGTGTGGTCTCAATTCCAGACCTGACGGGTAGCTAGGGGCCATAGTCTCAGTGGTTCCACCAGGCTCTATTGGACCAGCAAACCTGGTCCCAAAGGTTTTGGTATGTTGTGTTATCATTTTCATTTGATTCAAGGAATTTTGGATTTCTATTTTATTACTTCTCTTACCGAGTCTTTCTCAATGAGGGTGTTGTTCGGTATCCATGTGTTTACTCTTTTTCTTTTGATCTTCCTATTGTTGGTTTTTAGTTTGATAGCATTATGATCTGAAAAGATGCTTTGTAGTATTTCAATGTTTTTAAATTTATGAAGGCTTTCTTTGTGGTCTAACATGTGGTCTATCATGGAAAATGTTCCATGTGCACTGGAAAAGAATGTATATTGTGTTGCTGTTGGGTGAAATGCTCTGTTGATGTCTATAAGGCCAAGTTGGTGGATTGTATTGTTTAGCTCTTCTGTATCTTTGTGGAATTTCTTTCCAGTTGTTCTATCTTTCAATGAAAGTTGTGTATTAAAGTCTCCCCCTATGACTGTGGAGTCATCCATTTGGCTTTTCAACTCCTTTATGTATTTTGGGGCTCTTTCATTGGGTCCATAGATATTTATTATGGTTATATCTTCATGTTCAATTGATCATTCAATCATTATATAATGTCCTTCCTTGTCTCGTATGGTGTTTTTTGTCTTAAAGTCAATTTGATCAAAAATTAATATTGCTACTCCTGCTGTCTTACAATTGCCCTTTGTACAATTGCTCTTTTTTCAACCTTTGATTTTTAGTCTATTTTTTTCTTTATCTCTAAGGTGTTTCTCTTGTGGGCAGCATATTGATGGGTTTTGTTTTCTTATCCAATCTGCAACTCTGTGTTTTGAGTGGTGCATTTAATCCATTAACATTTAGTGCAATTATTGACAAGTATGAATTAGTTGCTGTCATTTTGGTATGTGTTTTTTCATGATGTCCCTGGTTTCTTTATTCCATATTATTTTCTGTGCTGAGCTCATTATTTTTATGGATCATGTTATAATTTTCTTTGTTTCTGTTGTTTTAGTATTTGCTGAATATTTGTGCTTCTCCTCTTTTTCATTGTGATTTGAAGGTTTATCATTTTTGTTTGAGGTTACCCTATGATTTATAATTTTATCTCCGAGTTTAGAACAGGCCATTCTATCTTGCAACTCTCTTAACTTCCTCACCATTTAGAAGTTCTGTAACTATACAGTCTTTTCCCTCTTGTTGTTTGTAGTTGTCCTCACTTGCCAATTGATGTCTCTTGTTCCCTGTTTACAATCTTGTAAGCTCATTTTACTTTGGATATGTACACAGCTGTAGTTTCTGGGTTATGTCGTCTTGTGTATCAATTGACCTTGGGACTTTCAATTGACTTGAATTAATGGTCTGCCGTGTGGTTTGGTAACATTGGGACTGTGCCTTTTTACTTGTCAACCTGTGTTTGTCAGCCTCAGCAGCCAGCAACTGAATGAAGAAAAGCCTCCAGTTTCAGTGGGCTGGGAGCAGGAGGCAGAGCTGCAACCCAAGGTTGAGAGACTTTCACCCAGCCCCTTGACCCTAGCACTTTGAACTCAGATTTAACGCCTCCAAACTGCAAGAGAACAAACTCCTATTTGTTAAGGCCATTCCATTTATGGTTTATTCTTATCAGAATGGCACTAGGTAACCAGAACACTAGGTGTCCATCAACTGAAAATGGATAACCAAACTATGGTACATACACACAATGGAATACTATGCAACTCTAAAGAATAATATAGGATCAGCAAAACACTGCATACTGTGGATGAACTTTGAGGACATTATGCTGAGTGCAATAAGCCAATCACATAAGGACAAATATTGTATTAATTCATTATTGTAAAAAGTCAAGGGAAGGTTTATATATGAAAGAAAATTTTCTTTGTTGGTTTCCAGGGGTGGGAAGGGAAGGGAGAGATCACTGTTAGATAGGTAGAAACAAGTATTGATTTGGGTGAAAACAATGGCAATGTACCAAATATGAGTGATCAACACTGTAAAATTGAGGAAGAGGAAGACAGAGAGAGGTACATGGGGGGTGCAGACAACAAAGATGAACTCTTTTGCATCTATGGTACTGGTTTGTCACTGAAAGTAAACATGGATTTATAGGTGAATAGATTGGTGGACAAGCTGAACTATTAAGTATGTCTATGCAGGGGAGAAGTGTGCCCAAGACCATGTATAGGGTTGGAAGACAATGTTTCTACAAATGTATTGTTATGTTCTGTAAGAATTCCCAGGTATACAATAGAGCTGACCAGGTACAAAGTTGTAGTCACTTCTTGGTCACAGCCAGCTACTCAGAGGAAGCAAATAACTGTACCTCTGGTCTTAAGACCATAGTTGCAAGGGACATCAAGCTCAATTGGCATAATATATCACATAAAACACTGCTCCACATCCCACTTTGTTGAGTAGCAACTGGGATTTTAAAAGCTTGCAAGAGGTCATCTAGATGCTAGGACGGGTCTCTTCTCATCCAGAGCAAAGAAAAATGAAGAAAACCAAAGATTCATGGAAACAATTAGCCCAAGAGACCAGTACACCACATGACCTCAACCCTGTATGATTATGAGACCAGAATAACTAAATGGAGCCCTGCTACCATTGTCAATCACTCGGAGGGGGATCTTTGTAGGAGATTCTGGATAGAGTGGCAGAACAATGTGGAACAAACTCAAAATCATTTGGGGGGGAAAAAAAAAGGAGACCAAGTTTGCTGGTCTGATTGAGCCTGATGGAACCATTGAGACTATGGCCCTAGTTACTCTTCAGGTCTGGAGTTGAACTCCCTCCTGTGGCTTCTAGCCAAACAAAAGACAGGCATGTGAGGTGAACATTTACACTAGGTAGATACAATCATGGGAGAATAGAAGGACTGTGTATGCACAGGGAGACAGTCAAGGGGAAGGAGTGGATGGAGGGCTGGACATAGGGAAAACATAAATATAGGGAGGAAGTGAGAGGGGAGCTGTTGCAGGGGTAAATTGTAGTCAATATCATGAGACAAAGTATATATGAGCTGCTGTATGGAAAGTGAATTTGCTCTGTAAACTTTCACCCAAATCACAATAACACGCACACACATGCACACACACAAAAGGGGGGGCTGGATTCTTCCCAAATATCCTTTCACATGATGATCACAGTTCTCAGGTGCCAGAAAGGCAGGGGCTTCCATCTTTATTCTGTGGTTAGGTATAACAAAGTGGAAATTATTATTACCCAGACTTACTCTTTCTTGGAATATTTTTGACACATGTAAACAATTTCTGAACCTAGCCCTTTGCAGGTATGTTAAGAAATCTGATGGGTAAACATGCATATGTACGTTTATATCTATCTGTCTATCTATCTATCTATCTATCTATCTATCTATCTATCTATCTATTTATCTATCTATCTTTCTATCATCTATCTATCTGTAGAGTGAGCTCTGGTGGCACAGTGCCTAAGACATCTGACCACTAACCAGAAGGTTGGTCGTTCAAATCCACAAGGCACTCCAGAGAAGAACAATGGGACAATGTACTTCCATAAAGATTTACCAGTTGGGAAACCTAATGCGGGTTGCTATCAGTAAAAAACAACCCATATATATCTGGGAGCTATCTATTTATCTACCTATCTATCTGTATATCTCTACCACTCATTTGTCAGTTCATCATACTCTGGTGGTTTTTGTATTGCTAGGATACTGGTAGCTATACCACCTATACCCTCAGCAGGGTCACCCATGGTGGACATGTGCAGTGCAATTTCCAAACTAAGACAGACTAGGAAGAAGAATCTGGTGATCTCCATCTGAAAAATATTGGCCACTGAAAACTTTCTGAATAGTATCAGAACACTGTGATATAATACTGCAAGATGAGCCCCTTGGGTTGGAAGGCATTCAAAATATGACAGAAGAAGAGCTGCCTCCTCAAAGAAGAGTTGACCTTAATGACAAGCAAAGCTTTTAGGAACTTTATTTGCTCATGTTCCATCACTTAACTTGAAAAGAAACAACTGCAAATATCCAACTGAAATGTGGAATATAAGAAATATGAATCTAGAAAAATTAGAAGTTGTAAAAATGGTCATGGAAATAATTAATTAATTAATGAGCTCAAATGGACTTTCATTGGCTGTTTTGAATCAGATAATCACGTGGGCTACTAGGCTGGTAATGACAAATTAAAGAGGAAAGGCATCACATTCATCATCAAAAAGAATAATCCAATAGGTCTGGTAGCATAGTGGCTAAAGCACTTGACTGCTAACCAGAAGGCTGGTGGTTCAAACCCACCAGCCACTCCTCAGAAGGAAGGTTGGGCAAGCCTACTTCCGTAGTGATACTGCCTCGGAAACCCAAGGAGGAGTCGCTATGAGTCGGGGCCGACTCGGCGGCACATAACAACAACAACAACAATCCAAAAGTACAGTGCTGTCAGTGATAGGATAATATCTGTATATCTACAAGAAAGGCTGCTGCAAAAGACCTCTTTAAAGTGCTGAAAAGAAAAGATGTCTCTCTGAAGACTAAGGTATAAGGTATGCTTAAACCAAGCATGGTATTTTCAATCACCTCATAGTGTCCAGCATGTGAAAGCTGGACAATGAATAAGGAAGACAGATGAAGAGTTGATGCTTTTGAGTGCTGCTGACAAAGGATACTGAGAGAATCATAGACTGCCAGAAGAACTAACAATTTTTTTTCTGGAAGAAGTGCAACCAGAATGCTCCTTGGAAGTGAGAATGGCCAGACTTTGTCACCTGTTTTGGTCATGGCATCAGAAGGGACCATTCCCTAGAGAAGGATATCATGCTAGGTAAAGTTGAGGGTCAACAAAAAAGGGGAAAACCCTCAATGACATGAATTGGCATAATGATTGCAATGATGGGCTCTGTGCCATGACAGAGCCTGGGCACCATTTCCAACCACCCACACAAGATAGAATTAATGAGATTGAAGAAAAGTACCTCAATAGAACTTTATTAAGAGATCAATAAGAACAAAGATCAAAAGAAAATGTAGAATGCCTCAGATTAATGTAGGATAACATCAAGAGGAATAACCTCTGTGCAATCAGAATTCCAGAACAGGAAAAGACAGATAAAACCAGAGAATATTGTCAAAGATTTGTTAGAAGAGAATTTCTCAAATATGATAAAAGATGAGAATATATCCATTCAATAATTTCAATGAACCCCAAACATGATAGACCCAAAAAGAAAATCATCAAGACATCATCATCAAAATCAACAAAAACAAAGACAAACAAAGAATCCTGAAAGCAGCAGGGGAAAAACAAAAAGTTTCCTACAAAATGCAAACAATAAGACTAATATCTGATTTTTTGGCAGAAACCATGAACGTGAGCTGGCAATGGGATGATATATATATAAAACCTTGAAATCAATCAATCAATCAATCAGTCAATCAATCAATCCAACCTAGAATTATATACCCAGTGAAATTGTCTATCAAATAGGAAGGTAAAATTAGGAGATTTCCAGATAAGGAGAAATTAAGGGAATTTATTAAAACCAGACCAACTTTACAAAAGATGATAAAGGAGTCCTTTGGACAGAGAACCAACAACAGCAAAAAGCAACCAATGATTAACACACAGAATTACATAACCCAGAAACAAATCCAGTAATAGTAGTATCCAGAGTAAAATAAGCCTACAAGAATGTAAACAGGGAACCAGAGATGTCAATTGGTAAATGAGGACAACTACAAACCAAACAGAGGGAATAAATAGTGTAGTTATAGAACTTCTAAATGGTGAGGAAATCCAGACAACTGTGAGACACAACAGATTGTTTTAAACTTGGGAAGAAAATTATAAATTACAGGATAATCTCAAAGAAAAATAATAAGGCTTCACATCAAAATAAAAAAGACAACAACACAAATATTTAGCAAATACTAAAACAATAGCAATGAAGGAGATGATAAAAAGACTTATAAATAAAATAAGCTCTTAAATAAATATTTATAATACATTATTATTGCTGTATGTCATGTCAGTGTGGGTCACTATGAGTCAGCCATTGATTCAATGGCAGTGAGTTTGATTTGTTTTTGGTATAGTGTTGTCCTAATTTATAACTATAACCAAAGTAAAACCCACTGCCATCAAGTTAATTCCAATTCATAGCAACCCATATTGGGTTTCCAAGGCTATAAATTTTAACAGAAATGAATTGCCTCATCTTCCTCCCTTGGAGCAGCTGGCGGATTTGAACAGTGATTTGAACCTTCTGGCTAGCGCCAAATGCCTTACCCACTACTCCACCAGAGCTCCTTAACCAAACTACAGTTCAATCTAATTATTTTTAATAGTTATTTTCTATAAAGTTTACTTGAATACTGAATTAGCAAATAATGAAAGATTGCTCCAAGGGAGAATCCAAAGTTAAGTTTCTGCAAGCCTCTGGTCACAGCATTTTCATCAGCTGATCAATATATAATCTTGTTTTGTAAGAGCTTCTGTTTAAAGATATCTTATTTAATGTAAATTGTTGATTCATTGTCATTGAACTCATGGCCAGTGGAACTATAACTCATATTGATGGAAACTTATAGAACACATATAATTTCTTCATAAGACATATCATAGCCTTCTTGCACTTAGAAACACTAGACAGAACTATAGCACTATACTGAGGGACCATTGTTTTGTTATATGTCATCAAGTCAGATCTGATTCATAGTGACCCCTCCTTGGATTTCTGAGGTGGTATGGAAGTAGATAGTCTATGGACATTCTTCTATGGAAGTAGATTGTTCAACCTTCCTTCCAAGGTTTTCCAAGGTGGTATCATTACAAAAGTAGGTCACACAACCTTCCTTCTGAGGAGTGGCTGGTGGATTTGATCCACCAGCCTTTTGGTTAGCAGTCAAGTGTCTTAGGCACTACACCAGCAGAGCTCCCATAGATATGTACTACTGCATTGCCTGCTGACCTTGGGATCGTTGACTTCAAAGCCTGTAAGCAACCAGCCTGCCATGTATGTATGTATGTAATGTACGTATATATACATATATACATACACACACACACACACACACACAATTCTCTGGTTTTTCTTCTCTAGAAAACCCAGCCTAAAACATATAGCAAACTCTTAAGGAAGTTTGTTCATTCACCAAATACCTGGAATTGTAGGAAATGGTTTCTAAATGAATTCCAAACTACTGTGTATGGAGAGGGTTAATAATAGAAGACGAATTATCATTCACAGTACACCATGCTGGTAACTTAAATCACACATACTAGCAGGAAGTATGACCATCCAGGAGACCTTTCTGACCAGGCAGGAGGCAATAATTGTGGCTGTGATGAACCTTTCCACATTATTTATCTTCCAGTGAACCAGCTCACTCCCAGCAGAGTTCAGCATAATGGAGTCAGTCAATTCTCCAGGAAAGTTAGAACAATTTTAGTTGACCAGAAACATAATTTTACAGTTGAAATCTTTTTGAGGCTATGAGCTTAAAGGAAAATAGAAAGAATGCAACAAATTTGTCAAATAAATAAGAAAACAATAAACTTTACATTTTTAGAATATGGAATAAATATAAATATTATTGTTACTGATCTCTCTTCCTGTCAGAAGAACCCTGTCATTCCAAAAGGAACAGAGTAAAATCATAATTGAGCCAATGTTTTTGTTGTTGCTGTTAGGTGTCAACAAGTCAGCTGCGACTCATAGAATGCCTATGCACAACAGAACAAAACACTGCCTAGTCCTATGCCAGTCTCACAACCCTTGCTATACCTGACCCCATCGTGGCAGCCACTGTATCAATCAATCTCGTTGAGGACCTTCCCCATTTTTGTTGACCCTCCACTTTACCAACCAACACCATAATTAAAATAAATGTATACTTTTTCAGTCTTTATTCCTGATCCAGCTTCCACATGCATATCCTTCTCCAGGGATTTGGACCAATAGACTTGATTATTTTGAAAGTCTCACTATCATTTTCTAATTTGCACAGTGTTCCATTATAATAGTAAGTACTTGAGTTATGAAGCTGAAGATAGTATTCCATTAAAAGCACTGTTCCTTAATGAACTTTCAAAGATTGGTAGTTTTCAGGTAGAATTATACAATTATTTTGTTAAATAATTAAACATATTTTGGGAGCTATAATTAAACATAAAGTACAGTTGAGCCTATTATTCACAGATTCCATGTCTACAAATGTACCAACTTGCTAAAATATATTTGTAAATCCAAAATTAATACTCGGATCTTTTTCACAGCCATTTTGGATATGCATAGAACAGTTAAAAAAAATTGAATCAGTTGATGCAACCTTGAGCTGAGATCAAACAAGGTGATGATCTGCCTCACTGTTTCATTGTTTGTAAACAAGCATCTTTTTCATGATCTAATTAGTGGAGCATTTTTCTCACTTTTGCTTTCTTTTAGTGTTTTTTCTCTTTCTAATGGTACCCAGGGAGCTCTGGTAGTATAGTGCTTAAGGCATTTAACTGCTAACCAGAAGCCTGGTGGTTCAAATCCACCAGCCACTCCTCAGAAAGAAGGTTAGGTGACCTACTTCTGTAATGGTACTACCTTGGAACCCAAGGAGGGAACCCAAGGAGGAGCTCTGGTGGTGCAGTGCCTAAAGCCTTTTGACTGCTAACAAGAAGTTTGGCAGTTCAA
>NW_006922121.1:1526554-1527196 GCF_000298275.1 Orycteropus afer afer
TCCTAAGTCTGTGAGTCAAACATCAACCTGGAGGCTTTTCCTGACTCATGCAACTGGAGGGACTGACCAGTCCCAAAGCAGCAGGCAATATAGCAAGGTGCTGGCTTTGGAGGTGATGAATCGAAGATTAAGAGATAAAATGGCAGATTGGTTATCATAGGCTTTGAAGGCAATAATATCAAGATCAGCAGGCAATGCAATAGACCACTGGTTCAAGTCCAGAAGCCTGCAATGATCATGACCCATATGCAGGATCTGGATCCAACAGAAAACAATAGAATTTTCACAGGATGTCCAAATATATATATTGGAAGCAGGCCACAACCCTGGGAAAACTGATTGGCTGATCATGGTATATCTTAACATGGTGGTGATTATGTTATATCAAATCTCATCAAAGGGTATGACAACATTGTAACTACTAAACCCTTAGAATCATGGTCCAGTCAAGTTGACACATAATTTAATTATCATGCTATCCAAGTTAGAAAATCATGGAGATATTTTTAAACTGCTCAAAGAAATACAGAATAGAATATATTTCAATGTTCTAGCTTATCCTACTGCTAATATATATGCAGGGAGCTCTGGTAGCATAGTACCTAAGGCACTTGACTGCTAACCAGAAGGCTGGTGGTTCAA
>NW_006922121.1:1527677-1544108 GCF_000298275.1 Orycteropus afer afer
TTTTCTGAAGAAACATGGCACAGGGGTTAAGAACAAATTCTAGAAGCAGTCTGCTTGGTTTCACTTGCCTCCCCTACCTTTCTAGATTGCTGTGACAACTAAATGAGTAAATAAATTTAAAGTACTTAAAATAGTTCCCAGGAGCTGTTGTAGCATAGTGTCTAAGGCACTTGACTGCTAACCAGAAGGCTGGCAGTTCAAGCCCACCAGCCATTCCTCGGAAAGAAGGTTGGGCAATCTACTTCCGTAGTGATACTGCCTCAGAAACCCAAGGAGGGGTCGCTATGAGTCAGGTTCAACTCGACAGCACATAACAACAACAACAAAATAGTTCCCAGTATGTTACAAGGCATACAAGAGTTGGTTAATGTTACTATTACCTGTAAAATGTTATTACTTTTATCAACTGAATTCAAATTGTATTCTATATAAAAATGACATGAAAAGACTCTTAAAAATAAAAATTCACAAATTCTACCCCAGATCTACTCCATGTATATCTCTTGTAAATTGTTGTTGTTGTTAGGTGCCATCAAGTAATCTCTGACTCATAGTGACCCAATGTACAGCAGAACAAAACAATGCCTGGTCCTGGGTTAGCTCCATGATCCCTGCTATACCTGAGCCCATCATTGTAGCCACTGTGTCCATCTATCTTGTTGAGGGCCTTCCTCTATTTCATTGACCCTTCACTTTACCAAGCATGAGATCCTTGTCTAGGAAATGGTCTCTTCTTACAACATGCCCCAAGTAGGTGAGATGAAATCTGGCCATTCTTACTTCCAAGAAGCATTCTGGCTGCATTCCTACAGGACAGATTTGTTCTTTTAACAGTCCATAGTACTTTCAGCATTCTTTGCCAGCACCACAACTCAAGAACATCGACTCTTCTTCAGCCTTCATTATTCACTGTTCATCTTTCATGTGCATATGAGGCAATCGAAAAAAGCATGACTTGTGTCAGGTGCACCTTAGTCCTCAAGGAGACATCTTTGCTCTTCAGAACTTGAAAGAGGTAATTTGCAGCAGATTTGCTCAGTGCTATACATCGTCTGATGTCCTGATTGCTGCTTCCATTGGCATTGATTTTAGAAGCAAGCAATGTGAAGTCTTTGACAACTTCAATCCTTTCTCCATTTA
Organism: Orycteropus afer afer; assembly: GCF_000298275.1. NCBI lineage: Eukaryota > Metazoa > Chordata > Mammalia > Tubulidentata > Orycteropodidae > Orycteropus > Orycteropus afer. The sequence goes on from NW_006922121.1 coordinate 1,528,818, forward strand.
TCGTGATGATGCTTATTGGTCCAGTAGTGAGGATTTTTCTTTTTTTAATTGAGATGTAATCCATACTGCAGACTATATAGTCTTTACTCTTCATGAGTAAGTGCCTCAAGTCATCCTCATTTTCAGCAACCAAAGTTGTGTCATCAGTGTGTCACAGGTTGCTAATGATTCTTCCTCCAATCCTGATGCCACATTTTTCTTCATATAATTCAGATTCTTTGAATATTTTTCCTGCATAGAGATTGAATAAATATGATGGAAGGATAAAACCCTGACACACTCCCTTCTTGATTTTTATCCATGCAGTATTCCCTTGTTCTAGTCAACCAACAGCCTCCTGGTCTATGTATAGGTTCCTCATGAGTACAATTAAGTATTGTAGAATTCAAATTCTTCTCAATGTTATCCATAGTTTGTTATGATCCACATAATAAAATGCTTTTGCATAGTCAATAAAGCACAAGTACACATCTTTCTGGTATTCTTTTCTCTCAGCCAAGATCTATCTGACTTCAGCAATAATATCCCTTGTTCCACATCCTCTTTTTAATCCATATTACATGTCTAGAAATTCTCTGTCAATATACTGCTGCAACTGTTTTTGAATTATCTTTAGTAAGATTTTACTTGCATGCAATATTAATGATATTGTGTGATAATTTTCATGTTCTATGAGATCACCTTTCTTTGGAATAGGTACAAATATGGATGCCTTCCAGTCAGTTGGCCAGGTAGCTTCTGAATTTCATGGCATAGATGAGTGTGTGCCTCCAGCATGGCATCTGTTTGTTTAAACTTCTCAGTGGGTAGTCCGTCAGTTCCTGAAGCCTTGTTTCCATCAATTACTTTAGCGCAGCTTTGATGTCTTCCTTCAATACCATTGGTTCTTGATCATATCATATCCAGTTCCTCCTGAAATGGATGTACAATGACCAATTCTTTTTGATACAGTGACACTGTGCATTCCTTTCATCTTCTTTTGGTGTTTCCCATATCACTCAATATTTTGCCCATAGAATCTTTCAGTATTGCAACTTGAAGCTTAAATTGTTTTCTTCAATTTTTTCCACTTGAGAAATGCCAAATATGTTCTACCCTTTTGGTTTTCTAACTCCAGGTCTTTGTACATTTCATTATAATAATTGACTGTGTCTTTTTGAGCTGTTCTTTGAAATCTTCTTCTCAGCTCTTTTATCTTGTCATTTCTTCCATTTGCTTTAGTTACTCTCCATTCAAGGGCAAGTTTCAGAGTCTCTTCTGTCATCCATTTTGGTCTTCTCTTTTTTTCTCCTCTTTTTAATGACCTCTTGATTTCTTCATGGATGATGTTCTTGATGTCCTCCCACAATTCCTCTGGTTTTCGGTCATTGGTGTTCAATGCATCAAATCTATTCTTTAGATGGTCTCTAAATTCAGGAGGGATGTAGTCAAGGCCATATTTTGGCTTTCAGAGACTTTTTTTAATTATCTTCAGTTTCAACTTGAATTTGCATATGAGCAGTTGATGGTATGTTGCACAATCAGTTCCTGGTCTTGTTTTGGCTGAAGAGTTTTTCCATCCCCTCTTGCCACAGATGTAGTCAATCTGATTCTTGTGCACTCCATCTGGTGAAGTCCATGTGTATAGCCACCATTTATGTTGTTGAAAAACTGTATCTGGGCTGAATAAGTTTTTGGTGTTGCAACATTCTATTGTGCAATCTCCAGTGTTGTTTCTATCACCAAGGCCAAATTTTCCAACTGCCAGTGATTCATCTTTGTTTCCAACTTTTGCATTCCAATTACCAGTGATAATCAGCACATCTTAATTGAATGCTTGGTCAACTTAAAACTTCAGAAGTGGATAATAGTCTTCAAATTCCTCATCTTTGGCTTTGGTGGTTGGTGCATAAATTTGAATAATAGTAGTAGTAACTGGCCTTGTTTGTAGGTATATGGACATTATCCTATCCCTGACAGCATTGTACTTCAGGACAGATCTTGAAACATACTTTGTGATGATTAATGCCACTCCATTCCCCTTCTTCTTGCAAATGACAGACCAGAAAATTATATTTTTAACAAATTGATTTTTTTTAATGTAGTTTGTTCAGATTCAGTGGCTTAAAAAGACTACTTGGAGCAAAATTGAAAAATCTTTTTGTCAACAAATAAAACATTATTTATTGAGCAAGTACAGAGATGTTATTATATTTCTTCTTTGGCAGGTGAAGCATTAGAACTGTATAAAGCTTCTTTCCATTCATAGTTATAAAATACATGCTGTATAGATGTTGCTTTGATTTCTAGGTAGAGCTGACATAGCGATATTCATATTCATCTCACAACAAAGTTTACTGTGTCTAACACTTTTCCTTTGACCCAATACTTTAAAACTTTAGGGCACATATAAGAAACTGAAAGATTGAAATAAGTAAATAATCTGTGAAAATTAACAATATTAAAAAAAAAAAAAAAACACTAAGGGATCAGGCTATTCTTTTGTAATCCTGGTAAAAAGATGAGATGTAAATGAATCCCTCAGCCTCCTCTAGAAAGACAGTAGCAGTAGTAATAATATAAGAAAGCCCTGAGCAGAGGAAAGGTGAAGTCTCAATGATATTAGAGGAGAATTGTGGTCTTTGCACAATGGAAAGGGTAATGCCAATAAGCAACAAAAGAACTCAATGCAGTGCCAAAGTCAGACTGGATCAGTGATAATTAGAATTAAGGGAAAAGAACAGGTGAGACTTTTAAGCAATGCTAAGGATAATATGTTAAATTTTCAGAAAGACTTTCAGTCCATTTAATTAAAGAAGGTTAGTCAAGACCCTGTTTTGGTTACCTTGTGCTGCTCTAAAAAGAAAATACCAGAAATGGACGGTTTTAACAAACAGAGATTTATTCTCTTACAGTTTAAAAGGCTAGAAGTCTGAGTACAAAGTACCATCTCTAGGGGCTGGATGAAGACCCCTTGACCTTGTTTGGGCTCCAGCTCTCCCATTTGCACCCAGCCCACTGGAACTGGAGCCATCTATTAACTCAGGTAGCTGCTGGCTGCTGAGGCTGACAAACCCAAGATTGACAAAAAAAAATGACCCAGCCTCAAGATTATTAAACACCTTGCAGGCCACTAATTCACATTCATTTACAGGCTCAATATCAGCAGACAACATGGCAGGTCACAGAGATGAGGACTCAGCTACATGTGGGGTCTAATTGTGCCAAAAACCTGCAGAGACCTTTCTCAACACTTCTTGTTATAAACTAGAAGCAGACCACATCCCTAAGGCAGCTACTCATCTGCTCCACTAGATTCCACCATGGAGCTGATTATCAGCTTCGCCATGGGAAATATCGACATCCAGCTGCCCAGCCACTAAAAATCAGGCTCAGCCAAGTTGACACACAACTTAACTACAACAATTCCACCCCTTGTCAAGTTGCCTTCCATGCATATCTCCTTCACTGGGAGGTTCTATTCCCCAGTTCATCTGAGTGGTGACCTCACCCCTTTGTCCTGGCCAGTCCCATTCCTCTGACTGCTGGGCATGGCAGCCTTGCCTCCTCACTTTTGGACAGTGGCTATGACCTAATCCCACTGGCCCTCATGAATGACATGCCCAAAGTCCAGAACCAAGTTGGTGAAGGTCTGAGTCTTTGAAACCTATGTGGCTGTGGTGGTTCCACTCCCAGAGACCATGGTCCTACCATTTGAGGGTGAGAAAGCTCTACTTCCCATTTCCTTGGTCTTTCAGCTTTTTATAATCAATGTTCAAAGGCAAACCATTCCACCAGGCATCTTTCTTCCCAAAAGGTACTCAGGTTTCTCATTCCACGCGCTGGTAAGGCTGTTGTTGTCTTGTCCCAGTGTCTTGGCTCTGCTGCCGCCATCTCTCTGCCAGAGTCTCTCTGCTGAAGTCTCAGGGCAGGGATCTCAGATCAAGGACACACTCCAGTACTGTTTCCACATTTTTGGTATCTGTCAGATCATCATCCCATCCGCTTTGCAAATTCTGTTTTGGTTACCTCATGCTGCTATAACAGAAAACATCACAAAAATGGATAGATTCAACAAACAGGGACTTATTCTCTTACAGGTCAGAAGGTTAGAAATCTGATTCCAAATGCCATATTTGGGGCTGGGCGAAGGCGCCATGACCTTGGGTTTCAGCTCTGCCTCTTACTCCCAGTCCACTGGAACTGAAGACATGTCTTAACTCAGGGAGCTGATGGCTGCTGAGACTGACAAACCCAGGCTGACAAAAAAAATGGCACAGTCCCAATATTATCAAACAACACTGCAGGTAACTAATTCAAGTCCATTAACAGTCCAAAGATTGGCAGACACCTTGGCAGGCCATTGAGATGAAGACTCAACTTCATGTGGGGTGCAATGTACCAAAAAACTGCAGAGACTATTCTCAATGCTTCTCTTTACATATTGGAAAAAGGCCACATCCTGAAGGCAGCTACCCAGCTGTTCCAGTATTTTCCACCATAGAACTGATTACCAATCTCATCAAGAGGAATAACTACATCTAGCTGCCCAGCCACTTAAAACCAGGCCCAGCCAAGCTGACATGCAACTTAACTACCACAGGCCCACTTAATTCTGTCTGCAGGGATTCAAAGTTAAGCTACTCCTATATCTTCAAGGTAAGGTGTTCCACAATTTACTCTTTATAAAATGGAAAAAAAAAAAAAAAAAACACCAATGGTACTTGCATCAATGGGCTGTTCAGAAGCTTTAAGGGGTTAATATATAGAAAAAACAAATAAGAGGGTTTTGTAAATGATAACTAAGGAAAACAAACCAATTGCCAATAAGTCTTCTCTGGTTCATGGTGACCACATGTATCTCAGAATAGAACAATGATCCATAGGGTTATAAATGGCTGATATTTTGGATGTAGATAGCCAGGCACTTTATTCTGAGGCTCTTCTAGGTGGATTCAAATCTCCAGTCTCTCAGCAACTGAGTTTGTTAGACATATACCCCACACAGGGGAACATGATAAGTGTTACATAATTATTAGGGTAAACATTGGGTGTGTAATATTTCATATGAAGATTACCTTATACAAGCACTTCTCAAATTGGGGACCAAAGATTCCTATGGGGGTCCCTGATAAACATTAGACTTTCTAAAAAGTGAAATGATATTTATAATCACCCCAAACCCTATTTGCCTTTTTCAGTGAGTTGGTATTTGCAGTGTTGCTGTTGTTAGGTGCCATGGAATCAGCTCCAACTAATAGCAAACCCTATGCATAAAAAATAAAAAAGATTGGCTGATGTCCTTCCATTTCAGAAGGTGACATATGATCAAGAACCAATGTCACTGAAGGAAAAAGTCCAAGTTACACTGAAGCAATTGGCAGAGAACAAGGGTCTAGGAATTGAAGGAATGCCCATTAAGATGTCTCAACAAATGGATGACACACTGCAGGCACTCACTGGGTGATGTCAAGAGATTTGGAAGACAGCTACCTGGTCAACTGACTGGAATAGATCCATATTTGTACCCATTACAAAGAAAGGTGATCCCACAAATTGTGGAAGTTATTGAACATTATCATTAATACTACACACAAGTAAAATTGTACTGAAGATAATCAACAATGGTTGCAGCAGTGTATTGAAAGAGAATTTCCAGGGGTGCAAGCTGGATTCAGAAGATGTGGAACAAGGGATATCATTGCTGATGTCAGATAGATCTTGGCTGAAAGCAAAGAATACCAGAAAGATATTTACTTGTGTTTAATTGACTATGCAAAAACATTTGGTTGCGTGAGTCAGAACAAATTATGGATAACATTGAGAAGACTAAGAATTTCAGAGCACTTAATTGTACTCATGAGGAACCTGTACATAGACAATGACGCTGTTGTTTGAACATAATAAGGGATTACTGCATGGTTTAAAATCACAAAGGAAATATGTCAGTGTTGTGTCCTTTCACCACACTTATTCAATCTGTATGCTGAGCAAATAATCCAAGAAGTTTGACTATATGAAGAAGGATGTGGCATCAAGATTGGGGGGAGAATCATTTACAACCTGTGATACATTGACAACACACTTTGCTTGCTGAAAGTGAGTATGACTTGAGGCACTTACTGATGAAGATTGAAAACTACAGTCTGCAGTGTGGATTACAACACAATATAAAGAAAACAAGAATCCTCAAAACTGGACGAATAAACAGCATCATGAGAAATGGAGAAAAGATTGAAATTATCAAAGACTTCATATTACTTTGTTCTACAATCAACACCAATGGGAGCAGGAGTCTCAATATCAGATGACCTATTGCATTGGGCAAATCTTCTGCAAAAGACTTCTTTCAAATGCTGAGGAGCAAAGATGTCTCCTTGAAGACTAAGGTGCAACTAACCAAAGCCATGGTATTTTCCATTACCTCATATGCATGTGAGAGCTGGACAACAAATAAGGAAGAATGAAGAAGAGTTGATGCTTTTGAGTAGTGGTGTGGGCATAGAATGCTGAAAGTACCATGGACTGCTAAGAGAACTAACAAATCTGTCCTGAAAGAAGTGCAGCTGGAATGTGCCTTGAAAGTGAGAATTACCAGAGTTCATCTCACCTACTTTGGTCATGTTGTCAGAAGGGACCATTCCTTGGAGAAGGATACCATGCTTGATAAAGTGAAACTAAAATCAAACCAAACTCAAGTTTGGTTGGATCCGACTCATAGTGACCCCTCCTTGGGTTTCCAAGGCAGTATCACTACAGAAGTAGATTGCCCCATCTTCCTTTCAAGGAGTGGCTGATTGGTTTGAAATCCAGCCTTCTGGTTAGCAGTCAAATGCCTTAGACACTATGCCACCAGTCAATGACAAAGGGGTAGGGCTTCAACCAGATGGATTGACACAGTGGCTACAACAATAGGCTCAGGTATAGCCATGATAGTAAGGCTGGCACAGGACCAGGTGGTGTTTCATTCTGTTGTACATAGGATCACTACAAGTCAGAGATAACTTGATGGCACCTAACAACAACAACAACATGCACAACAGAACAAAACAGTGCTTGGTCTGGCCCCATCTTCACAATTCTTGCTATGCTTGAGCCCGTTGTTGCAGCCATTGTGTCATTCCATCTCCTTGATATTCCGCTTTTTCACTAACCCTCTGCTTTACCAAGCATTATATCTTTCTCCAGGCAATGGTACCTTCTCCCAACATGACCAAAGTGGGTGAAGTCTAGCCATTCTCCCTTCTAAGGAACATTCTGGCTGCATTTCTTCTGTTGTTGTTGTTATGTGCTGTTGAGTTGGACCCAACTCATAGGGACCCCTCCTTGGGTTTCTGAGGCAGTATCATTATGGAAGTAGATTTTCCAGTCTTCCTTCGAAGGAGTGGCTGGTTCTAGGACAGTCCATGGTATTTTCACGATTTGAAGGTATCAACTCTTCTTTTCTCTTCTTTATTCATTGTCCAGTTTTCACATGCATATGAGGCTTGATTTAAGTGCATCTTAGTCTTCAAAGTGAAAACTTTGCTTCTTAACACTTTAAAGAGGTCTTTTGCAGTAATGATAATGGGGAAATTGCTGGCACCTTAGAATGATACAAAATGTGTTAGAAGCCATTGTGTTCTTCATTGCCACACCTTGCGGAGGGGGGGCAGTTTTAATTAAGAATGCACTTGATTAAGTAATTAAAATTATTAGTTTTAATAAAAATAAGTCAGCATGAAATCATCTTTGTTGGAAAATGGTTATTATGCACTAAACACCTGCTACATACTAAAATACCATGACTCTTGAAGGAAACCATAATATGGAGTTACAAATTGAATTACATGATTTGCTTTTATCTTTTTCTCCTAAAGTAGCATTTTGTTTGAAATAACAGCTTCCAAAAAGACTTTGATTTTGCAGACTTAATTGTTTTGCAGGTATTTTCTGGAAAATGAACAAAGTGAACTTGTTACTTCCAGGAAGATACTAGGTGGTACTTGTTGCCAATGATAATCAACCTATCAAAAGAAATAAGAATTTTGCAAAATTTTAATCTATTATTTTGGTACTAGTGACAGCATCCTAGTACTTAAAGAACTTTCTAAGAAGAAAGATGTTTACAAAATGGTTGTGGTTGTTTTGCTATTGTATAATGAAATATATCAGTGTTTGAAAGGAATATGTAACTAGGTACCAATACTTTTCAAATGTCTATTGTATGATGTTAAAAAAAAAATCATGTAAGGTTAAAATGCATATTCAAAGTGCAAGATAAACCAAATGATTATAAAATAACTGTGCATGAAGAATACATTGATATAGTTTCAAAATCCACATTTAAGAAACTATCTCTAATCATGTTTTGGAATAATATCACAGAAGAATATCCATTATTATCTAAGAAGAGTTTTAAAATGCTTTTCTTTTTTCTCCTCATGCTTCAACTGCAATTGTTCTTTTTATGTGCTGTCAAGTCAGAGTCAACTCACAGTGACCCCTCCTTGGTTTCTGAGGAAGTATCACTATGGAAGTAGATTGCCCAATCTTCCTTCTGAGCAGTGGCTGGTGGGTTTGAACCACCAGCCATCTGGTTAGCAGTCAAGTGCCTTAGGCACTACACTACCAGAACTCCCACAACTGAAATAAGATGTTGTAAAGATTAAATGCACAGATAGTCTCTTCTTAAGGCAGATAGCAAAGATATTTGCAAAAATCTAGGACAATATAAGTCCTCCCATTTTTTTCTTATTTAGAAACTAAATTCATAAAAAAATATATTATCTATTTGTTGTTGTTGTTGTTATTTGCCATCAAGTTGGACCCAACTCATAATGAGCTCTCCTTGGGTTTCCGAGGCAGTATCACTATGGAAGTAGATTGCCCAACCTTCCTTCTGAGGAGTGGCAGGTGGGTTTGAACTGCCAGCCTTCTGGCTAGCAGTCAAGTACCTTAGGCACTATGCTACCAGAGGTGCCATATTATCTATTAGGTTCTTTTTTTTTTTTTTTTCCAATATAAATAAATACTTAACATACATTCCCAATTTCAATTTCTAATGCGTGAAACTTGAATAGATATAACCTACATTAAGCAATAATTTTTCAGGTTTTCAAAAGTTTTTAAAAAATATAAAAATGTACTGAGACCAAAATGTTTGAGAACTTAACATAATTTCTTTGAGACTTATAAAACATTCTTAGCAATTTTGACATAATCTTCAATATACTGCACTTCATTGATTACTATAGATCAGAAATGCCTAATTTGTTGTAAGTTAACCAAAAAAAAAAAAAAAAACATTGCCATTGATTGAGTCAATTCTGAATCATAGCAACCCCCACTGGGTTTCTAAGGTGGTAAATCTTTACGGAAGTAGATTTCCCTTTCTTCCTCTCATGGGTTTGAACTGCTAACCTTCTTGTTAGCAAACAAATACTTTAGGCACTGTGCCACTGGAACTCCTTTTGCTTTAAGTTAGTGGGTGATAATTATACCAGTAGGGTTGTATGAAAAATGAACTTATAGATAGTATTGGTTCCAGATTTGCCTTGGACTATGATTACCCAGAGAACAGAGCAAGGAAGCAGAGGCATGGATCCAGGTAAGGCCAAGGACTCAGGCCATGGCCCTGCCAAGCAACAGGAAAGCCAGAGAAAGCAGAGAAAAAGCCAGGTAGGGGGGGCCAGGAAAGAATGAGCAAGCAGAGGCAGGGATCCCTGTAAGGGTGGGGACTGAGGCCTTACGATGTGGGGGAAAGCAGAGAAAGAGCCATGGCAGTGGGCCAGGACAGAGCAAAGAAGCATAGGCAAGGTCCCATGTAAGTCCAGGGACCCCAGCCACGGCCCTCTCAAGTGGAGGGAAAGAGGCACCAATCTATGTAAGGGGAGGGTGGAGAGGTTTTGAACAGCTAAGGGATACAAACTTGTCTGTCAATTTGTCCTACTGAGGTGTGGTGTTGCTGTGAGGCTTGAGGCTGTGCCACCGGTGTCTCAAACCCAGTAGGAGTGCATATGGTGCATAGCTTTCAACAGCTTACAGACTGAGACAAACTAGCAAGAAGGAGGAGGAATCCACTTCTCAAAGAATTGGCCAGGGAAAACCTTATGAATAGCAGATACACACTGTCTGATACATTACTGTGCAACTTGATGAATAGCCCAGAAACATTGTCCGATACAGTGCAGGAGGATAAGTCACTTAGGCCAGAAGACTCTCAGAATAGGACCAGGAAAGAGCTGCATCATCAGAGTAGAAACAGCCTTAATGATATGGATAAGGTAAAGATTTTGAAACTTCCACTTGCTGATGTGGCACAACTCAAATTGAGAAGAAACAGCTGCATACATCCATTAATAACAGGAATATGGAATATATGAAGAATGAATCTAGGAAATTTCAAAGTTGTCAAAAATAAATGGAGCACGTAGAGATTGATATCCTATGCATTAATGAGTTGAAATGGAATGGTTTGGCCATTTCGAATCAGACCACCATGTGGTCTACTATGCCGGGATGACAATTTGAAGAGGACTGGCATGGTGTTCATCATCACAAAGCATGTTTCAAGATCTGTCTTGAAGTACAATGCTGACAGTGATAAGATAATATTCAAATTTATGCATCAACTTCCAAAGCCAAAGATGAAGAAATTGAAGATTTTTATCAGCTTCTGCAGTCTGAAATTGACTGAACTTGCAGTCAGGATGTGTTAATTATCACTGACGACTGGAATGCAAAAGTTGGAAACAAAGAAGAATCACCAGTAGTTAGAAAATTTGGCCTTGGTGACAGAAATGATGCTGGAAATTGCATGACGGAATTTTGCAAGACCAACAACTTATTCATTGCAAAAACCTTTTTTCAACAACATAAATGAAAGCTATACATGTGGAGTTCACAAGATGGAATCAGATTGACTACATCTGTGGTATGAGGCAATGGAAAACCTCAATATCTTCAGCCAAAACCAGGCCATGAGCTTATTATAGAGCAGACTATCAACTGTTCACAGGCAAGTTCAACTGGAAGTTAAAGACAGTTAAAACAAGTTCACAAGAAGCAAAATATGATCTTGAACATATCCCTCCTGAATTTAAAGACCATCTAAAGAATAGATTTGATGTATTGAACACCAGTGACCAAAAACCAGAAGAATTGTGGGATAACATAAAGAGCATCATCCATGAACAAAGCAAGAGGTCACTAAAAAGACAACAAAAGAAGAGAAGACCAAAATGGTTGACAGAAGATATTCTGAAAATTGCCCTTGAGCAGAGAGCTAAAGCAAATGGAAGAAATGACAAGATAAAAGAGCTGAACAGAAGATTTCAAAAAGCAACTCAAGTAGACAAAGCCAATTACTATAATGAAATGTGCAAAGACTTGGAGTTAGAAAACCAAAAGGGAAGAACACTCTTGGGATTTCTCAAGCTGAAAGAACTGAGTAAAAATGTTTAAAACTCAAGTGGAAATATTGAAAGATTCTGTGGGAAAAATATTGAATGATGCAAGAAACATCAAAAGAAGATGTTCCAAAAAGAACTGGTTGATCTACATCCATTTCAGGAGGTGCCATATGATCAAGAGCCAGTGGTATTGAAGGAAGAAGTCGAAGCTGCACTGAAGGAATTGGTAAAGAACAAGGCTCCAGGAATTGACAGAATACCCATTGAGATGTTTCAACACACAGATGCCCCACTGAAGTCATCCAGTTATGCTAAGAGATTTGGAAAACAGCTACCTGGCCAACTGACTGGAAGAGATCCATATTTGTAACCATCCCGAAAAAAAAAGTGATCCCAGAGAGTGTGGAAATTATTGAACAATATCATTAATATCATATGCAAGTAAGATCTTACTGAAGATAATTCAAAAACAGTTGCAGCAGTATATTGACAGAAAATTTCCAGAGGTGCAAGATGGATTCAGAAGAGGACGTGGAACAGGGGATATCATAGCTGCTGTCAGATGGATCCTGCCTCAAAGCATACCAGAAAGATGTTTACTTATGTTTTATTAACTATGCAAAGACATTTGATTGTGTCGATCATTACAAATTGTGCATGACATTGAGAAGAATGGAAATTCCAGAACACTTGATTGTCCTCATGAGGAATCTGTGCATTGAGCAGGAGGCCGTTGTTTGAACAGAGCAAGAGGACACTGCATTGTTTAAAATCAAGAAGGGAGTGTGTCAGGGTTGTATCCTTTTCCCATACTTATTCAATCTGTATGCCAAGCAAATAATCCGAGAAGCTGGACTATATAAAGAAGAACATGGCATCAAAATTGGAGGAAGAATCATTAATAACCTGTGATACGCTGACAACACAACTTTGCTTGCTGAAAGTGCAGATGACTTGAGGCACTTACTGATGAAGATTTAAGAATATGGTCTGCAGTATGGATTACATCTCAATGTAACGAAAACAAAAATCCTCACAACTGGACCTATAAGCAGCATCACGATAAATGGAGAAAAGTTTGAAATTGTCAGACTTCAAATTACTTGGTTCTACAATCAATGCCAATGGAAGCAGCTGTCAAGATATTAGAGGATGTATAGCACTGGGGACGTTGGCTGCAAGGGACCTCTTTCAAGTGCTGAGGAGCAAGGATGTCTCCTTGAGGACTAAAGTATGCCTGACACAATCCATGATATTTTTAATAGCCTCATATGCATGTGAGAACTGGGCACTGAATAAGGAAGACTGAAGAAGAATTGATGTTTTTGAGTTGTGGTGCTGGGGAAGAATGCTGAAAGTACCGTGGACTGCTAAAAGAACTAACAGATCTGTCCTGGAGGAAGTGCAGTTGGAATGCTCCTTGGAGGTGAGAATGGCCAGACTCCGTGTCACCTACTTTGGTCATGTTGTTAGAAAGGACCATTCCCTGGAGACGGATGTCATGCTTGGTAAGGTGGAGGGTTGATGAAAGAGGGGAAGGCCCTCAATGAGATGGATTGACACAGTGGCTGTGATGATGGGCTCAAGTATAGCAAGCATCATGGAGCTGATGTGGGACCGGGTGGTGTTTCGTTCTGCTGTGCATGGAGTCACTAAGAGTTGGACATGACTCGACAGCACCTAATAACAAGAACAATATCACCTGCTACCACTCTTTTATTTGCTCTCTAGGTTGTTGCCTTGATGTTGTCTTGACCAGGCAAAGCTCATTTGTGCCTCAGAGTCTTTGTACTTATTTCCCCATTAATTAGAATGCTCTGCCTGGTTTCTTTCCAACCTTCAGGTCTCAATTTAAATTCTGTTTCTTTAGAAAGGTCAGCTCCCCACGCTATCATAAATAGCACCATCCTTCCATTCCACTCATTATCACTCTAGGGTTTTTTTTTATTATTATTTTTTCCAAGTCTTTCATTGCTATCTAATATTAACTTGTATATTTAATATCTGTTCCCATGCACAAGAACACACATTCCATGGGACAGAGGCCATGTTCCCTCAGGCCTCATGTTTCCTACATTGTGACTTTAATAGTATGTGTTAAGTAAATATTCGTTGAATAAACTAAAAATTAAAACAACAAATGAATGGTGATCAAAATATATCCCTGGCATCATAAGAGTCTAATGGTGGAGAATGGCATGAGATTAAGATTTTTATAATAATAATAGGCTGTTATAAAAGTATGAAAGATAGATGTAGAATCATATGTATACATACTGCATATGATTTATACCACTGTATATCTTTTTTACACTTATTTCATGTCTACCTAATATTCAGAAAATAATGTTCTTAAAAATAAAAGACTACTTCTAATTTGATAATAAAGTCTCTATATCAGAGTCATCAGACTCCTTTCAGATAGAAAAACAAGGGGTTGATTGATCAGCTTCTAGGTCTTCAAAAAGGGTTACGTCCAGAAACACTTATCTGCCAAAAAATCTTTTTTTTTTTCTTTTATTTTCCTTCCTTGAACTTCACCTGTTTACTGTAAAAGGAGTCCTGATGGTTAAGCACCCTGCTGCTAATTAAAAGTTGATAGCTGGAACCTACCAGCAGCTCCAGGGAATAAAAAAGAGATGGCAATCTCTTCCCATTAAGATCACAGCCAACAGAATCCTATGGGACAAATCTCCTCTGTCACATGGAGGTGCTATGAGATGGAATCAACTCAATAGGACACAATAACAATTGTAGCTGCAGGCACTTGCAGAATTTTGACCGATGTTTTACAAATATATTGATACCAGTGCGTGTCTGATGCTCACACAACACTCACCTCACCATGTGCACCCTCTCACACTTTTTCTCTATCACTGCATGTAGTGAACATTAAAAAAAAAAAAAAAAAAGAAACACCACATTTAAGTCAATTGCTACTCATAGCAACCTTATAGTGATCCTACAGGGCAGATTAGAGATACCCCATAGGGTTTCCAAGACTAAATCTTTTTGGAAGAAGACTGCCACATCTTTCTCTTGTGTTACAGCTGGTGGTATGGAACTGCCAAATTTTCAGTTAGTGGCTGAGTGCTTTAGCCATTGCACTATCAGGGATCCTTAAATAAATATGTACCTGAGATAAATTAATATTCATAGACCACATGTATGAGCCATGCAATGGTAATGGCACCTGTTATGTAGTTATTGTTTTTAGGTGGCATCCAGTCAGCTGAGAGTCATAGCAACCTCACATATAACAGAATAAAATAATGCCTGGTCCTGTGCCATCACCACAATGCCAGCTAGGCCTGAGCCCATCATTGCAGTCACTTTGTCAATGCATCTCATTAAGAGTCTTTCCCTTTTTATCTGAGCCTCCACTTTACCAAACATGACATCCTTCTCTATTGACTAGTCACTTATGAAAACATGACCAAAGTGACCAAAGTATATGGGATGAAGTCTGGCTATTCTTGCTTCTAAGGAGCATCCCTGCTGCACTTCTTCCAGGAGAGATTTATTTGTTCCTCTGGTAGGCCGTGGTATTTTCAGTATTCTTCAACAACATCACAATTCAAAGGCATCAACTCTTCCCCGGTCTTCTTTATTCATTTTCCACCATTCATGCATGCAATGTTATTGAAAATACCTTGCCTTGCCTCAGGCACATCTTACTCTTCAAAGTAACACTTTAAAGGGGTCTTTTGCAGCAGATCTGCCCAATATAACACACATATGATTTCTTGACTACTGCTTCCATAGGTGTTGATTGTGGATGCAAGTACAATGAAATCCCTGATAACTTCAATATTTTCTCCATTTAATGTGATACCACTTACTGGTCCGGGAGCTCTGGTAGCATAGTGGCTAAGACACTTGCCTGCTAACCACAGGGCTGGTGGTTCAAACCCACCAG
>NW_006922121.1:1544208-1544790 GCF_000298275.1 Orycteropus afer afer
ATCCTACTTCCGTAGTGATACTGCCTTGGAAACCCAAGGAGGGGTCGCTATGAGTCGGGTTTGACTCAACGGCACATAACAACAACAACAACAACTTACTGGTCCAGTTGTGAGGATTTCTCTTTTCTTTATGTTAAGGTGTAATCCATACTGAAGATTGTAGCTTTGCTCTACATTAGTAAGTACTTCAAGTATTCTTCACTTTCAGCAAGTATAGTTGTGTAATCTGTTATTGCATGTTGTTAATGAGCCTTCCTCCAATCCTGCTGCTGTTGTTGTTGTTAGGTGCCATAGAGTCATTTCTGACTCATAGTGATCCCATGGCCAGCAGAATGAAACACTGCCTGATCCCATGCCAGCTCCATGATCCCTGCTATACTTGAGCCCATCATCGCAGCCACCATGTCAATCCATCTTCTTGAAGGCCTTCCCCTTTTTGTCAACCCTCCACCCTACCAAACATGACATCCTTTTCCAGGGAATGCTCCCTTCTGACAACATGACCAAAGTAGGTGAGACGAAGTCTGGCCATTCTTGATTCCAAGGAGCATTCTGGCTGCACTTCCTCCAGGACAGATCTGT
>NW_006922121.1:1545261-1559668 GCF_000298275.1 Orycteropus afer afer
GATACCACATTTTTCTTCAAATAGTCCAGCTTCTCGGATTATTTGCTCAGCATATAGATTGAATAAGTGTGGAGAAAGGATACAACCCTGACACACTCCCGTCTTGATTTTAAACCATGTAGTGTCCCCTTGTTCTGTTCAAACGACAGCCTCCTGGTCAAGGTACAGGTTCCTCAGGAGTAAAATCAAGTCTTTGGGAATTCCCATTCTTCTCAATGTTATCCATAATTTGTCATGATCCACACAATCAAATGCCTTTGCATAGTCAATAAAACAACAACAAAAAAAATATTTCTGGTATTCTTTGCCTTGAGCCAAGGTCCATCTGACAGCAGCTATGATATCCCTTGTTCCACATCCTCTTCTGAATCCGGCCTGCACCTCTGGAAGTTCTCGGTCAATATACTGCTGCAAACGTTTTTGAATTATCTTCAGTAAGATCTTACTTGCGTGCAATATTAATGACATTGTTCTATAATTTCCACATTCTGTGGGATCATCTTTCTTTTGAATGGGTACAAATATGGATCTCTTCCAGTCAGTTGGCCAGGTAGATGTCTTCCAAATCTCTTGGCATAACCGAGTGAGTGACTCCAATGGAGCATTCGTTTGTTGAAATACCTCAATGGGTATTCCATCAATTCCCAGAACCTTGTTCTCCGCCAATTCTTTCATTGCAGCTTTGACTTCCTCCTTCAGTACCATTAGTTCTAGATCATATGCCACTTCCTGAAACAGATGAAGATCTACCAGTTCTTTTTGGTACAGTGACTCTGTGTATTCCTGCTATCTTCTCTTCATGTTTCCTGCATCATTCAATATTTTGCCCATAGAATCTCTCAATATTGCAACTCAAGGCTTAAATTTTTTCTTCAATTCTTTCAGCTTGAGAAATTCTGAGCCTGTTCTTCCCTTTTGGGAAATGTGGACCGTGATCTCCCCTTTTAGTTGTCTAATTCCAGGTGTTTGCATATTTCATAATACTTTACCTTTTGTTCTAGAGCCACCTTTTGAAATCAGTTCAGTTCTTTTATTTCATTATTTCTTCTTGTCCATTCAGCTAATCCCCATTCAAAAGTAAGCTTCAGAATCTTTTTGGACATTCATTTTGATCTTTTCTTCCTTTTCTGTTTTTTAGTGACCTTTTGCTTTGTTTATGTATGGTATTCTTGATGTCATCACACATACGGTCTGGTCTTTATTCATTTCAGCTCACTAAAATATGTCAATCTTCATGAGTTCCATTTCATTTTTCACAATTTCCATTTTTCTTACATTTATATTTTGTATGTTTTATGTTCTGATTATTAATGGATTTTATGCTTACTTCTTTTCATTTTCAGGCATACTACATCAGAAAAAGAAGGTCCTGAAAGCTTTATTCCAACCATGTAATTAAGATTGACTCTATTTTTTAGGTGGCAGATCTTCCCCAGTTGTAATTTGAGTGACTTTCAACCTGAGGGACTCATGTTCTGGCCCTATATCAGACAGTATTTCACTGCTATTCATAAGGTTTTCAGTGGCCAATTATTTTAGAATTGGATAGCCCTTGCCTTCTCAGTCTGTGTTAGTATGGAAGCTCTGCTAAAACTTTTCCACCATGGATGACTCTGCTCATATTTGAAATACTGGTGGCATAGCTTTCAGTATCACAGCAACACACACACCACCACAGTACAACAAACTAAGAGACAAGTTGTGTTATGCGTAGTGAAAATAAAAATATAACTAATGAGTTCTGTAAAAAATAATAAAACAGGGTAATGAGATAGAAGGTGATTCTAGTTGTGAAGGAAGTAAGCATAACATGTTTAGAATCCATGGTCAGGAAAGCATGTTGTTGTTGTTGTTATGTGCTGTTGAGTTGGACCAGACTCATAGCAACCCTTCCTTGGGTTTCCGAGGCAGTATCACAACAGAAGCAGATTGCCCAACCTTCCTTCTGAGGAGTGGCTAGTGGGTTTGAACTGCCAGCCATCTGGTTAGCAGTCAAGTGTCTTAGGCACTAGGCTTCCAGAGCTCCCCAGGAAAGCGCATCTGAATGATGATGAGGAGTCAACCATTCAATGATCTGGGAGAAGAACAGAGGAAATATTTAAAGTGCACCAAGAAATGAGTTTGGCTTTACCAAGAGGCAGAAAAATGTCAATATGTCTGGGGCATAATGAATGAAAGGGATAGTATGAGCAAATTAGATTGTATTGGTAGGAAAGATCAAGATCTTATAGATCTCACTCAGAAATTAAAATTTTATACAATTGCATTTGACTATCATGAATTAAATTCTTCATAATGGTGTTGGGTGCAAATGGTTAACCATGATGTGTGCATCCAATGTCTCTGAAAATCAATAATTTATACAGGGTTTTCCTACCTACACTTGTCTTGAATCAGAAATTCTAGTCAGCATTGCATTTCTTGGCTAGGCCAGCTATCACAGTTATTAGTGCTCCTCTCCAGGAAGTTGACTTTCCCTGATTTCACAGTTGACTTTTACTGTCTGGTTACAATGACAATGGAACTTTTCATAGTGAAATGTTGAAAGTTCCATAGATAAATAAAAAGCCAGATTTTTCTCATTCTGTTGTTATTAAGTGGTGTGGAGTCAGTTCTGACACACACTGACCCTACTGAAAATAGAATGAAACACAGGCTGGAGGCCAATGTTGTAGCCACAGTGTCAATCAATCTCATTGAGGCTCTTCTTTTCTCATCCTGACCTTCTACTTTCCAATCCTGATATCTTTCTCTAGGAATTGATCCCACCTAATAACTTGTCCAAAGTAGATGAGATGGAGTCTCACCATCCTCACTCTAAGAAGCATTCTAGTTGTACTTCTTCCAAGACAGATTTATTCATTCTTCTGGCAGTCCATTGTCCATTCAATATCCTTCACCGACACCATAAACCAAATGCATCAATTCTTCTACTATCTTCCTTATTCATTCTCTAGCTTTTGTATATGTATGAGGATATTAAAAATACTGTAACTTGAGTCGGCTGCATCTTAATCTTCAAATTGGCCTTTTTGCTTTTTTAATATTTTAAAGAGATGTTTTGCAGTACATTCACTCAATGAAATATGTAATTTGAATTTATGATGGCTCCTTCCGTGGGTGTTGATTGTGGGTCCAAATAAAATGAAATCTTGACAACATCAATATTTAGTCCATTTATCATAATGCTGCTTATTGGTCCACTTGTGAGAATTTTCAAGTAATTCATACTATACGCTATATCCTTTAGTCTTCATCAGTAAGTGCTTCAAGTTCACTTCACTTTTAGCAAGGAAGGTGTGTCATATTCAGGTTGTTAATGTGTCTTCCTCCAATCCTGATGTGGTGCTGTTCTTCATATAATCCAGCTTCTAGTATTATTTGTCCAGACACAGGTTGAATTAGTATGGTGAAAGGATACTACCCTGATACACAACTTTCCTGATTTTAAACCACACAGTGTCACTTTGATCTGTTCATAAGACTACCTCTTGGTCTATGTACAGGTTGCTCATGAGCAGAATTAAGTGTTCAGAGAACAATTAAGTGTTATCTATAATTTGTTGTGATCCACATAGTCAGATGTCTTTGCATAGTCAATAAAATGCAGGAGAATGTCTTTCTGCTATTCTCTGCTTTTAATCAAGACCCACCTGACATCTATAACTATAGCTCACATTCCATGACCTCCTCTCTATCTGGCTTGAATTTTTGGAAGTTCTTTGTCTATGGACTGCTGCAACCATTTTTGGATTATTTTCCTTAAAAATTATTTGTATGTGATATTAATAATATTGTTCAATAATTTCTCTATTCTATTAAATCACCTTTCTTTGGAATGGCATAAATATGGATCCCTTCCTGTTAGTTGGTCTGAGAGCTGTCTTCTGTTTCTTAACATACACGATTTAGTGCTTCCAGCATTGCATCTGTTTGTTAAAACATCTTACTTGAGCAATGACAGGAAGTTTGTTTTAATTTATTTTGGGTAAACTTTTTAGTTCCACATGGAGAAATAGAGTAGTGTAGAAATAGTCTTGGCAAGTGGGCCTTCTGTCCATTTGGTCACTAAATATCACTCATATATTTAACCAAGTTATAAATTTCTAATGTAAAAAGGACACAGGAAGTTTTATATGCCAATATCTAAATATACTCCTCAGTGTATGCTCATACACTGCTTGAACATTTTCAATAAGGTAGAAATTACTTGAGACAGCTCAGTCATATTTTGGTCAGCTCCATTGTTAGGAAAAAAATGTTTAATGAATTAAATATTTTGTGTGTGTGACTTCTACTCCATTGGCCCTTATTTACTCTTGATAATATTCCATGTTCCATAATTACTTATGGAAGACCACTGACATGTCCCAGCCTAACTCCTCTCTAAATAGAACAAATAGGAATCTCCCTTTTTTTTTTTTTTCCCTTCAAGATTTTCCCATTAAAATTTATAGACAGGTTACTGGGTGAAAAAAATAAAAGTAAGAATAAATTACCTGACCATTCTCCTACTCATGCCCCAGTAGAGCCTGAATGTGACCCTCATTCTTGTGGAGTCATGTTTTCAGGATACATTTAAAACTTACTGTCATCGAGTGGATTCGACTCATACCAACCCCTACTTGGGTTTCCGAGGCAGTATCACTATGGAAGTAGATTGCCCAATCTTCCTTCTGGGGAGTGGCTCGTGGGTTTGAACCACAAGCCTTCTGGTTAGCAGTCAAATGCCTTAAGCACTACACCACCAGAGCTTCTTTGTTGTTGTTGTTATGTGCCCTGGAGTCGCGACCCCTCCTTGGGTTTCCGAGGCAGTATCACTACGGAAGTAGATTGCCCCATCTTCCTTCCGAGGAGTGGATAGTGGGTTTGAACCATCAGCCTTCTGGTTAGCAGTCAAGTGCCTTAGGAACTATGCTTCCAGAGCTTCCAGAGCTCCTTTAGCTGCCTAAATTAGTGAAGAAGATGACTGTCGAGTAGGGAAGCCTTAGATGCAAATAAAACAATGAAGGACAGAGGAGATGGCTAGCTGATTTCTAACTGAAGGGGGCTTGCTCTCCTTAAAAATTACTTCATTTAGGCAATGCCATATTTCCTGCACACCCCAGCAGCTGTACCTGCCTAAATCCACAGGACACACAAGCAATCTCTCAGGAACTTGGACGAGGTAATTACAGGGGGCCGTCCATTCTTGTTCCTTCACCATGGTGTGCCAAATAGCTGTCCAGTCAATCTGAGTAGTTTCTGGGAATTATCCCTGTCCCCTGCAATTCCCATAAGGCAACAGCCCACATATTCCTTTTTCTTAACACACAGAAGTTTCCCCTTCATTTGCCATCGTGATTTAAGGACAGCATATTCTAACTCCCAAATTTAATTTCAGACACATGTGCCTTGGATCAAATATCCTGCTGGACCTTGTCCAATGCTTTTTTTTTTTTTTTTGCCTTGGATTTCCTGACCTAATTACCTCAAACTCAAGATAAAGCCAAATCCAAATTGTATGAAAATCATATCATTAACCATTATGGAATGGGCTTCAGATTTAGCACAATTACAGAACAGGAGGTGCAGTACAATAATAAGACATTCACTCCTAAAACAGTTTCCCTATTCAGTATTTTACTAGGTGTGAATATGTTTTAAATGTATTTTCCTCTACTTGTCACCTTTGACAGTTCTCCAGTAAATAGGTCTGTGTAGCAAGACCTGGACTGGAATTGTTGAAGAGTGACTCAATAACCACCTTCATTATCCCAAGTGTGATTATATAGAGGATGGTGACCAGCTGTTCTCTCTCTCTGATGAGGCAAGAGTAAGAGAAGGGCATAAATTGCAGCTGGATGGAATTCAAATGACGTAGGGAGGAACTCTGGGGGTAGCAAGCATGGTTAAGCAGAGGAGTTAGCAGAGCAGTTAATTCCTTTCCTGACATTGTGTCTGGAATAGTTTGGTGAGCTTTACGTAAGGCAAGGAGTTCACCTCGATGACTTTGACAGAACTTTTTGGTTCCAAGATTCTTCCTTCATTCCTCATTATGTGTTGCAATTGTGGGTCCTCACAGTCTACATTATGATACAAATGATTTGCAAAAAGTTAAATTAATGGAGGGATTAAAAAAATACTAGTCATCTAAAGAAGTTATATACTGATATTTTGTAGAGACTACAAAAATTAAGAATCAAGAAGAAAGGGGGAGTCCAGACTCAACTATTTATTAGTTTCCTGATTTTGGACATTTTAAATAAATTAAAGGAAATTAATGCTCTTTGGTTTGCGTCTTAGTGCTTTGAGAATGAACTGAAATGATATCTGAAAAGCACAAAATACAAGTATACGTTTCTCATTATAATAAGTAAAGCTTGCTGGACTTTACCATTGTTTCTCACTTTAGAGAATACAAAATACTTGCTTATGTCTCATCTCTTGTCTTTCATGACAATTTTTGAGATTCAGTGTTGGTGCTTTATAGTTCTAGAAGCTAAGACTCAAAGAGGTTGAAGGATGTGTCCTAAAAGACATGACCAAGAAAGAAGATAGAGAAATTCAAATTTAAGGTATGCTTGCTTCTACAGATTGAAGATCTACTGTTTCTTCTGCTTCATACCTTATGACACTTGGCTTAAAAAAATTTATTGTGACAAAGAAGAGGATAACCGTAACTGTGGCTTTTTTTTTTTTTTAATAAGAAGTGAATACTTTTAAAATGTTTGTATTAAATACATCTTAATCTTTAGTTGCAAAAACAAATCCAGTATTTGTTATATGGAGATTTTTCAGTTACAGAAATTTTGCTTAGCAAGTCCCCTTTTCTCTTCGAATATAGTTTCATTATTTTGTAATGATTCTAGCATTACTGACAGTGACCAATTTGGCCTGATGCATTGTCTACTGTGCTTTCCACATTGTTGTGCTTCTCTGAATTTTAAACTCATGACACCAGTTTTTCTTCTTCAAAACAGGAACTGCACCTGGCTAAGAAGCTTCAGACTTCCGATGAAAGAGTGGGCATTTCTTCATTAAAGGAGGGAAAATAAAGATGCAATGATGGATAAGGAGATATGCTAAGAAGACCACTCAGGAATATGGTCCTCAAGCAACCTGGCTGAGACAGGAAGTAATGCATTCACATTTGTTACATTCTCCAGCATCCTTGGTTGGAGGTTACTGTTTGCCACTCAAATGACCTTTCTCATGTTTTTTGGGGAAAGACAGAAAAATAGAAATATCCTTCTAGCTCTCCAGACCTAGGATTCTTCATCTAAATTGCCCAATCTAGAAAATAATTCCAATTTCTCAATTGTCCCAAGAATGTTACATAGATAGTGCCCCTCCACATGAACAGAAAAGATTATCCATTAGATAAAATAGATGCTTTTTAGAGCATTGAGGCTTAGTTTTCTAGTGGAAAAAGACCGATAACAGAAACCAGCTAGTTGGACTTTCTTCTTTCATGTGGCCCCCTGATGACTTCAGTCTGCGTAGGGTGCTTCAGTTCCACTAGCCACTAACAAAATACATCTAGTGTCAGAGGTCCCCATCATCCACAGGAATGGACCCAATCTGTAGTCTCTTTTGGCTTTGTTTCCCCCCTACTTAGTAAAAGCAAATAGCAAAAGAAGCCTGAAAAACTTGCAGTCTGGTGAATAAAAATGTTTATATGAATTCAACTTATATTGAACACATTTTATGTACACACACACACACACACACACAAAGTTGCCATTGAGTCTATTTCAACTTATGATGACCCTATGCATGTCAGAGTAGAACTGCACTTTGTCGGGTTTTCAATGGCTTTGATTTTTTGGAAGAAGATCCACAGGCCTTTCTTAAAAGCAACTTCTGGGTGGATTTGACCTATCAAGTTCTCTTTGAGCATCCAAAGGCTTAACTGCAGTACCTAAACTTCTATAATTATGCAAAATTTCAGAAGGAAAAGGAAGGCTATGATCATTCAATTCTTACCTATTATTCCTGGCCTAACTGCAAAGACTTTCATCATACTGCATTAAGAAACAAGAGAAGATAGGAAATAATCAAATAATTTCATAGCAAATTTCAAAGTAAAACACAAGGCTAAGAAGATTTTATGTGCAAATATTGAGTATCCTCAAATCATATACCCAGATTTAGGGAAGAATATAACTAACACTCTGGTTGACAAGAATATAAATTTGTTATGGAGACAATATAACTGAAAAAAAAATACATGTATACATGTGCATATATGTGTGTATATGTGTGTGTGCACATTTGCCCTTAAATATATGTTTCCAGTTAACTGTGGGAGGAACATTACTTCAGCTGGAAGCAGGTTAAAATTGACTTGGATATTCTGGGCTCTGTTGGAAGTGTAAGGAAGGAAGCTGTAATGGATGTTTGCCTCCTTAACATCCTCTCACTGTTACACAGAATCCAATGATGTCACTTACACCTATTTTTCTCCAGTCAGACTATCCACAAGCATTGATTAAAGGCACAGATGCCAAGGAAAGCACTGTAGGTCCATATTGCTTGCACCTTTGCCCTACTAGAAAGTTCCTTGATTTGGTAAAATTGAATATGTTATAGGTATCTTCAATGTAGAAGTACTAATGTTAGGTTAATACCAGGCGGTCCTATCTAAAGCAGAACTACAGGGAACTCATACAGGAGTCCAGGATCGAATCTCAGCTCCTTTGTCCCATAGTGATGTAAATGTGACTAGTCGATTAATATCTACTTATGGCTCTGTTTCCTTATCTGAAAATGTGGATGACACATAAACTTGTAGCGTATGAGGTAGAGGAGATCAGTAATTAAATAAATATACTGTAGATGCCCAATAAGTCACACACACACACACATCCCAAACACACTGCTCTCAAGTCTATTTTAACTCTTAGCAACCCTATGCCCAATAAGAGAAAATTATATTTTAGATAAATTCTTGAACTGAATTTTCTCCCCTTATTGTCGTGGTTATTGATTGTCTCTTGTCTCAAGTCAATTTTGGCTCCTGGTAATTACATGTGTGTCAGAATAGAATTACGCTCCCTAGGTTTTTCAAGACTGTGTGACTTTTTAAGATCAGATTTTCCTCTTGGGGCTTCTGGGAGGGTTCAAAGAGCTAATATTTTGGCTAGTAGTGGCATGCCTAATCATTTGTACCATTTAAGGTTACCTTTTTATCCCCAGCCACTCCTCAGAAGGAAGGTTGGGAAATCTACTTCTGTAGTGACACTGTCTCTGAAACCCAAGGAGGGGTCGCTATGAGTTGGATCTAACTCTATGGCACATAACAACAACAACTTAATAATAAAACTACATTTATTCATCTTTAGTAGGGTGTTTTTGTTTGTTTTGTTTTTATTTGGGGTCACCTTAGTCATAGAGGAGACATAAGACAGAAACTCTGCTTCTAGCTGGTGGGAATATTTGTTAAAACCTTCAGAAACAAGCAGCTTCCTACATTATATTTCTGCCTTTTGCTTTGATGTCTAGGAAGTGCCTTAAGACCCAGTGCCTTGAGAAATTGAGGAAAGCATTGCTTTTGAATGATGACAGTGCAAGCCTAGAGAGTGTTCAAACTCTTGGATAATCCAGATCCCTGCAGACACAAATATTTTTGGAACAGCAACTTCATTTTGTTTTGTGCTACCCCCACCCTCTGCTCAGACCCTGATCAAAGCCACTGTGATGACATTCCTATCGTTAGGTGGCATCAAATCATTTCTGACTTACATCAACTCTATGCACAGCCGAACCCAAAACAGTCCCATATGGTGTCCCCCTTACAAGTGTTATTTTTGAGCCCATTGTTGCAGCCACTGTGTCAAGCCATGTCATTGAGGGTCTTTCTTTTCTTGGCTGACCCTCTATTTTACCAAGCATAATGTTTTTCCAGGGACTGGTCCCTCCTGATTACATGTGCAGAGTCCATGAGCTGAAGTCTTACAAATTTTGTTTCTATGGAGAAACTTGGCTGTACTTCTTCCAAGACAGATTCATTCATTAGTGTGACAATCCATTGTATATTCAATAATTTTTGCCTACACCATAATTCAAAGGCATCAATTCTTTGATTTTCCTTATCCATCGTCAAGCTTTTTGATGCATGCAAGGTGATTGAAAATACCTTGGCTTAGGTCAGATGCACCTTAGTCCTCAAAGTGGCATCTTTGCTTTTGAACACTTTATCTTTGTACATTTCATTAAATACTTTACTTTTTCTATTGAGTCACCCCCTTTGAAATCTTTCATTCAGCTCTTTTACTTCATCATCTCCTTTTTTGCTATAGGAGCTCTGGTAGTGTAGTGCCTAAGGCATCTGACTGCTAACCAGAAGGCTGGTGGTTCAAACCCACCAGCCACTCCTTGTAAGGAAGATGGGACAATCTACTTCCATAGTGATACTGCCTCGGGAAACCCAAGGAGGGGTCGCCATGAGTAGTGTCTGACTCGACGGCACATAACAACAACACAACCCCACGTTCAAGATAAAGTTTCGCAATGTCTCTTGAAATTCATTTTAATCTTTTTCTTTTCTGTCTTTTTAATGACATTTATCTTTCTTCATGTATAATGTCCTTGATATCACCCTACAACTTACATGGTCTTCAACCATTCATGTTTGGTGTGTCAACTTTATTCTTGAGTTGGTCTCAAAATTCAGGAGGGATATCATGGTGGTACTTTGGCTCACGTGGACTTATTTTAATTTTCTTCAATTATATGAGCAAATGATGGTATCTTTTTCAGTCCATCCATGGCTTTGTTCTGACTGATGATATTGAGCTTCTGCACTGACTCTTTCCACAGGTGTTGGCAGTTTGATTCCTGTGTATTCCATCTACTAACTTCCATGGGAATAGTCTCTCTCCTTGCTGTTGAAAATTGTATATCCAATGAATAGGTCGTGGCTCTTGCAAAATCCCATCAAGGGGTCATTGGCATCATTCTATCATGAAGGCTTTATTTACCTACAATTGATTCTGATTTTTTGTTTCCAATTTTTATATTGCAATAACCAGTAATTAACAATGCATTTTGGTTGCATGTTTGATCAATGTCAGATTTCAAATGTTGGTAAAAATCTTCAATTTCTTCATCTTTGGCAGCAGTGTTTGGTGTGTAAATTTGAATAACAGTTGTATTAACTGGTCTTCCTTGCAGGTGTCTGGATATTATCCTATCACTGACAGCATTCTACTTCAATATAGATCTTGATATGTTCTTTTTGACAATGAAAGCCACTCTGTTCCTCTTCAGTTTGCTATTCCCAGCATAATAGTTCATATAATTGTCTAATTCAAAATGGCCAATATCAGTCCATTTCAGCTCACTAATACCTAAGATATCAATTTTTAAGCATTGTATTTTATTTTTTATAACTTCCAATATTCCTAGATTAAATCTTTGTACATTCCCCATTCCAATTATTAATGGGTGTTTGCAGCCATTTCTTCTCGTTTTGAGTCATGGAACATCAGCAAATAAAGGTCCTGAATGTTTTACTTCATCTACATCTTTAAGGTCAGATCTATTATGAAGAGCCAGCTCTTCTCCAGTCATATTTTGAACAACTTCCAGTCTGAGGGGCTAATCTTCTGGCACTACATCAGAAAATGTTTCCCCTGCTGGTCATAAGGTTTTCACTCACCTTTTTTTTTTTTTTTTTTTAGAAGAAGATTCCTCATTTGTCTTAGTCTTTAGACACTCCACTGAAACCTGTCCACTATGCTTGAGTCTGCTGGTTTGAAATACTGATTGCAAAGATCCTAGCATCACAGAAACACACACACCACCACAGTATAATAAACTGAAAGACAAGTGGTTAAAAGCCACTGTAAATGTGTTAAAGAAAGAGAAAAGGAGTAAAAAGGAGTGAGTGAAGGGAATTTTGGGAGGTTAAATTGGTAATAGATTGAGAGAGCAGGGAAAATTGGTAATGGACTACCACACTGAAGCATTGCATTGAACCTCACACAAATTGTGACTGAAAGTCATTACCACCTGCAAGTTGCCCATTCAATGCTTAGAATGTGTTTGCAGCATTGATTCCATTCCTGCTGGTCACACACCAGCACAGGGTCTCATTATAGGGAATGCAATTGGCAGCAAACAGGGCAGAAATTAAATAAGAAAAAGAGAAGAAGTAATGGAAGTGAGACCTGAACTAGTGGAAAGACAGAATTGCCCTTTGCCCTGGAGATTATCTATCTAAATTGGGGACTACCACAAACAATACTGTGCTCACTAAAAAGAATTGGTTCTCACATATCTAATCCCTCTCAGAAGCAGGAGGGAATAAATCACAAGTGAACAAAACATAAACATTTTTTTTCCAGAATATATTTAAAAAAAAAATCAACGATATAGGTAACACAAAATTTGTTTATTCAACACCTTTCATGTGTATAATTCAGTAACACCAATTTTATCAAACTTCTATATCCTCAACATATTAAGGGGAATTATAGAGCACTCTTTAAATTGAATACAGAAGGTAGGGAAGGGAAAGGATGACTACTATGGGGAAATTAGACAAAATTGAATACTTTGTAATAATAATAAAGACACTACAATGCATTGAACCATACTGCGAGATAAGAAACATGCACATTTTCTCAGTTAATTTCCACAACAATCCTATTGGGCAGCTTTCAACTTCTTTCCTAGAAAATGAAGATGAAGTTGAGAGCAATTACACACATTTCCCAACCTTACAGAGCCAAACAACACTGAGGTTTGGGTTTGAACTCTGACCTGACTCCAATGTTTATTCTTTCCTTAGGTTCTCCTTGGTTCTTCAAAATAGTGCATAGCATTGATGTTGTTGTTATGTGCCATCAAGTTGGACCCCACTCATAGCGATCCCTACTTGGGTTTTCGAGGTGGTATCACTATGGAAGTAAATTGCCCAACCTTCCTTCCAAGGAATGGCTGGTGGGTTTGAATTGCCAGTCTTCTGGTTAGCAGTCATGTGTCTTAGGCACTATGCCACCAGAGCTCTCCATAACATTAATAGAGGTGTCAAATGACATCTGGTCCAGCCCACTTGATATTTTAGTCAACTCTACAAATAACACTCATGTTAGTGGTTCATCCCATTATCTCTTCTTCCACATCACCATAAACCTTCCCAGGTAGACCATGTCAAGCTTTGAATAATCTGCAGCATTAGAAAATAATTCATCTCCTTCAAAGTGTAGCTCAAATCTTACCATTTTTGCTAAGCTTCCATCAAATAACCACCTCTCAAATCCAGAAAGAATAGTCAGTATTTTGGAATTTACTTGGAGCAATTTATTTTAACGCTGGCAACACAGCTCCTTTCTTGCTACTTTACTCTGATTCAGGGCTTCAAATCAGTTCTTTCTAGCTTGACTCCTGCTGAGAATTTACATTTCAGCAGATATACTGAATATGCAGATATACTGAATCAGAATCTATATGTAGTTCCTAAGGCACTTGACTGCTAACTAAAGGCTGGCAGTTCAAACCCACCAGCCACTCCTTGGGAGAAAGGTTGGGCAATCTACTTCTGTAGTGATATGGCCTTGGAAACTCAAGGAGAGGCCGCTATGAGTTGGATCCAAGTTGAGAGAGCATAACAACAACAACTTTGATACAAATTGAAATTCTCAGCAGGGGGTGAAACTGGAATGAACCTGTTGGAAGCCCTGCTCTAATTTATGAAGCAAAACAGTTTAAAAATGTAGAGCTCAAAGTATGGTCCCAAATCCTCAATATTATCAAAAAAACCAGTTGCTGGCAAGTCTAATTTACAGAAACCCTATAGGGTAGAGTAGAATTGCACCATATGGTTTCTTAGGCTGCAAATCCTTATAGAAGCATACTGCCTCCTCTTTCTCCCATGGAGCAGCTGGTGTGCTTGAAAGACCTATCTTTTCCTTAACAGCCAAGTGATTTACCACTGAGCCACCAAGGTTTCTCATACAACATATTGAATCAAGAAGAGTGGGTGGGACCAGCAATTCTGTTTTAACAAGTACTCCATTTGATTTTGATACTCATTGAACTTAGAGAACTATTCCCAAACCCCATTGCCATTGAGTTGTATCCAATTCTTAGAGACCCCTTCTTGGGTTTCCGAGGCAGTATCACTATGAAAGTAGATTGCCCAATCAACCCTCTTAGGAGCAACTAACTGGTAGGTCTGAACCACCAGGCTTCTGGCTAGCAATCAAATGCCTTAGGCACTATTCCATCAGAGCTCCTTTGAGAGCCGTTAGTTGAGAGCATATTTTTGTTGTTAATTGCCATTCAGTCAGTTCCTACTCCTGGTTACCTGTGTATTATAGACTAGAACTGTTCCATAGGGTTCTTTTGACTATAATCTTAATAGAAGAGTATTACCAGGCCTTTTATCCCATAATACTACTGAGCAACTTTAGTTATA
>NW_006922121.1:1559768-1572345 GCF_000298275.1 Orycteropus afer afer
TACCTCTGTAAAGACTTGCTGTTTCAGAATTCCAATGGCGGTTGCTATAAGTTGGAATCAACTTGATGGCAGTGAGTAAGTAAAGGCTTGAATTATAGTCTTTTGACTGCTATTTCCTCCTTCATCATAACTTCCCTACAACAGCATGTATCAGAGGTAAGCCATATTAACAATTGATAGACTAAAATACTCTAGATATCACAGATTTATTTATTTATTTTCTATATTGAAGAAAGAATATACTGTAAGCAGAGGGAAAAGACACATTTTTGTACCAGGTAACTGGATAATATGAACCTATAGCTAGGAAAATTAAGAGTCATGTTTATTAACATAAAACAAATATTCAAAAAGGAACAAAATTTCAATGTTTCTAACTTACACACTGTTAATGAAAGATTTTAGGAGAAGCTCTGAACAAAAAAAAATGTAGACTGGACTAGTTGAAGAGCATGTTCAGGAAAGTGAGAAATATCCTGTGCAATTTAGAAACCACCCACCCACCCACTGCTACATATATCCACCATTATTATAAACATACACACCTGCACACACACACACACACACACAAAAAAAAAAATAGCATATTTTCTTGACACAATACCTTTGCTTACTGAAAAGGGTGGGGAGGGGAGAAGACAAACACTTAAGGGAAAATCACAGCCTTAAATTAGAAGGTGTCTACCATCTTTTTAGAGGCCACATCTAACATGTGTGATCGAGAACCCAACTTCAATTATCTTCACAACCCACCAGTTGTCCTTCTCATCACTCCTTTCTTCCAATTCTATGTCACTGTTATGTTGTTCCATTAGCTTCCAAAAATATTTCATACATTTCATTCTTAAGACAATAGATTAAAAGAAAATATACTTCTTCAATTTCACATTCTCAGTAACTACCACTCCCTACAGATGCCTGTGATATTTTAGAGCAAATTTTTTAAAAAAGTTCCTAAATCACTGGCTTTATTTTCTCAATTTCCATTCATTTTCCCACTGCTTTCTATATGGTTCTCATTGAGCACTCTACTGAAACTTGCAAAGTTAAAAGATGACTGCATGGTTGCTGAGTCAAATTAACCCTTTTTGTCCTCATTTTATGTAAATTTTGAGAGTTGTATTGTCAGCTTGTGCAGTCAATTGCTTGATGGGGCCTTTCTTGCCATTGTCCTCCATTCTATGATGCTTTGTAAATCCTATTAACCATGCCTGTTTGAGGTGGTGTGGTAGTTAAGTTTGGCATCAACTTTCTGGGCAGCTGGTAACAGTCATTCACTATGACTGGCAATCTTCTCTGTGGTGGGATTTGCCATGAACAACTGAGTAGCTACTGATTGTTAAAGTCATCCACTTGGATTATCTCTGTTGGAGCAGCACAGGTGGGATATGTTTTCAGTCCTGTCTTGCTGGAGAGAAAAACTCAAATCACCACCCTTAGCTTCCTTGAGGGTATAACTATGAATTTCCTGGGAAGGTTCATCCTCCTCTTGCTCCAGTTCTGTGTTTTGGCTCATTGCCATCTCACCCCTGGATTTGGGACAGCAGCTATCGTCTGATCTGCTGATTGAGGTTCGTCAAACTTGGAGAATTGGGAGGATCCTCCAGACCAACTCACAGACCTAGGACTTGCTAGCCTGCACCACAACTACAGGAGTAGATCCCTTCAGTGTCTGTGAGTTCTGTGAGGGGTTACAGCAAAATACAGAACCCTAAGACAGGGGAGATTGCTGAAAGGAGCATGAGGAGTTGATGTCTGAAATGATGGAGTGTTATGGTAGTTTGAATATTTGGAACATCTTTAACCTCTGCCTCCTGTGGACCAGCCTAATGCTGACCTTTCTAAGAGAAATTCTTCAAGCAGCTTTAAAATTCAAGCCTTGAGTTGTAATATTGAAGGATTCTTTGGGCAAAATATTAAATGCTGGAGTAAGCATCAAAAGAAGATGAAACAAATAAACAGAGTCACTATAATGAAAAGAACTGGTTGGCATTCAATCACTTCAGGAGGTAGCATATGATCAAGACCTGATGTCACTGAAGAAAGAAATCCTAGCTACACTGATGGAACTGGTGAAGGAAAAGGCTCCAGGAATTGAAGGGATATCCATTGAGATGTTTCAACAAACAGATGCTGCCCTGGAGGTACTAACTCGGCTATGCCAAGAGATTTGGAAGATAGCTACCTGGCCAACTGATTGGAAGAGATCCATATTTGTACCCATTCCAAATAAAGGTGATCCCATAGAATTTGGAAATTATCAAACAATATCATCAATATCACATTCAGATAAAATCTTACTGAAGATAATTCAAAAACAATTGTACCAGTATATTTACAGAGACCTTCCAGAAATGCAAGCTGGATTCAAAAGAGGACATGGAACAAAGGATATTATTGCTGATGAATCTCGGCTGAAAGCAAAGAATACCAGAAAGATGCTTACTTGTGTTTTATTTACTATGCAAGAGCATTCAATTTTGTGGGCCATAACAAATTATCGATTACATTGAGAAGAATGGGCATTCCAGAACACTTAGTTGTACTCATGAGGAACCTGTACATATACTAGGAGGCTGTCATTCGAACAGAACAAAGGGATAGTGCATAGTTTAAAAATCAGGAAGGGAGTATTCAGGTTTGTGTCCTTTAACCATACTTACTCAATCTGTATGCTGAGCAAATAATCCAAGAAGCTGGACTATATGAAGAAGAACATGGCATCCAGATTGGAGAAAGGCTCATTAACAACCTTCAATATGCTGACAACACAACTTTGCTTGATGAAAATGAGGATGACTTGAAGCACTTAGTGTTGGAGATTGAAGACTACAGTCTGCAGTATGGATTACATCTCAATATAAAGAAAACAAAAGTCTTCACAACTGAACAAATAAGCAGCATCAAGATAAATGGAGAAAAGATTGAAGTTGCCAAAGACTTCATATTACTTGGTTTTGTAATCAATGCCAATGCAAGCAGCAGTCAAGATATCAGAAGACATATTGCACTGGAAAAATGTGCTGCAAAAGACCTCTTTCAAGTGAAGAAGAGCAAATATGTCTCCTTGAAGACTAAAGTCCACCTAACTCAAGCCATGGTGTTTTTCATTATCTAGTATGAATGTAAAAGCTGGACAATGAATAAGGATTAGATAATAAGAATAAGAAGATTTGATGCTTTGGGGT
Organism: Orycteropus afer afer; assembly: GCF_000298275.1. NCBI lineage: Eukaryota > Metazoa > Chordata > Mammalia > Tubulidentata > Orycteropodidae > Orycteropus > Orycteropus afer. The sequence goes on from NW_006922121.1 coordinate 1,562,957, forward strand.
TGTTGTGTTGGCAAGGAATACTGAGAGTACCATGGGCTGCTAAAAGAACTAACAACTCTGTCCTGAAGGAGCTGGAATGCTCCTTGGAAGGAAGAATGGCCAGACTTCGTCTTACCTATTTTGGTCATGTTGTCAGAAGGGATCATTCACTGGAGAAGGGTATCATGCTTGGTAAAGTGGAAGGTCAACAAAAAAATGGAACTCCCTCAATGAGATAGATAGCCACATAGGCTGCAATGATGAGTTCAGTTATAGCAGGGATCATGAGGTTGGCACAGGATGGGACAATGTTTCATTCTGTTGTACTTAAGGTTGCTATGAGTTGATGGCACATAATAACAACAGGAATTAATGGAATACTTATTGAGATGTTTCAATAAATGGATACAGTGCTTGAGACACTCATTCATGCCAAGAAATGTGGGAGACAGACAACTTATTGGAAGTGATCAATATTTGTGTTCATTCCAAAGAAAGGTGATCCAACAGGATGAGGAAATAATTGAACAACATTCTTAATATCACAAGCAATAACATATTGCTTAAAATAGTTCAAAAATAATTGTAGCAGTATATAGACTTGGAACTGCCAGAAAGTCAAGCCAGATTCAGAAGAGGGTATAGGATAAGGGATATCATTGCTAATATCAGATGAACCTTGGCTGAGAGCAAAGAATACCAGAAAGATGTTTACCTGTGTTTTACTGAATGTGGGAAAATGTTCAACTGTGTGGATAATAACAAATTAGGGATAACATTATGAAGAATGATAATTTTAGAACATGTAATTTTGCTTATGATGAAACTGTACATAGACCAAGACACAGTACTTCAAACAGAACAAAGAGATACTTAATGGTTTAAAATGAGGAAAGATGTGCATCAGGGTTGTATCATTTCACCATATTTATTCATTTTGTATTCTGAGCAAATAGTCTGAGAAATTGGACTATATGGCGAAGCACATGGTATCAGAATTGGAGGAAGACTCATTAGTAACATGCAACATGCAGATGACACAATCTTGCTTGCCAAAAGTGAAGAAAACTTGTAGCACTTACTGATGAAGATCAAAGACTACAGTCTTTGGTATGGATTACACCTCAACATAAAGGGAAAAAAAAATCCTTATAACTTAACCAGTAAAAATCACCATAAATGGAGAAAAGTTTGAAGTGGTGAAGGATTTCATTTTACTTGGATCCACAATCAACACCCATGGAAGCAGCAGTTAAGAAATCAGATGAATATTGCACTGGTAAATCTGCTGCAAAAAGACATCTATGAAGTGTTAAGAAGTAAATATATCACTTTGAAGACTAAAATGCACCTACCCCAAACCATAGTATTTCCAATCTCCTCAAATGCATGTGAAAGACTGACAATGAATAAGAAAGTTTGAAGAAGGATTAGTACATTTGAGTTGTGTTGGCAAAGAATTCTGAAACCACCATGGACTGCCAAAAGAATAAACAGATCTGTCTAGGAAAAAGTACAGCTGTAATGATCCTTAGAAGTGCAAATGGCCAGACTTGGTCTCATATATTTTAGTTATGTTGTCAGAAAGGACCAATCCTTGGAGAAGGATCTCTTGCTTGGTAAAACAGAGGGTCATTGAAAAAGGGGAAGACCCTCAATGAGATGAACTAACTCAATGGCTACAAAGATGGGCTCAAGCATAGCGAAAACTGTAAAGATGGTGCAGGACCAGGCAATGCTTTATTGTACTGTGCACCTGATTGCTATCAGTCAGAGCCAACTCGAAGGCACCTAACAAAAACAGTGTGAGTTAAGTATGGAGTAACTTTTATTCTCTTGTTCCTTACTAATAGAATTCTAATTTTTCTAAATTCATATTATTTAACTCAAAAGGTGCTGATCATATCTTCAGTGCCATTATAATTGGTCTAAAAATAATTACACCTCCCATATCATGGACGAGGAGAAGCCCTTGTGGTGCAGTAGTTAAAGTGTTTGCTCCCAACTGACAGGATTGGAATTCAAACCTACCATCCACTCCACCGGAAAAATATGGGGGTGTGTGCTTGCATAAAGATTTACAGCCTTGAAAACCCTTTGAGCCATTCTACTCTGCCCTATAGGGCAACTATTAGTTGGAATCAACTTGGCAGAAATGGGTAATGCCATAGATTCGTTGACAGGTGGAGTGATTGTGCTTGACTACTGATCTAAATGTTGACAGTTCAAATTCACCCAGAAGCACCATGAGGAGAAAAAAAAAAAGCCCCTGGTAATCTGGTTCTGTAAAGATTATAGACCAAAAAAAAAAAAAATTAAAAATATCCTACGGAGCAGATCTATTCTGAAACATATGGGTCACCATGAGTCAGAATCAACTCACTGTTAATGGGTTGTTTTTTTTTTTTTTTTTTTGTCAAGGAGAAAAGAGATGACTAAATTTTAGCTAATGAGATAGGAGATGCTTGTGAGAGACTTTGGGGAAAGGTCTTTCTCAGGAAAATAATAATTGTTTTTTTGTTTTTTGTTTATTGTGATTTGGATGAAAGTTTACAGAGCAAATTCAATTTCCATACAGCAGTTCACATACACTTTGTCTCATGACATTGACTACAATTTGCCACACTGTAACAGTTCCCCTCCCACTTGCTCCTCACAGTTACCTCTTCCCTGTGTCCTTCCCTCCATGCACTCCTGCCCCCTGAGCTGTCTCACTGTGCATACACAGCCCTTCTATTCCCCCATGATTGTTTTTTCAAAGCAGTGTATCTACTTCAGGTAAATGTTCAACTCATATGCCTGTCTTTTGTTTGGCTGGAAATCACAGGTGTAGGTTCAATTCCTGACCTGAAGGGCAGCTAGGGGCCATAGTCTCAGTGGTTCCACCAGGCTCCATCAGATGAGCAAACCTGGTCTCCCACTTTTTTTTTTCTCAAATGATTTTGAGTTTTGTTCCACATTGTTCTCCCTCTCTATCCAGGATATCCTACATAGATCCCCCTCCAAGTGGTTGACAGTGGTAGCCAGGCACTATTTGGTTCTTCTGGTCTCACAGTCATATATGCTACAGATCACATGGTGTATCAGTCTCTAAGACTAATTGTTTCCATAAATCTTTGGTTGTCTTCATTGTTCTTTGCTCTGGATGAGGACAGATCCAGAGTTGCATACAGATGGCCAATTGCAAGCTTTTAAGATCCCAGTTGCTACTTGACAAAGTAGGAGATGGAACAATGTTTTGTGTAGTGTGTTATGCCAATCGAGCTTGATGTCCCCTGTGACTATGATCCCAAGCCCACAGGTTCAACTACTTGCTTCCTCTGGGTAGCTTGGTGTGCCCAAGAAGTGACTACAACCTTGTACTTTGTCAGTTCTACTATACCTCTAGGAATTCTTACAGAAAATACAAATACACTTGTAGAACCATTGTCTGACAACCCTACACATGGTCTTCACTTCATAGACATACACTCCCTGCTTCATAGACATACCTAATAGTTCAGCCTGTCCACCCATCTATCCACTCATATACCCATGTTTGCCTTCACTGACAACGCAGTACTCTATGTGCAAAAGGGTTCATCTTTGCTGTCTGCACTTCCCATGTAACTCTCTGTGTCTTCCTCTTTCTCAATGTCACCATGTTGATCACTCACATTTGGTACATTGTCCTTCTCTTCAGCCAAATCAATAATTATCTCTACCTATCTAACAGTGTGCCCTCCCCTCCCCTGGTAACCAACAAAGAAAATTTCCATCCATAGATAAACATTTCCTTGACTTTTACAATAATTGACTAATACAATATTTGTCCTTCTGTGATTGACTTATTTTACTCAGCATAATATCCTCCAAGTTCATCCATGTTACACAGTGTTTTGCAGATTCTTATTTTTTTTTGCCGTCGAGTTGGACCCGACTCATAGCGACCCCTCCTTGGGTTGCCGAGGCAGTATCACTACAGAAGTAGATTGCCCAACCTTCCTTCTGAGGAGTGGCTAGTGGGTTTGAACCACCAGCCTTCTGGTTAGCAGTCAAGTGCCTTAGGCTTTATGCTACCAGAGCTCCTGCAGATTCTAGGTTACTCTTTAAAGTTGCATAGTATTCCATTGTGTATATGTACCACGGTTTGATTATCCATTCCTCAGGTGATGGACACTTAGGTTGTCTCCATCTTTTGGCTTATTAAATAGTGTTTCAATGAACATGGGTGTGCATATGTCAGTTCTTGCAATGGCTCTCACTTCTTTAGGGTATATACCTAGTACTGGAGTGGCTGGATCAAATGGTATTTCTAGCCCCAACTTTTTAAGGAATCACCATACTGCTTTCCACAGTGGTTGCATCATTTGAAAGTCCCACCAGCAGTGTATGAGAGTCCCAATCTTTCCATATCCTTGCCAGCATTTGTTATTTTCTGTCTTGTTGAACTTTGCTGCTAGTGCTAGGGCAAGATGGCATTTCATTGTTACTTTTATTTTCATCTCTTTAATGGCTAATGATCTTGAACATTTCTTCATGTTTGTTGGCAGCTTGAATAGCCTCGTTGTTGAAGTATCTATTCATTTTTTATTAGATTATTTATCTTTTGGTTATTGAGGTGTTGGAGTTTTCTATAAATTCTAGAGATCAGTCCCTTGTCAGATATGTCATTGCCAAAGAATTTTTTCCCAAACTGTAGGTTCTTTTTTGACCCTTTTGGAGAAGTCTTTGGAAGCACATACAAATTTAATTTTTAGAAGGTCCCAATCATCTGGATTCTATTCTGCTGTTTGCACATTTTGGGTTATGCTTAATAGTCTATTTATGCACAATGTTGAATAGGAATGGTGATAGAGGACACCCTTGTCTTGTTCCTGTTACCATTTCAGTCTCTCTCCATTGAGTATAATGTTGGCTGTTGGTTTTGCATATATGCCTTTTATTATGTCAAGGAATGTCCCCATATATCAGGGCCCCTAAATTTGGCCCTAGTTTTTCCTGGAGGAACTTTCTAGTTTTAGGTTTCACATTTAAGTCTTTGATCCATCTGGAGTTCATTTTTGTGTATGGTGTGAGGTACAGATCTTGTTTCATTTTTCTGAAAATAGATAGCCAGTTTTGTCACCACCTTTTATTAAACAGACATTCTCTTCCCCATTTAATGAATTTCGGCCCTTTGTCAAATATCAGCTAGTTCGATGGATGTATTTCTGGGTTCTCAATTCTATTCCGTTGGTCCATGTGTCTGTAATTGTACCAATACCAGGCAGTTTTGACTACTGTGGCTGTATAGTAAGTTTTGAGATCCGGCAGTGTGAGACTACCTACTTTGTTTTTCCTCTTCAATAGTGCTTTGCTTATCCGAGGTCTCTTTCCTTTCCATATAGTTACTGATTTTTTTTTTCCATATCCTTAAAGAATGTTGATAGGATCTGGATTGGGATTGCATTGAATGTATAGATTGCTTTGGGTAGAACTGACATTTTCACTATGTTCAATCTTCCTATCCATGAGCATGGTATATTCTTTCATTTAAGTAGATCTCTTATGGTTTCTTGAACTAGTTTTTTTATAGTTTTCTTTGTATAGGTCTTTTGTATCCCTGGCAAGATTAATTCCCAAGTATTTTATTTTTTTTTGGTAGCTACTGTAGCATAGTGGCTAAGGCACTTGACTGCTAACCAGAAGGCTGGCGGTTCAAACCCACCAGCCACTCCTCGGAAGGAAGGTTGGGCAATCCTACTTCCGTAGTGATACTGCCTCGGAAACCCAAGGAGGGGTCGCTATGAGTCAGGGCTGACTCGACGGCACATAACAACAACAACAACAACTGTAAATGTTATTTATTTCCTTAATCTTTTTTCAGCAATATCTTTGCTGGTGTAGAGGAATCTAACTGATTTTTGGATGTTGATCTTGTATTCTGCCACTATGCTAAATCTCGCAATTAATTCCAGTAGACTTTTGACTGAATCTCTTGGGGTTCTAGGTATAGGATCAAATAATCAGCAAATATAAATAGTTTGACTTCTTCCTTACCAATTTGTATACCTTTCATTTCCCTTCCTTTCCTTATTGCCCTGGATAGTACTTCAAGCACAATGTTGAATAGAAGTGGTGATAGAGGTCATCCTTGTCTGGTTACTGTTACCATTTAAGTCTCTCTCCATTAAATATAATGTTGGCTGTTGGTTTTGCATATATGCCCTTTATTATCTTAAGGAATGCCCCTTCTATTCCTATTTTTCTGAGAGTTTTGATCAGGAATGGGTGTTGGAGTTTATCAAATGCCTTTTCTACATCAAAGGATATGATCATGTGGTTCTTTTTCTTTGTTTTATTTATGTGTTGGATGAGGTTGATTTTTTTTCTCATGTTGAACCATCCTTGCATACCTGATAGGAACTGTAGTTGGTCATAATCAGTGATTTTCTTGATATGTTGTTGGAGTTCATTGGCTAGGATTTTGTTGAAGATTTTTGCATCTATATTTATGAGGGATATTGGTCTGCAGTTTTCCTTTTGAGTTATGTCTTTGCCTGGCTTTGGTATTAAGGTTATACTTGCTTCATAAAATCAGTTAGGGAGGATTCCATCCTTTTCTATGTTTTGGAAAGCTTGAGTAGGATTGGTGTCAGTTCCATTCTGAATGTTTTGTAGAATTCCCCAGTGAAACCGTCTGGGCCAGGACATTTTTTTGTTGGTAATTTTTTGATGATCTGTTCAATTTCTTCTTTTGTTATGGATATGTTCATCTTTTCCACATCAGCTTTGCTAGTTTTGGTAGGCGGTATGTTTCTAGAAATGTGTCCATTTCTTCCAGATTTTCAAATTTGTTGGAGTACAGTTCGTCAGAGTATCCTGATATTATCCTTTTTATTTTATCTGATTCTGTTGTAAGGTCAGCCATTTCATTTCTTATTCTTGTTATTTGTATTCTCTCCCTCTTTTCTTTTGTTAAATTTGCTAGTGGTTTGTCAATTTCATTAATCATTTCAAAACACCTACTTCTGGTCTTGTTGATTTTTTCTATTGTCTTTCTATTTTCTGTTTCTTTGATTTCTGTTCAGATCTTGATTATTTCCTTTCTTCTGTTGACTAGGATTTTCTTGCTGTGCTTTTTCTAATTGTTGGAGATGTTGAATTAAAGTGTTGATTTTGGCTCTTTCTTGTTTTTTGATGTGTGCATTTATTGCTATAAATTGACCTCTGATCACTGCTTTTGCTGTGTCCCAAAGACTTCAGTATTTTGTGTTTTCATTCTTATTTAATTCAAGAAATTTTTGAATTTCATTTATTATTTCCTCTCTCACCCAGTCTTTGTTAAGGAGGGTGTTGTTCAGTATCCATGTGTTTACTTGTTTTCTGTTGATCTTCCTATTGTTAATTTCTAATTTGACAACATTGTGATCTGAGAAGATGCTTAGCGGCATTTTAATGTTTTTAAATTTATTAAGGCTTGCTTTGTGGTGTAATATATGGTCTGTCCTTGAGAATGTTCCATGTTCACTGGAAAATAATGTATATTGTGCTCTTGTTGAGTGAAGTGGTCTGTAGATGTCTATGAGGTCAAGTTGGTGGATTTTATTGTTTAGCTCTTTTGCATCTTTGTTGAGCTTCTTTCCAGTTGTTCTATCTTTTATTGAAAGTGGTCTTTTAAAGTCTCTCACTATGACTGTGGGGCCATCTATTTGTCTTTTCAACTATTTTAAAGTCTGATTTATATATTTAGGGGCTCTTTCATTGGATCTATAGATATTTACTATGGTCATATCTTCTTGATCAATTGACCCTTTAATCATTATATAATGTCCTTCCTTGTCTTGTATGGTGGTTTTTGTCTTAAAGTCAATGTGATCAGAAATCAATATTGCTACTCCTGCTCTTTTTTTGGTTGTCATTTGCTTTATATATCTTTTTCCAACCTTTGATTTTTAGTGTATTTTTGTTTTTGTCTCTAAGGTGTGTCTCTTATAGACAGCATATTGATGGGTTTTGTTTTCTTATGCAATCTGAAGGTCTCCATCTCTTGATTGGTGCATTTAATCCATTAACATTCAGTGTTATTATCAACAAATATGAATTAGGTGCTGTCAGTTTGTTATGTATTTTTTCATGTTTTCCCTGGTTTCTTTGTTGCCTATTATTTTCTGCACTGAGGTCATTATATTTATGAATTGTGCTATCATTTCCTTTGTTGTCATTGTTTTAGTGCTTGTTGAATATTTCTGCTTGTCCTCTTTTTTATTGTGATGTGAAGGTTTATCATTTTTCTTTGAGGTTACCCTGGGATTTATCATTTTCTCCCTGAGTTTAGAAAAGTCCATTCTATCTTGCAACTCTCTTGACTTCCTCAACATTTAGAAGTTCTGTGAGTACACAGTATTTTTGCTCTTTTTGGTTTGTAGTGGTCCTCATTTGCCAATTGAAGTCTCTAGTTCCCTGTTTAGAATCTTGTAAGCTTATTTTACTTTGGATATGTCCATAGCTGTGGTTTCTGGGTTATGTCATCTCATGTATTAATGATTGGTTGTTTTTTGCTCTTCTTGGTTCTCTGTTCAAAGGACTCCCTTTAATATCTCTTGTAAGGTTGGTCTGGTTTTAAGAAATCCACTTATTTTCTGCTTATCTTGAAATCTCCTAATTTAACCATGGTAGTTGAGGGAGAATTTGGCTGGGTATATAATTCCTGATTGATTTTTTTTTTTTTCCTTTCAGGGTTTTATATACCATCCCATTGTCTTCTTTCTTGCATGGATTCTTCTGGGAAATCAGAGCTTATACTTATTGGTTGTCCTTTGTAAGTAACATTTTGTTTTTCCAGTGCTGATTTCAGGATTCTCTCTTTGTCTTTGGTTTTGATGATTTTGGTGGTGATATGTCTTGGTGATTTTCTTCTGGGATCTATCCTATTTGGGTTTCGTTGGACTTACTGAATGGATGTATTCTCACCTTACATCATACCAGGAAATTTCTCTTCAACAATTCTGGGACAATTTTCTCTGGTTTTATTTTTCTCTTCCTGTTATAGAATTCCAGTGGCACATAAGTTATTCTTTTGGTTGGTATCCTACATTATCTTTTGGATTTCTTCATTTTATCTTGATCTTTCTTTTGATTGATCCCTTTCCAAAGAAATATTCAGGTATTTGCCTTCAATCTCATTAATTCTGTCTCCCATTGCATCAATTCTGATCCTTTGCTCTTTCCATAAGTTATCTCTTTCTGACAATTTAGTATTAATCTTCTGGATTTCTCTCTGTAGATTTTGAATCATTTCTAATATTTTATTTATTTTGTTCTTGTATTTTCTTCTGAAATTCTTTGCAGTGTAGTAAATTACTTTGTGTGGCTTTTCTACCCATAAGTCTTTGTAAACTCCAAGGTGGAATTTGCTATGAGCAACTGAGGAGCTCCTGATTGCTGAA
>NW_006922121.1:1572790-1576901 GCF_000298275.1 Orycteropus afer afer
GTGTGGCCACTGCAGTGAATTATCAAACCCAGGAGAGAGGTGGTGGGTGCTTTGGGAGGAACAGTTGGTGAAAGGGCTGGAGGGAGGCAGCATGTTTGGCCCTGCAATAATAGGCCTTGGGTTACTGCTGTCTTCCTCTTGTGAGATTAGAGGAGGTCAGAACATGTGGCCTCCTTGCCGTTTTTGCATTCTCCTAGGTTTTTTTCAGTGTTTTTTAAGATCTGCCACTCAATTCATTGAAGATACCTAAATATAATTCTTTTGAATTCATTATTAGGGAGTTCCAATGCTGCTTCTTCCTCAGGGATGTGTTCTGGGTATGTATCCTGCTCCCTTGTTTCAACCATATTATCTTGCTTCTTTGTGTGGACTGTGATGGTCTGTTGTCTCTGAGATATTGTGACATTGTTGTGTTTAGATCTTTGTTAAGCGTGAAGAGCAGCAAAGGGTGATTCAGGCTCTTCTTGGTTGTTGTTCATCATTGGCTCCTTGGTGGAGAAGGGTGGTGGCTCTCACTCAGTAACTGAAGCTGCAGGAGGTGTGGTATAGTTGTGTCATATGGGGACTGTTGTTGTCTCCCACTCAGTTATATAAAAATAACAATTGAGTAACCATTGAAAAAGTAAAATTAATTGGACAAAAAACACACCACATAATCATACAGGAATAGTAAACAGAAAAAGAAAAAAAAAAACACAATATTTGGGGAGAAGTTAATAAGAGGAAAAAGGTAAAGAAGGAGACCAATGAAGAAAAAAATTTGAAAAAATGCAAAAAGGAAAACAAGGAACAGGGTTTACCACAAGAAAGGGAAAAAAAAAAAAAAAAAAATCAACCAGGAGCTGGGAAAAGAAAAAAGCAGAAAACAGAACCTGGGAAAGGATGAAAAAAAAAGAATAATAATAAAAAGGACAAAAGTAATAATAATAACAGTAGTTTCTAAACAGACAAAAACAAACAAATTTAAAAAAATGAAAAAAGAAAAAAAAAATAATTGGGGCAGGGCAGGGCAGGGGACCCAGGCCCCATCTGAGCCCATAGAATGGGATGAAATTCTGCTGGTCTAGAAGGTGGGTGGGAGTGAGGAATGGCCACCCCTCTATTCACTAAGAGGGTGTGAGGTATAAGAGTAACAAGGGGAATGTTGCACCTTTCCAGTGGTTGGAGTATGTAATGTCTTTGTGGTTCCTGGCAAGTGGAGGTTGTTTTTAAGTGCCTGGAATCTGGGAGAACGCTGTCACTTTAAATATCCAAAATGGTCAAACCACTTGTAAACATTCAAAATGGCTGTGTCCTCCAGACAGGCAAAAGTCCACAGCTCAGTCCACCTTCCTCTTTGCTGCTTCTCCTTTTATTCACCAGCCACCAGAGCAGTCCTCTGTGCAGTCCCTGTCTAGCAGGGCTGATTTTTAGGTTAATTCTTAGGTCCTACCACCACTTGCCAATATCCAAGCTGTCTGTGCTGTCACGATCACTGCCAGACCACAGAACTGTATTTCTCCTTATTTTCATGCAAATTCTTCTGCTAGTTGGAGTTTATTTCACTTCTCTATCTTTCCCTCCCAAGCTCAGGGATCCAGGATTATCTTTTGTATCTGTGTTAATTGGCCCACCTTTTCTTTGTTGAAGAGGGTCTATGAAATCTTTCTGCCATCTTACCAGAACTCCAGGAATAAGAATTCTTGTAACCTCATTTTTCATGGGCTGGAGGAAAGCCAGTATATGATGAAGTTCACATTGAGGACAGCAGAGACAGCACAAAGGATCATGCTTCCTTTCATTCTTGTTAGGCCACTAGATCAGAACTACTTCCAAGAAATATTCTAGACTGATTCCTTGGCAGTTCTCAGATACTACACCTTTGCTTTCTTCTTCTTAAGATCCAACTCTTCTTTGTAACTCTATATTTTAGTGATCTTGAGGCTTTATATCTTATACTCCAACAGTCCTGATCTATTACCATTTCCTTGAATTTAACGTTATACATATTTTTAAAAAAAAACTGCTATCAAATCTATTCTGACTCAAAGTAACCCTATAGGATAAAGTAGAACTCCCCTTTAAGGTCTCCAAAGCTATATAAATCATTACAGAAGCAGACTGCCTCATCTGTGAGGTATGGAGGGAAAATTACCTTTTTAACTTTTATAAAAGTTAAAAAATTATAAAGTAGTTATTTATTGAAGAAATTATTTTGGGAAAATTAGATAGCATTTTTTTTAAACTAAATCACTACCTTAGACCATGTAGTAAAATGAATGCAAAATAGATGCAGTATTTTATATTAAAATGAAAACAAAGTGTTAGAATGGAAAGTATAGGTGATTATTTAAAAAATAATGTAACATGGAATATCATTTGATGTTATACAAAATTAGCAACCTCTCCTTGGGTTTCTGAGGCAATATCTCTATGGAAATAGATTGACCAATCTTCCTTCTGAGAAGTGGCTGGTGGGTTTGAACCTCTAGCATTCTGGTTAGCAGTCAAATGCCTTAGTCACTACTCTACTGGAGTTCCCAATGTGTAAAATATTGCTGTTATTGTTGCTGTAAGGTGTCATTGAGTTGTCTCCAAATTATAACCACCCTATGCACAGCAGACCGAAACACTGCCTGGTCGTAAGCAAGCCTCATGATCCTTGCTATACCTGAGCCCGTTGTTGCAGCCACTGTGTCAGTCTATTTCCTTGAGGGACTTCCCTTTTTTTATTGACTCTCCAATTTACCGAGCAAGATATCCTTCTCCAAGGAATGGTTCCTTCTGACAACAAGACTAAAGTAGATGAGACTAAATCTGCCCATTCTCAATTCCAAGGAACATTTCCACTGCATTTTTTCCAGGACAGATTTGATAGTCCTTTTAGTAGTCCATGGTACTCTTAGCATTCTTCTCCAACACCACAACTCAAAAAGCATCAACTTTTCCTTGGTCTTCTTTATTCATTATCCAGCTGTCACGTGTATAAGAGAGATTGAAAATACCATGGCTTGGATTAGGAGCACCTTAGTCTTCAAGGAGACATCTTTGCTCTTCAGCACTTGAAAGAGGTCTTTTGCAGCAGACTGGCCAATGCAATAAGCCATCTGATGCATTGACTGCTGCTTCCCTTGTGTTGATTGTAGAACCAAGAAATATGAAGTCCTTGACAACTTCTATCTTTTCTCCACCCATTATGAAGCTGTTTATTAGATAATTTGTGAGGATTCTTGTTTTCTTTACAATGAAGTGTAATCCATGCTGCAGACTGTAGTCTTTAATCTTCATCAGCAAGTGCTTCAAATCATCCTCACATTCAGCAAGCCATGTTATGTCATCTGGATAGTGTAGGTTGTTAATGAACCTTCCTCCAATCCTGATGCCATATTCTTCTTCATATAATCCAGTTTCTCGAATTACTTGCTTAGCATACAGGTTGAATAAGTACAGTGAAATGATACAACCTTGACACACTCCCCCTTGATTTTGAGCCACTCAGTGTTACCTTGTTCTTTTTGAATGATAGCTTCCTGATCTATGTACAGTTTCCTCATGAGTACAATTAAGTGTTCTGGAACTCCCATTGTTCTCAATGTTATCCATAATTTGTTTTTATCTGTACAATCAAATATTTTTTCATAGTCAATAAACATAAGAACTCATAGAACTAAGTCAGCTGTAGGGATCCAGGTGAGTAGATGGAACTCAGGCATACCCAAAGCAGCAGGGTGGGGAAAAGGGGATTAAAAGCCAGGAACCCGGACAGAGGAGCAGTAAGACACAGAGACCAGCTGAGAGAGGGAACTCAGGCACATGCAAAGCAGCAGGGCAGGAGAGTGGGAGAAAGGGGATTAAAATGACCAGGAATCCAGACAGAGGAAGAGGCAGCAACAGGGACCCAGGTAAGGGTGGTAGAGGAGAGGTTTCCAACAGGGAGACAAACTTGTCTGTCTGTTCGTCCTACCATGGTGATGTGTTGTGAGTTTTAAGGCTGAGCCACTGGTGTTTCAAACCCAGCGGAATGCACATGCTGCACAGGTATCATCCCAGCTTACAGACTGCAATGAAAGAACTAGCAAAGAACAAGGCTCCGGGAATTGATGGCATACCGATTGAAATATTTCAACAAACA
>NW_006922121.1:1578011-1579257 GCF_000298275.1 Orycteropus afer afer
AGAACTAACAGATCTGTCCTGGAGGAAGTGCAACCAGAATGCTCCTTGGAAGCAAGAATGGCCAGACTTCGTCTCACCTATTTTGGTCATGTTGTAAGGAGGGACCATTCCCTGGAGAAGAATGTCATACTTGGTAGGGTGGAGGGTTGAGGAAAGAGGGGGAGGCCTTCAACGAGATGGACTGATACTGTGGCTGCAATGATGGGCTCAAGTATAGCAGGGATTTTGGGGCTGGCGCGGGATCGGGCAGTGTTTCGTTCTGCTGTGCATGGGGTCGCTATGTGTCAGAAATGACTTGACGGCACTTAACAACAACAACAACAACATTATTATTAATACTTCTGTCCTTTTTATTATTATTCTGTTATTCTTAATCTTTCTATCCCAGGTCCTAGTTTTAAACATTTTTTCTTTGCCCTGTTCCTGGTTGAAATTTTCTTTGCCCTGTTCCTGGATTATGATTATTATTATTATTATTTTAATTTAAGGTGTTTTTTTCCCCCCATTTTTCTCATGGATAGCCCTATTCCTTATTTTTCATTTTGCATTTTTCCCATTTTTTCCTTTCATTATTATCCTTCTCTACTTTTTTTTCTCTTAGCCCCTGTCCCCAGATATTACAGGTTTTCTTGTTTTTTCTTCTTCTTTTTCCCTTTTTTGCTACTATTCCTGTGTGATTACATGCTGTGTTTTTTATCCATGTGATTTTAGTTTTTTGATGGTCATTCCATTGTAATTGTGTCTGAGTGGGAAACAGCATCAGTCCCCATAAGACACAACTACACCCACACCACCTGCAAATTCACTTACTGATTGAGAGCCACTACCTCCTTCTCCACCAATGGGCCAATGATAAAAAAAAAAAAAAAAAAAAAAACAGCAAGAAAGCCTGAATCACCCTGGGCTGCTATTCACAAATAGTTATCAGCGATCTAAACACAACAACACCACGATGCCTCAGAGACAACAAACCATCACAGTTCACAAAAAGAAGCAGGATAAAGTGGTAGAAACAAGGGAGCAGGATACATACCCAAAACACATTCCTGACGAAGAAGCAACATTGGAACTCTCTGGTAAGGAATTCAAAACAATTATCTTTGGGTATATTCAAAGGATTGAGAGATAGACCAAAGAAAACAAATAAAAAACCTTAGAAGAATTTTGGAAGAAAATTCAAGAAGAAAATGACAAAATAAATGAGAAATTCGAAATGATTCTAAATTTACAGATAGAAATCCAGAAG
>NW_006922121.1:1584955-1585432 GCF_000298275.1 Orycteropus afer afer
GAGGGGAGGGGAGAGAACACTCTTAGATACATAGAGATAAGTATTGACTTGGGTGAAGAGAAAAGCAGTGTACCAAATGTGAGTGACCAACATGGCAGCATAGAGGATGACAAAGACAGAGAGAGGTACATGGGAGGTACAGACAACAAAGATGAACCCTTTTGCACATACAGTACTACGGTGTCAGTAAAGGCAAACATGGGTATATGGATGGATAGTTGGGTGGACAGACTAAACAATTAGGTATGTCTGTGAAATGGGAAGTGTATCCAAGAACATATATAGGGTTGACAGACAATCATCCTGTAAGTTTATGTGAATGATCAGAATTCCCAAGTGTATAGTAGAGCTGACAAGGGGCAAGTTTGTGGTCACTGCTTGGTCACAGCCAGCTACCCACAGGGACTGAGTAGTTGAACCTGCAGGCTTGGAACCATAGTTGCAGGGGACATCAAGCTCAATTGGCATAACATACTA
>NW_006922121.1:1585919-1592297 GCF_000298275.1 Orycteropus afer afer
GGAGGGATGGACACAGGGAAGAGGTAACTATGGGGAGGAAGTGGGAGGGGAGCTGTTGCATTGTGATAAACTGTGATCAATGTCATGAGACAAAGTATGTGTAAACTGCTGTATGGAAAGTGAATTTGCTCTGTAAACCTTCACCCAAATCACAATTAAAAAAAAAAAAGAAAGAAAGAAAAGAAAAGAAAAGAAAATATCTTTCTGGTATTCTTTGCCTTCAGCTAAGTTGTATCTGACATCAGCAATGATATCCCTCATTCCACATCCTCTTCTGAATCCAGCTTGCACTTTTGGAAGCTCTCTTTCAATATACTGCTGCAACTGTTTTTGAACTATCTTCAGTAAGATTTTACTTACATGTGAAATAAAGGATATTGTTTGATAATTTCCACATTCTGGGTGTTCATCTATTTTTGGAATGGGCACAAATATTGATTTCTTACAGTCACTTGGTCAAGTATCTGTCTTCTGAATCTCTTGGCATAACACAGTGAATGCTTCCAGGGTGGTATCTGTTTGTTGAAACGTCTCAGTGGGTATTTCGTTGATTCCTGGAGACTTGTTCCTCACCAATTCCTTCAATGCAGCTTTAACACCAATACCAGTGGTTCTTGATGACATGCCACTTCCTTAAATGCATGAACATTGACCAATTCTTTCTGGTACAGTGATTCTGTGTATTCCTTCCATCTTCTTTTCATGTTTCCTGGATCATTCTAAATTTTGCCCAGAGATTCTTTCAAATATTGCAATTTGAGGCTAACATTTTTTCCTTGATCCTTGCAGCTTGAGAAATGCTGAGGGTGTTCTTCACCTTTGGTTTTCTAACCTCAGGCCTTTGCACATTTTATTATGATAATTGACTTTGTCTTCTCGAGCTGCTTTTTGAAATCTTCTGTTCAGCTCTTTTATCTTATCATTTCTTCTATTTGCTTTAGCTACTGTCCACACAGGGGCAAGTTCCAGAGTCTCTTCTAACATCCATTTTGGTCTTTTTTTCCTTTCTTTTGTTTTTAATGACCTTTCTTTCTTCATGGATGATATTCTTGATGTCAACCCATAACTCCCCCGGTTTTTGGTCCCTGGTATTCAATGCATCAAACCTATTCTTTAAATGGTCTCTAAATACAAGAGGGATATTATCAAGTTCATATTTTGGCTCTCATGGACATGTTTTAATTGTCTTCAATTTCAACTTGAATGTGCATATGAGCAGGTGATGGTCTGTTCCACAAACAGCTCCTGGTCTTCTTTTGGCCAAAATATTGAACTTCTCTATCTCATCTTGCCACAAATGTAGTCATTATGATTGCTGTGTATTCCTTCTGGTGAAATCAATGTGTATAGCCATCAGTTAAGTTGTTGAAAAAAGGTATTTGCAATGAATAAGTTGTTGATCTTGCAAAATTCTATCATGCCATCTCCAGCATCATTTCTATCACCGAGACCACATTGTCCAACTGCCATTGTGCTGGTTACCTAGTACAACTCTGGCAGTAATATACCACAAATAGTTTGGCTTGAACAAAGAGGAGTTTATTCTCTCACAGTTTTGAGGTTTTAAGTCTGAGTTCAAAGTGCCAGGACCTAGGGGCTGGGTGAAAACCCTCAACTTGGGAGTTAGCTCTGCCTTCTGATCCTGACCCACTAAAGCTAGAGGCTTTTCTTCATTCAGACAGCTACTGGCTGCTGAGACTGACAAGCCCAAGGTTGACAAGTAAAAAGGCAAAGTCCTGATGTTTCCAAACCACATAGCAGTGCATTAATTCAAGTCCATTGAAAGTCCCAAGTAAGTGGAATTCCTCTGAAGTCCAAGACTGCAGAGCATGACAGCCTGCTTAACAATGGTATGGCTACATGCAGGGTTCAAGTGTGCCATAATCTAGAGACTATTCCCAAAGCTCTCTCTTATATACGGAAAGCAGACCACATACCCAAAGCAGCTACAGCAGCTCCAGTAGATTCCATCATAGAGTTAATTACCAATCTCACCATGGGGAATAACTACAATCAGCTGCCCAGCCACTCAACCAGACCCAGCCAAGTTAACACATAAACTTAACTGCCACAACCAGTAACTCTTTTTTGTTTCCAACTTTTGCATTCCAGTCACCAATGGTAATCAACACATCTTGATTGCATGTTCAGTCAATTTCACACTGCAAGAGTTGGTAGAAACTTTCAATTTCCTTATCTTTGGCTTTGGTGGTTGGTGCATAGATTTGAATAATCATACTATTAACTGGTCTTCCTTGTAGGCGTATGGATGTTTTCCTATCACTGACAGCATTGTCCTTCAGGAAAGATCTTGAAAACAGTCTTTGTGATGAATGGCATACCATTCCTCTTCACTTTATCATTTCTGGCATAGTAGATCATTTGTCTGATTTAAAATGGCCAAAACCAGCCCATTTCAGCTCACTAATGCCTAGGATATTGACCTTATGAATTCCAATGCATTTTTGACAATTTCAATTTTCTTAGATTCATACTTTGCACATTCCATATTTCAATTGTTGATGGATGGTTGCATCTGTTTCTGCTCTTTTTGAATTGTGCCACATCAGCCAATGGAGGTCCTGAAAGCTTTATGTATTATTAAGGTCATCTCTATTCTGAGGAATCAGCTCTTCCTTAGTCAGCTTTTGAGTGCCTTTTGACTGGATGTGTTCACCTTCTGGCATTATATTGGACAACGTTTTAGGTCTATTCATGAAGTTTTCCAGTAATTTATTAGATCATGTTTCACTGTTATTCATGAGGTTTTCATTGGCCAATTGTTTGAGAAGTGGATGGACTCTTTCTTCTTCTGAGTCTGTCTTATCCCGGAAGCTCCACTGAAACCTGTCCACCCTGAGTAACTCAGCTGGCATTTTGCAACACTGGTAGTGTAGCCTCCAGCCTCACAGCAACATGTCAGCCACCACAGGATGACAAACTTACAGACAAGTTCATCTCTCTTAGTTGTTCCTAACTGCTCTACACTCGCCTACCTCAGGCCCTTACTTTAAAATAGAGTGCCCCCAAGTGAAAGCATTCAAGCAAATGTAAAATGTAAGGATAAAGTGGTTAAACATCAGTATAATTGTTATGAAACAAAACACCACAAAGTCAAGTGACAATAAATGAAAAATTAAGAAAATATTTAAAACATAAATGCAAAGCCCATAATAAAATACTATTTCAAACTGGCAGAGAAAAGGCATTCCAACCTAGTTTCCCTCTACATTTATAGCTGTGCATCTTCAGTCTTCTCTGCTAGCTTCTTCTTCAGTCAACAGTGATAATTAAAGGACATAATGCACTGTAATGTGAAGAATTCTTGTCCCGTAAACCTGAATTCCAAACTTACTGTCATTCCAGATAGCTTTCTGAATTTGGACAGGTTAGTTAGCATCAAGGCTTCACTGGGTGTTGCAAATGGTTAAGTACTCTATACACATCCAAAGGTGTGGCTCAAATCCACTCAAAGGTGCCTCAAAAAAACAAACGAACAAACAAACAAACAAACAAACAAAAACAGGTCTGGGAATTTGTTTCCAAAAGTTCACTAAAAAACCTATGGAGCAGTTCTTTTCTGCACAGATGGGGTCACCGTGAGTCAGAGTTGACTTGATGTCAGCTAACAACCAAGCATCAGAGCTCCTGCATTTGTCTAGTAGGGGAAACAGAAACTCCTGCCTTTCAGTATTAGTGTAGGAAACAGAGGAGGTACTGTTAACTAAATGTTTTCTCTTGTGTTCAACACACAGTAAAGGCAAATATAAGTTTGTTGATTTAGTATGTATGCAAACAAACAAACAAAAAAAAAAAAGTTAAGAGATAGAACTAGTGTGGTAGTTCAGTTTGTGTGTCAACTTGATTGAACCTGGTTGAGTGACTGGGTAGCTGGATGTAGTATTCCCCATGATGAGACTGGTAATCAACTCCATTGTGGGATCTACTGTGAGCAGCTGAGAAGCTGCCCTAGTGATGTGTTCTACTTCCTGTATATAAGGAGAAGACTTGGGCAATGGTCTCTAGTTTATGGAATTAACAGCAGATGGCTTGAGGGAGATGAATGCTTCCAGACCAGTGCCAGACATGGAGGATGAAGATGTAGAAGCTCTGCCAACCTTGGGACTTACAATGGACTTGAATTAATGGCCTGCCATGTGGTTTGGCAACATCAGGGTTGTGCCATTTTATTTGTTGACCTTGGGACTAGCTGCCTGAGTGAAGAGATGACTCTAGTTTCAGTGAGCTGGAAGCAAGAGGCAAAGCTAAAGCCCAAGGTTGGGGGCTTTCACACAGCCCCTAGAGACTGGCACTTTGAACTTGGACTTCTAGCCTCCTAAACTGTAATAGAATAAATTCCCATTTGTTCAAGTCATCCCACTTGTGGTATATTCTTATCAGAGTGGCACTAGGTAACTAGAACAGAATATGGTACCAAGAGAAGGGGGTGCTGCTCTGACAGATACCTAAATGTGGAAACAGGAGTGGTGTGCATCCTTGAGCAGAGACCCTGACAGAGAGACCCCAGCATATGGCATGACAGACAGCAGAAGCAGAGCCAAGAGATTGGCATCAAACCATAATAGGTTTACCAGCCCACAGAAGAGAAAGCCAGGTATATTGAGTAGGCTGCTTCCTGGTAGAGTGGGTTGCCTTCAGGCATTAATTGGTAGAAGAGACCAGCATGAAATGGAGTAGCAGGTTGGCCAGCCCATGGAGCAAGAAAGCTGAGTGCTTTTAGGGCAAAAAAAAATATCCTGTGGAATGGGTTGCCTTGGCCATTAATTGGTGAAGCAGAGAGACCAAGGACACAGGAAGCAGAGCTTCCTCAGCCTCAAAGATTAGGACCATGGCCTCTGGTGGAACCACCATAGCCTCCTAGGTTTCAAAAATTAGACCTTCACCAAATTGGTTATGGACTGTGGGACTTCTCATTCATGTGGGCCAGTGGAATGGAGCCATAGTGCTGCCCAAGAGAAAGCGGACAGGGCTACCATGCCCAAGAGGTAGAGGAATAGAACCCCCCAGGCCAAGGGAGTGAGGTTGCTACTCGGGAACTAGGGGATTAGAGCCACCCCAGTGAAGGAGATCTGTACAGATGCAACCCATTGAAGAGCCATACAGGTACCAAGTTGACAAGAGGTGGAATTGTGTGACAAGAGGTTCAGTTTGTGTGTCGTCTTGGCTGGGCCTGGTTGAGTGGCTGGGCAGCTGGATGTAGTATTCCCCATGATGAGACTAGTAATTAACTCCATGGTGGAATCTACTGTGAGCAGCTGAGTAGCTGCCCTAGGGATGTGGTCTACTTCGTGTACATAAAGAGAAGCCTTGGGGAATGGTCTCTAGTTTATAGCACTCTTGGACCCTCCATGTAGCTGTGTTATTGTTCAGCAGCCTGTTGTGCTCTCCTGACCTTGAGTCTTAACAATGGAATTGAATTAATGGCCTGCCATGTGGATTGTGTGTCAACGTGATTGAACCTGGTTGAGTAACTGGGAAACTGGATGCTCCGTCACTAGTGCTCAAACGGCTCCCTTGTTACCCTCCTGAGAGGGACTGGGTCTCCGAGAGCAAGGTAGGCACGGGCGGGCTGGTGCTTACTCACTGATCTGCACTGAACACTTTCCCTTGTTACCCTACCGAGGGGGACCGGGTCTCTGGGAGCAAGGTAAGCACAGGCGTAGCACAGAGTAGCAGGCCGGAAGAGCAGGAGAAAGGGGTAAAACCCAGTCACTAGTGCTCAGACGGCTCCCTTGTTACCCTTCCGAGAGGGACTGGGTCTCTGGGAGTAAGGTAAGCACGGGCGGGCTGGTGCTTACTCACTGATCTGCACTGAACACTTTCCCTTGTTACCCTCTCGAGAGGGACCGGGTCTCCAGGAGTAAGGTAAGCATGGGTGGGCTGGTGCTTACTCACTGATCTGCACTGAACACTTTCCCTTGTTACCTGCCCGAGAGGGACCGGGTCTCTGGGAGTAAGGTAAGCATGGGCGGGCTGGTGCTTACTCACTGATCTGCACTGAACACTTTCCTTTGTCATCCTCCCCAGAAGGACCGGGTCTCCGGAAGCAAGGTAAGCATGGGAGGGTTGGTGCTTACTCACTGATCTTTCCCTTGTTACCCTCCCGAGGGGGACAGGGTCTCCAGGAGCAAGGTAAGCATGGGCGTAGCACAGAGTAGCAGGCTGGAAGAGCAAGAGAAAGGGGTAAAACTCAGTCACTAGTGCTCAGACGGCTCCCTTGTTACCCTGCCGAGAGGGACCGGGTCTCCGGGAGCAAGGTAAGCACGGGCGGGTTGGTGCTTACTCACTGATCTGCACTGAACACTTTCCCTTGTTACCCTCCCGAGGGGGACCGGGTTTCCGGGAGCAAGGTAAGCA
>NW_006922121.1:1592397-1593529 GCF_000298275.1 Orycteropus afer afer
TAGCACAGAGTAGCAGGCCGGAAGAGCAGGAGAAAGGGGTAAAACCCAGTCACTAGTGCTCAGACGGCTCCCTTGTTACCCTCCCGAGAGGGACCGGGTCTCTGGGAGCAAGGTAAGCACGGGCGGGCTGGTGCTCACTCACTGACCTGCACTGAACACTTTCCCTTGTCTCCGGGAGCAAGGTAAGCACGGGCGTAGCATAGAGTAGCAGGCTGGAAGAGCAGGAGAAAGGGGTAAAACCCAGTCACTAGTGCTCAGACAGCTCCCTTGTTACCCTCCCGTGAGGGACCGGGTCTCCGGGAGCAAGGTAAGCACGGGCGGGCTGGTGCTTACTCACTGACCTGCACTGAATACTTTCCCTTGTTACCCTCCCAAGAGGGACCGGGTCTCCGGAAGTAAGGTAAGCATGGGCGGGCTGGTGCTTACTAACTGATCTGCACTGAACACTTTGTCTTGTTACCCTCCTGAGAGGGAACGGGTCTCCGGGAGCAAGGTAAGCATGGGCATAGCACAGAGTAGCAGGCCGGAAGTGCAGGAGAAAGGGGTAAAACCTAGTCACTAGTGCTCAGACGGCTACCTTGTTACCCTCCTGAGGGGGACCAGGTCTCCGGGAATAAGGTAAGCACGGGCGGACTGGTGCTTACTCACTGATCTGCACTGAACACTTTTCCTTGTTACCCTGCTGAGGGGGACCAGGTCTCCGGGAGCAAGGTAAGCACGGGCAGGCTGGTGCTTACTCACTGATCTGCACTGATCACTTTCCCTTGTTACCCTCCGAGAGGGACCGGGTCTCCGGGAGCAAGGTAAGCACAGGCGTAGCACAGAGTAGCAGGCCGGAAGAGCAAGAGAAATGGGTAAAACCCAGGGAGCCAAAGAGAAGAGCAATCAGCTGAAAGGATTAGGTGAGGAGGTGAAACTCAGGGATGCCCAAAGAAGCAGGCCAGAAGAGCAGGAGAAAGGCGATTAAAAGACAGGAAGCCAGACAGAGGAACAGTCAGCCATAGGGACCCAGGTGGGGGGGGTGGATAAGAGAGGTCTCCATAAGCAGGACAAACTTGTCTGTCGGTTTGTCCTACTGTGGTGACATGTAGACGTGAGTTTTGAGGCTGAGTCTCTGGTGCTTAAAACCCAG
>NW_006922121.1:1595954-1597312 GCF_000298275.1 Orycteropus afer afer
TAACAACAACAACAACAATGTGGATTCTTAAAATCGGGTCTGTCATTTTATTTGTTGACCTTGGGCTTGTTAGCTTCAGTAGCCAGCAGCTGCCTGAGTGGAGAGATGCCTCTAGCTTCACTGGGTTGGGAAGCAAGAGGCAGAGCTGAAGCCCAAGGTTGGGGGCTTTCACACAGCCCCTAGAGCCTGGCACTTTGAACTTGGCCTTCTAGCCTCCCAAACTGTAAGAGAATAAACTCCTGTTTTTGCAAGCCATCCCACATGTGGTATATTCTTGTGAGAGTGTTACTAGATAACTAGAACAACTAGTATAAGTGAGAATGGAATTTGTATGTCTTCAATTTCTAGAGGAAAAAACAGTGAATAATGAAGTATAAAAAAATGGTAAAATTTAAAGAAAGCAAACAAGAAAAAAAAAGATACAAATCAAAATACATCTGATATAATTTCATTAAACTCACATATCCAAAATTCTCAGATTGTGTTTGAAAAACATAACACATATACATATTATCTTCAGGAATGACATTGCAAATCATTCTTATTATATATTTTATTATTACCAAAACCCTGATTTTTGTTTTACTTAGTCATCATTTTGTTTTACTTTTTTAATTATCTAAACCCTTGTATAAAACTGTGTGTGTCAAAAGAATTCTTTTCAAAACCAGTGCCAAATGAAGCCATTTCTAAATTTCAATCATGATAGTAGATGGTTTGAAAACCATGGACTTTTACTGCCAGGACAATTTTACAATACAAACAAGGAAATGGAAATGACAACAACCACCTACACTTCCTATTTATTGAGGATACTCTTTTTCTCTATTATGAGCAAAGCTCTGGAGATCTCACTCTGTGGAAGGGCCTTATAAGCCTGTTCCTGCCAACTTTCATGTATTTGTGGGCAATGTGTTTCTAGAACTTATGTTTGCATGGTGAAATGTTGAACAACTTCACACTGGAGAAGCTGATGTTCAAAATATGCAAATGTAGCAAACTAAATGGCAATTATATCCACTTGGACTGCCAACACTGAAGGTGAAGAGGCTGTCTCAGAGCTGCAGCAGAGGTCTTGAAAACATGGAGACAACTTGATGAGGAGCAAAAGCTTTTAATTAACAGAGAATTATAGAGCAAGGGAGCTTGAAAAGTTCTCTAGGGAAGATGCATGCATCAGTAGGGGTCTGCATCCTGGGGGATAGGCAGTCTTCTTTTTCTTTTGAACTTCTTCTCCCTCTCCTTCTCCTTCTTCTTCTTCTTTTTTAAATAAGAACCCAAACTACAAATATTTCTAGACATCCTAAAGTCACAGCACTATCTTTTCATCCCTTATCCTGTTCAGTTTATAATGGCAT
>NW_006922121.1:1597590-1604618 GCF_000298275.1 Orycteropus afer afer
GGATTTGAAACACCAGCCTTCTGGTTAGCAGTCAAGTGCCTTAGGCACTACGCTACCAGAGCTCCTATAATTTCCTCTAGCCATTGACTATTTCTAGTTAATAGTTCAAATAAAATTATATTCTCCATCTTCAGCAGTTCTTAACATATATAATTTAAAATAAACGTTGATTTTTAAGTCAATTTCCATTTTCACATTGTCAGCCTATACAAA
The DNA here is from genome assembly GCF_000298275.1 of Orycteropus afer afer. Taxonomy (NCBI): domain Eukaryota; kingdom Metazoa; phylum Chordata; class Mammalia; order Tubulidentata; family Orycteropodidae; genus Orycteropus; species Orycteropus afer. The sequence goes on from NW_006922121.1 coordinate 1,597,804, forward strand.
CTTGCTTTATTCCTCTTACAGATTATATACCTCATTTTTGTTATATAAATTACCCAATATGTACTAGAATAAAACAGACCTCTACAACTTTAAAATCCAGTATTCTCTTCTCCATGAGACTTTCAATATACAAAACTATCGAGACTACATATGAAATCATATTTTCCCCAATAAATGTTCTTTTTCTTTAATATTAAGACAGAAATGCAACATAAAATGTATGTTAATTTCTTCAAGTGTTTTTAGTAAATATTTCTTTGTCCAAAAAATGAGAAAATGTAGAATATTAATTCTAGCTCCAGACTAAATCACTCACCAGTTTAGAGTATCTGTTTCTAAATTATTTCAATCATTTTAAAACTGCAAATAAAAATATGTGTAGTATTTTTTAGAATCCCAAGCACTTTGAGATTTATGAAATGGGGGAACCTTGGCCATTTTTCCATTCAGCTGTTGCAATCCTGAGAGTTATTGATGGATTAATGATATGTGTGAGAGGGAGAGATATAAGTTGCTGGAAATTTTCAGAAGTCTGGAATGTGTAAGTTTTATGTCAAGTGACTTTGAAACGGAGAACTCTTGTAATTTCACTTACAGAAACATGAAACAGCTATTCAGTTAAATTCCAATTTTAGCCTCTATAATTGGTTCACTGAAAAACAATAATATACCAAAATTCTTAGGTGAGCAATTTTTCTATAACAACAAAGCTTGCTTTTATTACCTATGCATTTTGGTTTAGGTTTTCACACAGAATCAGGTAATTCCCAAAGAGGATTGTTATGTTTCCATTTAATTTTTTAAAGTAATGAGTTTTCAGCTTATAAATAAAAGATAGGATGGAAGGTTAATTTTGCAGTAGAGGAAATTATTAGAGCACAGGAACCAATAGACAATATTGTGATAAATTCCAGCCAACAACAATTTAATGCAAGTGCTACTTCCATCAGAGGTTAATTAGCAAGGGAGGCAATTTCAGTATATTCTGAAATGTAGACTACTATTTAAATATTTCACCCATTTTAAATTTAATCATCAAAAGCATCACTGGTGAACAAGGCAGATATAGGACTCTCATCATACCTTGTCACTCACTACATTTTGTGGTGTCACCTGGTAGAACTAGAAAGTTTATTGTCCTTCAGATCACTTACTAGATAATATTACTTACAAAATGATCATTTTAAGAAGTCCCATAAAAACAACTTATCTGGTAAAGAAATAAATTTACAAGGATTCTAAATATAGTTGACTCTTGAGCAACGTGGAAATTAAGGATGCCACTGCCTACCTCACAGAGTTGACAATCTATGTATAACTTTTGATCCCCAAAAAACTTAAGTACTAATCGCCTACACTCAAGCAGAAGTCTTACTGATAACATAAAGAATTGATTAACATAGTTCTTGCCATACAAGTATCAGATAGTACATGAAGCCATTCATGCATATACACAACAGAGAAATTTGACATGATGATTATTTACTATTCGTTTTTTTTTAATTGTAATTTAGGTGAAAGTTTACAGAGCAAATTCACTTTCCATATAACAGTTCCCAAACACGTTGTCTCATGACAGTGACTACAATTTACCCCAATGCAACAGTTCCCCTCCCACTTTCTTCCGATAGTTACCTCTTCCCTGTGTCCATCCCTCCATGCACTCTTCCCCCTGAGCTATCTCTCTGTGTGTAAACAGCCCTTCTTTCTCCCATGATTTTTCTCTCCAAGGAGTGTATCTATCTCAGATAAATGTTCAACTCATATACCTGTCTTTTTTTGGCTGGAAGCCACAGGTGTAGGTTCAGTTCCAGACCTGAAGGGCAGATGGGGGCCATAGTCTCAGTCATTCTACCAAGCTCTATCAGACCAGCAAACTTGGTCCCGCCTTTTTTTTCCTAATGATTTTGAGTTTTGTTCCACATTGTTCTCCCTCTCTATCCAGAATCTCCTACATAGATCCCCTCCATCGAATATTTACTGTTCTTTAAGTGTAAGTGGTTCATCATAAAGGTCTTCATCATCATCTTCTTCATGATGAAGAAGAGGAGGAGGAAGAAGAGGGCTTGGTTATGCTGGCTCAGGGGTGGCAGCGATGGAAGTGGAGGCAGGAGAGGCTGGCACACATGGTGTAAATTTATGGAAATGTACCATAATTTCTGTCTGATTTTTTTGCTTTCTCATTTCTCTAAAATAGTCTCTATGGTGCGAATCCTTCTTCCACTGTTCACTTTAGTTTCAGTGTTTGCATCATAAAACCAAAACCAAACCAAATGCACTGGCATCGAGTCAGATCCGACTCATAGCAACCCCTCCTTGAGTTTCCAAGGCAGTATCACTATGGAAGTAGATTGCCCTCTTCCGAGGGGTGGCTGGTGGGTTTGAGTCTCCAGCCTTCTGGTTAGTAGTCAAATGCCTTAGGCACTATGCCACCAGTCCTGAATGATTTGAACTCTTCTTCTTCCAGATTGTCAAATGTTAATATTTTTTTCTGGCACTGCTTCTACATCTTCATCCTCCATGTCTGGCACTGGTCTGGAAGCATTCATCTCCCTCAAGCCATCTGCTGTTAATCCCTCTGGTGTGTTGAATTTCTCTGAGATCTAGATCTTGAAAAAAAAAAAAAAATTGCATATAAGTGGACCAATATCTTTAATCCTGTGTTGTTCAAGTTTCAACTGTATAGTGATATTCTCCTTAAAAAGAAAATAGGTATATCACAGCACATGATCTAGGATCCTTGAGACACATAACACAATGTTGTATGTTGGAAACCTGAACAAATGAATATATAGCAAACGGTGTGTGGAGGGTCCATGTCTGAAAGCTCACATCTGATAGCTGATCTACCTACTTACCATCAATCTCTTCAGCACTATGGTGCTATTAAGTAATCAAAAGTCTGGTCTGGTGTATCTGTGTGTTTAAAAAAGAGTACATTACCTTAATAATCCTCATCCTTATCTTGAGAAGTGTGTTGTTGGACTCAAGGGTGGCACCCATAGTACCTGCCTACTTATGTTAAAATCCTTATGTAGTATCCTCACCTGGGGTATAGGCATGACCTGTGACTTGCTTTTAACCAGGTGGTGTTAGCTGTTTTGGAGTCTATTCCAATTTAGTGTGAGCTCTGGTAGCATAGTACCTAAGGCACTTGACTGCTAACCAGAGGCTGGTGGTACAAACCCACCAGCCACTTCCCGAAGGAAAAAGGGGAAATGTATTTCCGTAGTGATACTGCCTCGGAAACCCAAGGAGGGGGCGCTATGGGTCAGGTCCGACTCAACCGCACATAACAGCAACAACAGACCTTCATTACAGAGTAGAACATCTCCATAGGGTTTTGTTATTTATAAGCTTAGCAGAAGAGAAGCAGGTATTTTCTTCCATGACACAGCTGGGTGGGAGTTTGAGTTGCTAAGCTTTAGGTAGAGTCGAGCAAAAAACATTTGTATCACCTAAGGAACTTTCAGGCAATAAAATACTGCAAAGTGATGTACTTAATTGTGCATATATGATTATGTACTTAATATTTTAGCAACTGTCCTCGTCTCTCTCTTTTTGCTAGAGTTGAAGAATCAAGGAGCCATTTTGGGAAACTCCACATGACTAGGAACTGCAGTCTGCAGGAGCAGAGCATAGCCTGTTGTTGACGGCCAGCAAGACACTGAAGCCTTCAGTCCTGTACTCACAGGAAGAGAATCCTGCCAACAACCTGAAGAAGATTGGAAGTGGATCCTTCCCCAGTGAAATTTCAAATGAAACCAAAGTCCCAACTGAACCTGTGTTGAAGCACTGCAGGTGATCTAGCTAAGCTGTGTCAGAACTCATGGACATTGTGATATAATGATTTTTTTTTTAAACAACTAAGTTTTTGGTAACATTGTCACAGAGTGATGGATTACTAAAAGATGAAGCCCCACTTTATACCTGGATATTTGATACCTACTCTATGGTAATTGTGCTAATCAAAAATCCAGAATAGCTACAAGACAGAAACTCAATAGAAGGTATTATTTTGAATTCATTACATACTATATCAACCGCCTCAGAGAAATTGACCAATATTTAGAAGTCTTTGTCTAGAGTCAATTTTACTTATCTATTTATCTAGGTTACATGCAGGGTCCAAGAATGCCCAAAAGCTTCTTGACCATTCCTAAAGCTTCTCCTTATATACTGGGAGCAGACCACAACCCACTGGCCCACATGAACAAGCAGCCACAAACTCCAGAACCAAGTTGGTGAAGGTCTGAGTCTTTGAAACATAGGGCACTATAGGTGTTCCACCCCCAGAGGCCATGTTCCTACCCTTTGAAGCAGAGGCATCTCTGCTTCCCATTTCCATAGTCTCTCCACTTCCACCGATTAATGAATGCCAAAGGCAACCCACTCCACAGGACTCCTACTGCCCAAAAAGCACTCTGCTTTCTTGCTGCATGGGCTGGCCAACTTGTTACTCCATTTCATGCCAGTATCTTCTACAAATTAATGCCAAAAGGCAACCCACCCTGCCAGGAAGCCACCTCCCCAATGGCATCCAGCATTCTCCTCTGTGGGCTGGTAAGCCTGTTGCGGTCTAATGCCCGTCTCTCGGTTCTGCTGCTGCTGTCTCTGCTGGTGTCTCTCTGCTGGTGTCTGAGTGCAGGGATCTCAGGTCAAGGACACACTGCACTCCTGTTTTGCCATTTTAGATATGTGTCAGAACAGCACCCCACTCTCTTGCTACTATATTCTGTTTTGACTCCTAGTGCTGCTCTGACAGGAATATACCACCAATGTGAGGCCTTTAATGAACAGGAGTTTATTCTCTTACAATTTAGGAGGCTAGATGTCTGAGTTCATAGTGCCAGCCTCTAGCGGTGGGGTGAAAGCCCCTAAACCTTGGGCTTCAGCTCTTCCTCTTGTTCCCAGACCATTGAAGCTGGAGGCTTTCTCCACTCAGGTAGCTGTTGGCTGCTGAGGCTGACAAACCCAAGGTCAACAAATAAAAAGACACAGTCCTGATATTACCAAGCCACATGGTCAACCATTGATTCGAGTCCATTAAGAGTTCCAAGATTAGCACAAGACATGACAAGCTGCTAAATGATGACTTGGCTACATGCACGATCCAAGCATGCCAAAAAGCTACAGACCATTTCTAAAGCTTCTCATTATATACTGGGAGCAGACCACATCCCTAAGGCAGCTACTCAGCTGCTCACAGTAGATTCCAACATAGAGTAGATTACCGGTCTCATCATAGGGTACACTACATCCATCTGCCCAGCAACTCAAAACCAGGCCTAGTCAAGTTAACACATATTATTAACTACCCCAATCAACTAAAATATTGTTAAAGATAATTAAAAAAGGGTTGCAGCTGTTCATCATCAGAGACATGCCAGAACTTCAAGCAAGATTCAGAAGAGGACATGAAAGGTGGTGTATCATTACTGATGTCAGATGGATCTTGGTTGAAAGCAAAGAGTACTGGAAAGATAGTTTACCTGTGTTTTCTTGACTATGTGAAAGCATTCTATTGTGCAGATCATAACAAACTATGGATAACATTGCAAAGTGTAGGGATTCTTAATTGTGCTCATAAGGAACCTGTACATACACCAAGGCACACTCTTTGAAACAGAACAAAGGCATAGTGCAAGACTGGAAATTGGGAAAGGTATGCATCAAATCTATATCCTTTCACCATACTTATTCAATAAGCCCAGTGAGCAAAGAATCCAAGAAGATAGACTGTATGAATAAGAACATGGTATCAAGACTGGAGGAAGGATACAACCCTGACACACTCCCTTTTTTAATTTTAAACTATACAGTATCCCCTTGTTGTGTTTGAATGACAGCCTCCTGGTCTATGTACAAGTTCCTCATGAGTACAGTTTAGTGTTCTGGAATTCCCATTCTTCTCAATGTTATCCATAATTTGTTATGATCCACACAATTGAATGCTTTTGCATAGTCGATAAAACACAAGTAAACATCTTTCTGGTATTCTTTGCTTTCAGCCAAGATTCATCTGACATCAGCAATAATATCCTTTGTTCCATGTCCTCTTCTGAATCCAGCTTGCATTTCTGGAAGTTCTCCATCAATTTACTGCTGCAAACATTTCTGAATTATCTTTAGTAAGATTTTACTTGTGAGCGATATAAATGGTGTTGTTCAATAATTTTCACATTCTGTGGGATCATCTTTCTTTGGAATGGGAACAGATATGGACCTCTTCCAGTCAGTTGGCCAGATAGGTATATTCCAAATTTCTTAGCATAGCCAAGTGAGTGGCTGATGGGACATCCATTTGTTGAAATATCTCAATGGGTATTCCATCAATTCCTGGACCCTTGTACTTTGCCACTTCCTTCAGTGCAGCTTTGGCTTCTTCCTTCAATACCATTGATTATTGATAATAAGTAACCTCTTGAAATGGATTATCATCAACCAATTCTTTTGGGTACCATGAGTCAATGTATTCCTTCCATCTTCTTTTGATGTTTCCTGCATCATTTAATATTTTGCCCAGGGAATCTGCCAATATTGCAACTCAAGGGTTAATTTTTTCTCTTCAGTTCTTTCACCTTGAGAATTGACAAATGTGTTCTCTTTTGGTTTTCTAACTTCAGATCTTTGCACATTTCATTATAATAATTGACTTTATCTTCTCGAATTGCTCTTTGAAATCTGTTCAGCTGTTTAATCTTGTCATTTCCTCCATTTGCTTTAGCTACTCTCCATTCAAGGGCATGTTTCAGAGTCTATTCTGACATCCATTTTTGTCTTTTTCCCTTTCCTGTCTTTTTAATGAACTTTTG
>NW_006922121.1:1626501-1630459 GCF_000298275.1 Orycteropus afer afer
TCTTTGGTCTGTCTCTCAATCCTTTGAAGATACCTAAATATAATTCTTTTGAATTCCTTATCAGAGAGTTCCAATGCTGCTTCTTACTCAGGGATGTGTTCTGGGTCTGTATCCTGCTCCCTTGTTTCTACCACTTTAACCTGCTTCTTTGTGTGGATTGTGATGGTCTGTTGTTTCCAAGGCATTGTGATGTTGTTGTATTTAGATCTCTGTTAACTCTTTGTGAAGAGCAGCCAAGGGTGATTCAGGCCTTCTTGGTGTTTTTTTTTTTTTTATCGTTGGTCCATTGGTGGAGAAGGAGGAATTGTCTCTCGCTCAGTAAGTGAAGTCACAGGAGGTGTGGGTGTAGTTTTGTCTTATGAGGACTGTTGTTGTCTCCCAGTCAGTTAGACACAAATTACAATTGAATAGCCATAAAAAAAGTAAAAGCCCATGGATTAAAAACACCCCATGTAATCACACAGGAATAGTAACCAAAAAAAGAGCAAAGGTAATAAAGAGGAAAAAACAAGCAAACCTGCAATATTTGGGTATAGGGCACTAAAGAAGAAAAAAATAAGTACGGAAAGAGAATAATAAATGAAGGAAAAAACAGGAAGAATGCAAAAAGAATAACAAGGAATTGGGTTAGTCATAAAAAAAAAAAAAAGGGGGAGAAGGAAAAAAATATCTTAAATTGGAGAGGGCAGAATTTCAACCAGGCACAGGGAAAAGAAAAAAAAAATGTTGAAAACTAGGACCTGGTAGGGGAAGATTAAGAATAATAATAAAAAGGACAAAAGTATTAATAATATTAGTTGGTTTGAAATGGACAAATACAAGCAAAATATTCGCCAGGAAAAAGAAAGCAAAAAAGAAAAAAGAAAAAATCAGTGGAGGACTGGGTAGGGCACCCAGGCTCTGTCTGAGCACACAGACTGTGATGGAGTTCCTGTGGGCCCAGAAGGTAGGTGGGAGTGGGGATGGCCAAACCTCCATTCACCCAGCGGGTGTAGGGTGTAGTAACAAGAAGAATGTCGTACCTTGTCAGTCTTGCTAGTCCCGAGTGTCCTTGGGGTTGCTGGAGAGCAGAATGTGTTCTTAAGCCCCAGAAATCTGTGAGAGCGCTGTCTCTTTAAATATCCAAAATAGTCAGGCCGCTTTTTAAACCTATAAAATGGCTGTGTCCTCCAGATTGGCAAAAGTCCACAGCTCAGTCCACTTTTCTCTTCACCTTCTCCGTTTGTTCCCCAGCCACCGTGCACAGTCCTCTGTGCAGTCCCTGGCTAGGAGGATGATTTTTGGTTAATTCTTAGGTCCTACCACCACTTGGGAGTCTCCATGCCCTGTCATCTGTGCCGTCAGGGTTGCTCAGGCCACTGCCAGACTGCAGCTCCGTGTGTCTCATTTTTTGGTATTTTCATACAAATTCTTCTTCTAGTTGGGGTTTAATCCACTTTTGTATCCTTCCCTTCAAGGTTCAGAGGTCCAAGATTATCTTCTGTGTCTGTGTTAATTGGTTTCCCTTTTCTTTGTTGAAGAGTATCTGTGCAATCCTTCTGCCTAGTCTGCCATCTTGCCTGGACCATTCCCTGTTAATTTTGTTGTTGTTATTGTTGTAGGTGCCTTCGAGTTGTTTTTGACTCTTAGCAACCCTATGTACAATAGAATGAAACACTGCCTGGCCTTGTGTCATCTTCACAATCATTGCCATGTTTGAAGCCATTGTTGCAGTCAATGTGTCAATCCATCTCATTGAAGGTCTTCCAATTTTCTGAAAACCTTCTACTTAACCAAGCATAATGTTCTTCTCCAGGGACTTGTTCCTTCTGATAACATGACCAAAATATGAGAGATTAAGTCTGACAATTTTTCTAAGGAGGATTCCAGTTGTACTTCCTACAAAACAGATGTATTCATTCTTCTAACAGTTTATGGTACTTTCACTATTCTTCACCAACACCACAATTCAAATGCATCGATTCTTTTACTGAGTTTCTTACTTATTGTCCAGCTCTCACATGCATATGAGGCTACTGAAAATTCCATGGCTTTGGTCAGGTACATCTTAGTCTTCACAATGGTATTTTGCTCTTTAAGATTTTAAACAGTTCCTTTGAAACAGATTCACCCAATGCAATATAACTTATTTTTTGACTGCTGCTTCCATGGGCATTGATTTAGGATTGAAGTAAAATGAAATCCTTAACAACTTCAATCTTTTCTCCATTTATCATGATATTCCTTATTGGTCTAGTTGTGAAGATTTTGTTTTATTTATGTTGAGATGTAATCCATACCATAGTCTGGATCTTCATCAATAAGTGCTTCAAATCCTCTTCACTTTCAGTAAACAAGGTTGTGTTATCTGTATATTGCAGGTTGTTAATAAGTCTTTCTACCATCCTGATGCTACATTCTTCTTCATATAGTTTAGGTTCTTGGACTATTTTCTCAGCATACAGATTGAATAAGCATGGGGAAATTATATGACCCTCACACAGATCTTTCTTGATTTTAAATCATGGAATATCCCCTTGTTCTGTTTGAATGACTGCCTCTCAGTCTATGAACAAGTTTATAATGAGCATAAGAAAGTTTTCTGGAATTACTGTTCTTTGAAATGTGATTCATAATTTATCATGATCCATGCAGGTGAATGTCTTTGCACAGTCAATAAAACACAGGTAAACATCTCTCTAGTATTCTTATTTTCAGCCAAGATTCATTTAACATTAGCAATGATATCCCTTGTTCCAAGTCCTCTTTTGACTTTTTCTTGAATTTCTGGCTGTTCCTTGTCAATAACTGCAGCAATCTTCGATGTTCTGCTGCAACCCCTTCATGTGTTGTTGTTGTTAGGTTCCATAGAGTCATATCCAACTCATAGTGACCCCATGCATAGCAGAAAAAATTTTGCCCAATCCCACACCAGTTCCATGATCCTTGCTATACTTGAGCCCATTGTCTCAGCCACCGTGTCAATCCATCTCATTGAAGGCCTTCCTCTCTTTCGTCAACCCTCCACCCTACCAAGAATGACATCCTTCTCCAGGGAATGGTCCCATCTGAAACATGACCAAAGTAGGTGAGATGAAGTATAGCCATTCTTACTTCCAAGGAGAATTTTGGTGGCACTTCCTCCAGGGCAGATCTGTTAGTTCTTTTAGCAGTCCATGGTACTTTCAGTATTTCTTTCCAGCACCACAATTCAAAAGCATCAACTCTTCAGTCTTCCTTATTTATTGTCCAGCTCTTACATGCATACGAGGTGATTGGAAACATCATGGCTTGTGTCAGGTGCACATTAGTCCTCAAAGAGATGTCATTGCTCCTCAACACTTGAAAGAGGTCCTTCACCAAAAACCTGCCAGTGTTATATGTCGCCTAATGTCCTGACTGCCGCTTCCATTGACATCATAGAAACAAGCAATGTGAATTCTTTGACAACCTCAATCTTTTCTCCATTTATCGTGATGCTGCTTATTGGCCCAATTGTGAGGATTTTTATTTTCTTTATATGGAGATGTAATCCACACTGCAGACTGTTTCTTCAATTTTCATCAATAAGTTCCTCAAGTCATCCTCACTTTCAGCAAGCAAAGTTGTATCATCAGCATATTCTCAGGTTATTAATGATTCTTCCTCCAATCCTGAAGCCACATTTTTCTTCATACTGTCCAGCTTCTCAGAATATTTTCTCAGCATATAGATCGAATAAGTATGGGGAAAGGATACAACTCTGACACACTCCCTTCTTGATTTTAAACCATGCAGTGTCCCCTTGTTCCATTTGAACTACAGCCTCCTGGTCAATGTCCAGTTTCCTCATGAGCATAATCAAGTGTTCAGGAATTACCATTCTTCTTAATGTTATCCATAATGTGTCATGATCCACACAATCAAATGCCTTTGCATAGTCAATAAAACACAAGTAAACATCTTTCTGGTATTCTTTGCCTTGAGCGAAGAGCCATCT
>NW_006922121.1:1631479-1666878 GCF_000298275.1 Orycteropus afer afer
CTTCAACTTCAAGTTGAACTTGCATATGAGCAGTTGATGGTCTGTTCCACAATCAGCTCCTGGCCTGGTTTTGGCTGAAGATATTGAGTTTTTCCATTGCCTCTTGCCACAGATGTAGTCAGTCTGATTCCTGTGTGTTCCATCTGGTGAAGTCCACGTTTAGAGCTGCTGTTTGTGTTGTTGAAAAAAGGTATTTGCAATGAATAAGTCATGCATTTTGCAAAATTCTACCATGCGTGTTCCAGTATTATTTCTTTCACCAAGTCCAAATTTTCCAACTACCAGTGACTCTTCTGTTTCCAACTTTTGCATTCCAGTCAACAGTGATAATAAACTCATCCTGATTGAATGTTCCATCAGTTTCAGACTGCAGAAGTTGATAAAATTCTTCAATTTCCTCATCTTTGGCTTTGGTGGTTGGTGCATATATTTGAATAATAGTCATATTAATGGGTTTTCCTTGTAGGTATATGGTTATTATCCTATCACTGACAGCATTGTACTTCAGGACAGATCTTGAAACATCCTTTGTGATGATGAATTCCATGCCATTCCTCTTCAAACTGTCATTACCGACCTAGTAGACCATATGGTTGTCTGAATAAAAATGGCCAAAAGCAGTCCATTTCAGCCCACTAATACTTAGGATATCAATCTTTATGCATTCCATTTCATTTTTGAAAATTTCCAATTTTTCCCAGATTCATATTTCCTACATTCCATGTTCCAATGATTAATGGATGTTTGTCACTGTTTCTCCTCAATTTGAGTGGTGCCACATCAGCAAATGTAAGTCTTGAAAGCTTTACCTTATCCATATGAGTAAGGCTGGTTTTTGAAGTATAGCATGGATTGTGGGGCTGGCGCGGGATCGGGCAGTGTTTCGTTCTGCTGTGCATGGGGTCGCTATGAGTCGGAAATGACTCAACAGCACTTAACAACAAGAAGGCTGGTTTTGTTTTGATGATGCATCTCTTTCCCAGTTCTATTTTGAGAGCCTTCTGACCTAAATGACTCATCCCCTTCCTCTGTATTGGACGATGTTTCTGGACTATTCATAAGTTTGCATAGTAATGTATCAGACAGTGTTTCTCTGCTCTTCATAATGTTTCCGTGGCTAATACTTTGAGAAGTGGATGGCCTCTTCCTTTTTCCTAGTCTGTCTCAGTCTGGAAGCCAGGCTGATACCTGTGCACCATGTGCACCCCGCTGGGTTTGAAATACCAGGGCACAGCCTCAAGACTCACAGCAACACCTCACCACAGTAGGACAAACAGACAGACAAGTTTATCTCTCTTGCTGTTGGAAACCTATCCAGCCTCTCCTTACCTGGATCCCTGTGACTGACTCCTAACTCTGTCCCTGTTCCCCTAGCCTTTTTATTGCCCTTCATGTAGTGCATGAATATTCTCCTTGTGTAGTAGAGAAGCAGGAATTAGCAAGCCCAACCACATTATTCCTTTTTGCATACCTTCTTTGTCACATCTGTTAATAGCTCACTGAGCACAAAAAGTTATGTGGCAGAGGCCAAAATCAGAAAGGAAGAAGACTAAAAGTTATATGACTAACACACAGTTTCAAGGCTGATTGACAACTCGACAGCAAACAACAACAACAAAATATGTATTATAAAATAGATAAATTTAAATGTATCTTTAAAAGGAGCATCATTTTGTGAATTTTTGATATTTAAATTTGAAGTCATTAAGGTGGAAAAGGAAAAAAAATAAAAAAGAACAGAGTTGATCTATGCAAATTTTCCACTTTTTTTAGCAATAAATTTCCTACTATTGACGGAAAACTCTATAAGAATTCAGAACATAATCATTCTGTAGGGAATAGTGTTCTCTGTGTTGACAGGAACCACTCCAGAAGATAAATGAATCAAATGAAATTTTGAAAAATAGATAATATTGACTAGGAGAAAAGAAAGAGAAAATGTCAGAATGGGAGGTAATAAGGAAGTCCCAAATACAAAAAATGGAATGAAGAATCTGACTCTTTGAAGAGGAAATAGGAGTAGCGAAATAGATAAGCATGATTAAAGAGAACTAGAATTCCAGTAGAAAAGACAAGACATTAAAGGGGAGAGAAGAGAGATTCTTTGAGAACAAAAAAGTGACATAATAAATTTGGCTTTGGGTTACTTGCAGGAGAAAAATGTGGAAGTTTACTTTTTTAAGGATCTAACACATTAGAAACTCTATCGGGCACTTCTTCTCTGTCTTATAGGGTTGTTGTATTAGGCTGGGTTTGCTAGAGAAACAAAACCAGTAAAACTTATATATAGAGAGAGAAAAAAAACAGGAAAATGGCTCACACACTTATAGAAGCTGGCAAGTCCCAAGTTCTTGGATCAAACATCAAAGAGGAGGCTTTTCCCAACTCACCCAGCTGTAGGGGCTGTTGAGCTCAAGGTTGGCAGGCAGTTTACTGGCTGGTGATTCCAACAGAATATAAATACAAGATCATCAGGCCAAATGGTAGATTGTTCACTCGAGTAGAGTTGTAGGAAGCACAACAGGATTCAGATCCACAAAAGTCTATCTTTTTTCCAGGATGTCCATATATATATATATATATATATATATATATATATATTGGAAGCAGGCCACACCCCTAGGGAAATTCCCTTTCAATGGATTGACTGCTCAAAAGATATACATCTGATCTCATCATGGGATTAACCACCTCACAACTGCTAAATCACTCAGAATCCTGGTCCAGCAAAGTTGACACACAACCCCAACTACCACATTTGCTATAAGATGGCAGTGGGTTGTGTTTGGTTTTAGTTGAAATAATTGATATAAAGACAGAAGCTAGATTAGCAAGGTAGAATATGATTTTAAAAATGTGGTTTAGAGATTGTATAAACTATGAGGTTGACTCAAGAAATGGAGATATTATTTCAGAAGGGTTATTTGAAGATATCAGAAGGAATGTTGGGCAATCTACTTCCGTAGTGATACCACCTCAGAAATCCAAGGAGGGGTTGCTATGAGTCAGATCCGACTCTACAGGAGTGAGTTTTTAGTTTTATTTGAAGAGAAAATAAAAACTGTTTGTGTAATATATGTTCAGAAAACATACATTATGAACACTAGCCACACTTGGAATTACTTAATAATGAAACAAAACTAATAACAAATAGTTTGTTGTTACGTGCAGTTGAATCAGACAACTCATAGCAACACCTTCTTGGGTTTCTGAGGCGGTATCACTACGGAAGTAGATTGCCCAACCTTCCTTCCGAGGAGTGGCTGGTGGGTTTGAACTGCCAGCCTTCTGGTTAGCAGTCAAGTGCCTTAGGCACTATGCTACCAGAGCTCCTAACAAGTGGTTGTTGTTGTTTTTGTTGTTGTTGTTATTATGTGCCATCCAGTTGGACCCAACTCATAACAACCCCTCCTTGGGTTTTCACGGCAGTATCACTATGGAAGTAGATTGCCCAACCTTCCTTTTGAGGAGTGGCTGGTGGGTTTGAACTGCCAGCCTTCTGGTTAGCAGTCAAGTCTGGTAGGCACTATGCTACCAGAGCTCCCAATAAATGGTAGTCAAAATAATAATAATAATAATAATAATAAAGTATGTGTTTGGGTAGATATTTTACCACTATCTACCACTAGAAGTTCACTAAATCTTCCTAAATTAAAGGAATTAGAGTCCTTGAAGAAAGGTACCTCAGTGCAAATTTTGAAATGGTTTGGAAAGGGAAAAAGCTGACTCAGACACAATAAAACAAATGCAAAAAAGTAGTTTCTGGCTTAATGGAGTGAGTTGTTGTTTTCACGTAGCCCTTTTATCACTTTGTATGGACTACACTCAAAGTCCAAAATGTTTTTTTCTCCTTCCTTGCCAAATAACTTCAGATTTCTTCTATGATTCTATTTTGATTTTAACCATTCCTTGACGTCACCTGCATTCTCCCACCTCCCAGGCTGAAGCCAGCACTGTCTTCTGTACTACAATCACACTGTGCATTTACTTCTGTAATAGCACTTTCACATTGTTCTAATTTTATATTTACAGAATGGCTTTCCATTAGAGTGTGAGCTTCTTTTCCCTTAACCTAGAGAAGAGATGTAATCAAACATACACACAAACAAAAACGAAAACATGGTGTTTAATAAATAAATGAATGGTAAAGGCAATTTCTATTTCTAGGAAACTTAGAACCTAAGTTCATATATTCATCTGACCTTCTTCAGTCATATTGTCAGAAGGGACCATTCCCTGGAGAAAGATATTATGCTTGGTAAAGTAGGGGCTCAATGAAAAAGGGAAAGCCTCTCAACAAGATGAATTGACACAGTGGTTGCCATGATGGGCTTGGGCATAGCAAAGATTGTGAGGCTGGCACAGAACTGGGAAGTGTTTCGTTCTGTTGTGCATAGGCTTGCTATGAGTTGGAGATGACTCGATGGCACCTAACAACAACAACATATTCATATAGGGTAGGAAGTAGACAAGTAATATCCAAAAGGAAGTAAGATACAAATAGAAATTGTGGGCAAAGAAAACGATTAGCTTGCAGGTAATCCCCAGATGAGACCTGACTCTTCTTTCTTGTGCTAAGTGCACATACAGCCCCATAATTGCTGGACCTCTTTGCAAATCTTTTGGGAAAATTCTGCTTGCAGACTGGTCAAGTGCAAAATTCAACCTAGATTTCAGGACTACTTTTTTGCTCTTCTCTTTCTTTTTGTATTTTCCCAGTAAATATCCCTCATGAATTGAAACAGAAAAAAGCTTTAAAGCACATCAAGGCTTCAATGTCTTTTCTGTTAAATACCTGATTTGGGTAAAGGAATTTTGTGTAGATGAATTTCATGGGACATGATGATTTCTCAGATCATGCCATTTTATTTTGAGAAACAGCCTTCAGTTAAAGGCTGTAATATGTAATATCATCAAATAATTTCAGGTAAATTCAGATGTTAGCTAAGAATTTGTTTTGCTTAGTGTGTAGCAACTTGTTTAAAAAAGCAATCTAAAATACAGAATCTTAACTGTATTTAGGTAACTAGTCTGCTCTGAGGAGCTCTAGTAGCATAGTGCCTAAGGCACTTGACTGCTAACTAGAAGGCTGGAGGTTCAAACCCACCAGCCACTCCTTGGAAGGAAGGTTGGGCAATCTACTTCCGTATTGATAGCACTTCAGAAACCCAAGGAGAGGTCGCTATGAGTCAGGTCTGACTCGAGGGCACATAACAACGACAACAACAGTCTGCTCTGAGTTCCCAAAACCAATGTCTTTTCCCTCCATCTTTTTAAGTTCAAACATGTTTTCTTTCACATTTTCGAAACAGGACTTCAGCAACCTCAGCTACAAGCCTGGGGTAATGTCCATGGAACATAAGTTTACCAAAGCTACTATAGAAAACTAACTCACTTCAACAGCTTTTGGGAAAAAGACAATTGATGCATTGGGGTGGTTGTTGTTTAACTTGTTTAAGTGTTTATTCTCTCTAGTTTTGTGTGAAATGCATACAACATTCAGAAAGCACAATATGAGAATTTATACAAGTTTAATATATATATATTTTCATTGAAATAAATGACATTTTAAAAGCAAGAGCACAGCTCTACCTATAAAATTATCTTAAATGAACTTTTTTTTCCTCCAAATGAACTCTCCTATTCTTGTAATGCTTATTTTGATCATCCTTTTCTAGGTGAGGCCACAATGATCTCAGTGTCTTAGTGACTCTCAACCATAATGCCTTATTCTTCACTCCCACTAGTGGCTGTGGGTTTTCCAGAGTTCTACTGCATGCATTTTCTCATTTCAGGCTAAGGAAGAGTTCCTCACCAGGCCATGCCACTCTTGTGGCAAAGGAAAATGCAAGGGAATTGGCAAAAATTTTCTATAGATTTTTATGATTTTCAATTATATTCCATTGGACACAACAAGTCACATGATGAGTGCAGATAAAGAAACATACTGCTTCCCAAGAATCCCATCGACATGAAGCCAAGTCTGACTCCTGGTGACTTCATTTATCAGAGTAGAGCACCATCCTATGTGGTTTTCAATGATTGTTATCATACAGAAGTAGATTATAGACCTTCCCCCCACCCCAAGAGCCATTAAATGACTCTGAACTGTTAACCTTTGGGTTAGTAACTGAAGGAAAACCATTCCCACCATCTAGGGGTCTGCTCCCCAGGAAGGTACTGCTAACCACATAGTAATTGTTGTCATTGTGCTACCAAGTCAATTCTGACTCATAGTGACCTGTTTCCAGCAGAATGAAACACTGCCTAGTCTTGCACCATCCTCACAATCATTGCTATGCTTGTGCCAATCATTGCAGGCACTGTGTCAATTCATCTTGTTGAGGGTCTTCCCTATTTTTGCTGACCCTGTACTTTACCAAACATGATATTATTCTCCAGGAATTCATGGTCAAAATATGAGAGAAAATCTGACCATTCTTACTTCTAAGGAGCATTCAACAAGCATTTTCTCTGAGACTGATTTGTTTTTTCTTTTGGCAGTCCATGGTACATTCAATGGGCGGGGGAAACAACATTCTTTTAAGGAGAGAGTAGCAGATAATTGAGAATTATGAAAAGATTATCCACAATATCTATTTAAATAGCATTTCTTCTTATTCCTTGTTCTCTTCCACTTCCTTTTCTCCTTTGCCTTCTTCTCTTACTTTACTTCTCACTTTTCTTGTAAAGGTTGAATATTTTAAAGCATCCCATTATAATGTTATGGGTGGATATTGATTTAATTATTTTGTTACATTACTTAAATGTTTACAGTGTAAAACCAGTATAATGCTTGTATGCTGCATGTAGCTGTGTCATTGTTCAGTAGCCTGCCAGGCTGTGTTGACCTTGGGACTTTCAATGGACATGAATTAATGGCCTGCCATGTGGTTTGGTAACATTGGCACTGTGTCTTTTTACCTGGCAACCAGCAGCTGTCTGAGTGAAGAAAAGCATCTAGCTCCAGTGGACCAGGAGCAGGAGACAGAGCTGAAGCCCAAGGTTGAGAGGCTTTCACCTAGCCCATAGAGGCTGGCACCTTGAACTTGGACTGAAAGCCTCCAAATTGTAAGAGAATTAATGCCAGTTTGTTCAAGCATCCCATTTGTGGTATATTCCTGTCAGAGTGGCACTAGGTAACCAAAACATGACCCAAAAAATAAAATATTTGAGAATAAATCACACTATGGACACAAAAGACCTGTTCAAAGAAAACTACAAATCGCTACTCCAAGAAACCGTAAGAGAGCTACATAAATGGAAGAATGTATCATGCTCATGGAGAGGAAGACTGAGCATTGTAAAAATGTCAATACCACCCAAGGCAATCTATACAGTCAATGCAACCCCAATCCAGATCCCACCAGCATTCTTTAAGACTATGAAGAACATTGAAGAAGAAGAACACAGTAAGCAATCTCACACTCCCAGATCTCAAAAACTAATATACAGTCACAGTAGTCAAAACAGCCTGGTACTCGTACAGTGACAGACACATAGACCAACAGAACAGAATTGAGAACACGGAAATGGATCCATTGACCTATGCTTAGATGATTTTTGCAAAGGGCTGAAACCCATTAAATGGGGAAGAGACGGTCTCAGTAACAAATAGTGCTGGCAAAACTGGATATCCATTCCCAGAAAAATGAAACAAGGTCCACAACTCACACCATACACCAAAACTGACTCCAGATGGATCAAAGACTTAAATGTGAAATGTGAACCTATAAAGTTCCTCAAAGAAAAACTAGGGGAAAATTTGTTGTTGTTATTATTTGCCATCTAGTCAGACCCAACCCATAGCGACTCCTCCTTGGGTTTCTGAGGCAGTATCACAATGGAAGTAAATTGCCCAACCTTCCATCCAAGGAGCGACTGGTGGGTTTGAACCACCTGCCTTCTGGTTAGCAGTCAGGTTCCTTAGGCACTATGCTTCCATGGGCCCTAAATGGTATAAAGAGACTCAAGCATTACCCTAAGTGGACAAACAACTGAAGATAAACTAGAAGAACGGGAACTTCTCAAAATTACATTTTTATGTGCTTCAAAGGCTTATTCAAAAGAGTAAAAAGAGAACCTACATTTTGGGAAAAAATATTTGACAGCAACATATTTGACAAGAGACTTATCTCTAAAATTTGCAGAAAACTCATACACCTCAACAACAAAAAGTTTTAACAATCCAACTACAAAATAAGTAGAAGACATGAATAGACACTTTACCAAAGAGGATATTCAGGCAGCCAGCAAATACATGAACAAATGCTCACAATCATTAGCTGTCAGAGTGATGTCAATCAAAACAATGAGCTGGTGACAACCCCAGCAATAATGGCTAAGTGCAACAAGATAGAAACTGACAAATTCTGACAAGGATATGGAGAAATTGAGACTCTCATACACTTCTAGTGAGACTTTGAAGTGGTACAACTATTGTGGAAGGCAGTATGGTGATTCCTTAAAAAGGTGGAATTAGAAATACCATTTGATTCAGCAATCCCATTTATGTATACCCTCATATATCCTAAAGAACAGAGAGCCAGGAGAAGAACAGGTATATGCACACTCATGCTCATTGCAGCACTATTTACAACAGCCAAAGGTGGAAACAACCTTGATGCCCATCAACAGAAGAATGGATAACCAAACTATGGTATATACACACACAATGAAATACTATGCAATCCTAAAGAATAATGTAAAATCTGCAAAACACTGCATAACATGGATAAACTTTAGGAATTTATGCTGAGTGGAATTACAGAAGGACAAATATAGTATTAATTCATTATTGTAAAAAGTCAAGGAAAGGTTTATATACGGAAGGAAACTTTCTTTGTTGGTTACCCGGGATGAGAGGGGAGGGAACACTGCAAATAAATAAATAAATTAAAGAATACATTGACCCATGTCACTTTCATTTTGTGTATTTCATTACACATGAATTATGTTTCAATAAAATGTATTAACAAAAAAACAGCTATCTTGAAGTACAATACTGTCGTTGATAGGATAATATCCATATATCTACAAGGAAGACCAGGTAATACTACTATTAGTCAAACCAGAGCCAAAGATGGATGGATTGAAAATTTTTACCAATTTCTGTAGTCTGAAGTTGACCAAATGAGCAAGCAAAATGTATTGATAAGAGGACAGCTTTTTCCCAGCAACAGAGCTGGGAATGAGGGAAGAAATAGGAAGGAAGGACAGAGGGAAGGGGTGGGTCCTGGGAGTAAGTAGGAAGAATGCAGTGTGGAGATTGAAATTAGTGTCACAAATAGAATGTGTATGGATTTTTGAATGGAAAACGAATTTGCTCTGTAAACTTTCACCCAAGTCACAGACACACACACAAAGGATGTATTGATAATTACTGGTGATTGGAATGGGAAAGTTCCAAACAAGAAAGGCTCAGTAGTTCGAAAATACGGCTGTGGTTATAGAAATGACACCAGCAATCTCATGATAGAAGTTTGTACAATCAACTCTCGTGAATCTGTTCATGGTTTTACCATTGTATCCCCTCTGAATTGTCATTATCCTTATGCTCTCTCAACACCCATCTACCCCAAAGCATGCCTTGGAAATTTAAGTGTCATTCCTTTATAATATCTGCTTCTCATCCAAACTTGTAGGTAAGTTACAGTGGTGGCGACTTGAAAGGCAGGAACAAGAGTCACATATGACATGTTGAATTTGGGAAAAAGAGTAAAAGGAGAGTTGCAAAAAGTGAGAGATGTGACATTAACACCCAACTGCCATTTTCCTCATGACTGCTTGCTTGCCATCATGTGCCTAGTTCTAAATGAGGTGCCATTTTGCAGTATATTTAAGGAGCCAGGTGAGAGAGTTTCAATTTTTCTCCAGACAGTTGGTTATGTCACCTACATCTGTACTAGATTGATGATATCTCACCTCTCCATAATGTGAACAATTAAGAGCTAGTAACAGTTTTACTTCTAAGAAAGTTTTCATTGGCAAGGTAACTTTAAATGATAGTGTTTTTATTTTTATTTTCAACATAACATATGTTGATTTTATTTACCTTATTGAAAAAAGTTGATACCAGCTGATGTGTCACTAACACAATCTTCTGTTCTTAATGAAAGGAGTCCTATATTAACTCATTTAAATAATGCAGTTGAAAACAAAATTGTCAGGCTGATATAAATTCTGTCAGTATAGTATAATACTTTATGTATGTAACTGGATTCTATTTGAATTTCTTGATTAGAATTAAACCACCCACTGCTGTTGAGTCAATTCTGACTCATAGTAAGCCTTTAGGACAGAGTAGAACTGTCCAATAGGTTGCCAAGGTTTTAAATCTTTACAGAAGCAGACTGCTTCCTTTTACTTCCATAGAGCAACTGGTGGGTTCAAACCCACCAGTTGGGTTAGTAGCCCAACGTGTTAACTAGAATACCACCAGAGATCCTTGATTAGAATTAGTTTGGAATACATTTTCTACGATGTTAACTATTTTGAAAAGATCTTGGCTTCTGTTTATTTTTATTTTATTGTTTTTTGGGTACACATTTACAAAGCAAATTTGTTTTGCATTCAACAGTTCATGAACATTTGATTTCATATCCCATTTACCACCCCCAACCATAAAAAATTATCTTCCCCTCACATCCCTGTGACTACCCTTCCCTGTGTCCTTCTCAACCATACATTGCTGTCTTGCTTTCCCTTATGCGAATGCTTTCCCTCTGATGTCTCATGGCTGATTGCTCTAAGGGGTGCATCTCTCTAGAGTAGGTGGATTCATTGCTGTGAGGTAGGTGTTCTGCATGTAGTTCTCTCTACTGTTGGGCTGAGAGCCAATCCATGGGAGTGAATCCATTTCTAGGCCCAAAGGGTAACTTGGGGCCATAGTCTTGGGGTTCCACCAGTCTTTATCCAACCAGTAATTCTGGTCATTTTTGTGTTTTTTAATTTTGTTCCACATTTTTCCTCCCACTCTATCTAGAATCTCCAGTTTTGATCCCTTTCTGAGTGGCTGGCACTGGTACACCGGCACTACTAGTTCTTCTGGTCTCAGGATCTAGAAGGCTGAGGTCCTTGTGGTCCATCTTATTCTTGGACTAACTGTTTCCAGATTCCTTTTATTTTCTTCATTCTTTTTTGCTCCAGACAAGAGGATACCGATAGTTGCATCTTTGATGGCTGCTCAAAAGCTTTTAAGACTCCAGTGATTACTCACCAAAGTAGGTTGTAGAACAAGATTTTTATGTACTATGTTGTGCCAATTGACCATGATGTCACCCAAGACTACGGTCCTCAGTCTGCAGGCTCAGTGATTCTCTCTCTCAATGTGCTTGGTTGTCTCTGAGAAGTAACTCCAACTCTGTCTTCTGTTGTTTCTGTAATGCATGTGGTTAATTTTGTAGCAAAAATGCATATGTAAAATTATCTTCAGCAAAATATATCCTTGGTCTAGGGTATATTCCTATTCTCCTAACCTGATCTTTTCACCTGTCTATGCATTTATATGTAGCCTGGTGTTTGGTGTTAGCTGTAATGAAGTATTGTGCATGTACTAGTATTTGCCTCTGTTGTCTGTATCTTATGTGCATGTTTCAGGGTCCTTCCTTTCCCATTGTCATTATACTGGTCACAAACTTTCTGTACTCTGCCTCTCCTCACCCAAATCAACATGTGACCCCCAACTAGTCCCAAATTCCCCCTCCTCTTCCCTTTCCTGTAACCAACAAAGTGAATTTTCTTCCCTGAGTAAAACTTTTCTTGATTTTTTACAATAATGGGCTCCTTCTGTGACTGATTAATGTCACTCAGCATAATGTCCTCCAAATTCATCCACAATGTGAGATAATTTGTGTATTCTTCATTGTTCTTTAATGTTGCACAATATTCCATTGTGTGAATATATCATAGTTTGGTTATCCACTTATCTGTTGATGGTCATGTAGGTTGTTTCCATCTCTTTGCTATAGCGAATTGTGCTGTGATGGACATGGATGTGCATGTCTGTTCATCTCCTGTCTCTCACCTCTTTAGGATATATTCCTAGTAATGGAATTGCTGGAACAAATGGTAGTTTTATTTTCAGTTTTTTAAGGAAACACTATACAATTTTCCATAATGGTTATACCATTTTGCAGTCCCATGAGCAGTGTATGAAAATTCCAATCTCTCTGCAACCTCACTAGCATTTGTTATTTTCTATCTTGTTGAACTTTGCTGTTATTGCTGGGGTGAGATGATATCTGAATGTTATTTTGATTTGTATCTCTCTAATGGCTAATGATCATGAATATTTCATCATGCGTTTATTAGCTGCTGGTATATCTTCTTTAATGAAGTATCTGTTTGTGCCTCTTGCCCATTTTTTGAATTGGGTTACCTTTTTTATGTTGAAGTGTTGAAGTTTTCTATAAATTTTGGAGATAAGTCCCTTGTCAGATATGTCATAGACAAATATTTTCTCCCAATCCATAGGTTCCCTTTTTATGCTTTTGGAAAAGCCTTTCAATGTGCATAAGAATTTTGGGTTATGCTTGATAGTCTATTTATGTTATAGATTAGGGCCCCTAGATTTGCCCCTATTTTATCTTTGATGAGCTTTATTGCTTTGGGTTTTACATTTAACTCTTTGATCCAACTTGAGTTTGTTGTGTATGGGGTGAGGTACGGCTCTTGTTTCACATTTCTGCAAGTAGATAACCAATTTTTCCAGCACCATTTGTTAAAGAGGTTATCTCTCCCCCATTTAATGGGTTTTGGTACTTTGTCAAAGATCAGCTTTCCATAGATGGATGGGTCTATTTCTTGTTTTTTGATTCTGTTCCCTTGGTCTATCTATCATTGTACCAATACCACACTGTTTTAACTACTGGCTGTATAGTAGCTTTTGAGATTGGGGAGTGTGGGACCCTCTAATTTGTTTCTCTTCTTTAGCAGTGCTTTGCTTATCTGAGGTCTCTTTCCTTTCCATACAAAATTAGTGACTGGTTTTCCCTTGACCTTAAAAAATGTTGATGGAATCTGGATAGGGATTGTATTGAATGTGTAGATTGCTTTGGGTAGTACTGACATTTTCACTAGTGTAATGCCTAAAGGCACTTGACTGCTAACCAGAAGGCGGGTGGTTCAAACTCACCCTTGGAAGGAAGATGGGGCAACTTACTTCCATAGTGATACTGCCTTGGAAACCCAAGGAGGGGTTGCTATGTGTTGGGTCCGACTCGCCGGCACATAACAACAACAACAACATCCATGAACAAGGCATATTCTTCCATTTATGTAGATCCCTTGTCATTTCTTACAGTAGTGTTTTATAGTTTTCTTTATACAGGTCTTTTGTGTCCCTGATAAGATTTATTCCTAAATATTTTATCTTTTTGGTAGCTATTCAAAATGGTATTGTTTTCCTTATTTCCTTTTCAGAGGCCTCTTTGATTGATGTAGAGGAATCCAACTGATTTTTGTGTGTTGATCTTGTATCCTGCCACTTTGCTGAACCTTTGTATTAGTTCCAGTATTTTTTTTTTTTTTTCCTGAGTCTCTTGGCTTTTCTATATATAGGATTATATCATGTACAAATAGCGATAGCTTTACTTCTTCTTTGCCAATTTGGATGTCCTTTATTTCTCTCTCCTGCCTTATTGCCCTGACTAGGACTTCCAATAAAATGTTAAAGAGAAGGGGTGATAGAAGGCATCCTTGTCTGGTCCCCATTCATAAGGGGAATGCTTTGAGTCTTTCTCCATTGGCAATAATGTTGGCTGTTACCTTTGTATATATGCCCTTTATTATGTTGAGGATTTTCCCTTCTATCCATATTTTGCTGAGAGTTTTGGATAGGAATGGGTGTTGGATTTTATCAAATATCTTTTCTGCATTGATCTATATGATCATATGATTCTTTTTTTGTTTATGTGGTGGATTACATTGGTTGTTTTTCTGATGTTGAACTGTTCTGGTTACCTAGTACCACTCTTACAAGGATACACCACAAATGGGATAGCCTTTTGAAACAAGAGTTTATTCTTTTACTGTTCAGGAGGCTAGAAGTCCAAATTCAAAATGCCAGGCTCTAGGTGCTTCATGAAAGCCCCTCAGCCTTGAACTTCAACTCTGCCTCCAGCTCCTGGTCCACCAAAGCTAGAGGCTTTTCTTCACTCAGACAGCTGCTGGCTGCTGAGGCTGCCAAACCCAAGATTGACAAGTAAAAAGGCACAGTCCTGATATTACCAAACTACATGGGAGGCCATTAATTCAAGTACATTTTAAGTCCCAAGATTGGCAGAGCATGGCAGGCTGCTGAATACATGGCTACATGCAGGGTTCAAGTATGCCATAAGCTAAAGACTGTTCCCAAAGCTGCTTCTTATATATGGGAAGCAGACCACATATCCAAAGCAGCTACTCAGTTGCTTGTGGTAGATCCCACAATGGAGTTGATTGCCAGTCTCATCATGGGGAATAACTACCACCAGCTGCCCAGCCACTCAACCAGGCCTAGCCAAGTTGACACACAAACATAACCACCACAATTCTCCCCTTTGTCAAATTGACACCTGTACAAATCTTTAATGGATGGTATCTGTACAGGTCCCCTCCACTGGGTGGCTCCAGTCCCCTAGTTTCTGAGTGGTGACCTCACCCCTTGACCTGGTGGATGCCGTTCCTCTCCCTCTTGGCATGGCAGCCCCGGCCCCTCACTCTTGGGCATCAGTTATGGCTCCATCCCACTGACTCACATGAATGAGCAGCCCCACACTCCAGAACCAAGTTGGTGAAAGTCCGGCTCTTTGAAACTGCAGTGTAGTAAATTACTTAGTGTGGCTTTTCTACCCATAAGTCTTTGTAAACTCTGAGGTGGAATTTGCTATGAGCAACTGAGGAGCTCCTGATTGCTAAAGTTGTCCATCTGTGGTATTTCTGTTGGGAGAGGCACTAAACAATGTTCTGGGAGGTTTCCACTCTCTCCCAGGTGCTTAGAATTCTGATGTTATAATTGGTTGGTTTGGCCACTCTGCTGGGCTCAAAAGGAGGCCTCCTAGAGGCAGAGGTCTCTCTGACTACTGGATGAGGAAGATGTGCTGCTGAAAGAGACACATGCTGCTGGGAAAGAGACACAAGAGACATGTGTTGCTGACATAGACACCAAGGGACATGCACTGCTGGGAGAGGGATTGAGAGAGACTGTTGGCTGAGAGATGGTGGGCTAGAGGAAAGACTGAGCATTTTTCCTGAACTTGAATTGTAGCCTGGTGCTTTCCCATAATCTGTGAGTTCTGTGTGGCCACTGCAGTGAATTATCAAACCCAGGAGAGAAGTAGTGGGTGTTTTGGGAGGCACAGTTGGTGAAAGGGCTGGAGGGAGGCAACATGTCTGGCCTGGCAGGAATAGGCCTTAGGCTATTGATGGTAATTCTGTCTTCCTCTTGTGGGGTTAGAAGAGGTCAGGAAATATGGCCTCCACTGCCTTTTAGCAGAAACCTAGGGGGCTGTGGTCATTCGACCCCCAAAGGCCATGGTCCTACCCTTTCAGGCTGAAGCAGCTCTGCTTCTATTTCCTTGGTCTCTCCACTTCTGCCAATTAATGCCGAAGGCAACCCACTCTGCAGGAAATATTCCTGCCCTAAAAGCATTCACCTTTCTTGCTCTGTGGGCCAGCCAACCTGCTACTCTCTTTCATGCCTGTCTTTTCTACCAACTAATGCATGAAGTCAACTGACTGCACAAGGAATCTGCCTAACCAAAGGCATCAAGCTTTCTTCTCCATGGGCTAGGAAGGCTGTTGCTGTCTCATGCCTGATCTCTTGGCTTTGCTACACCATCTGTCATGGCAGTCTCTGGGCTCTGCTCCTGCTGTCTGTCATGCTGTATGCCGGGGTCTCTCTGCCTGAGTCTTGGTCAAGGACAGCCTCCATTCCTGTTTCCACATTTTAGGTGTCTGTCAGAGCATAACCCCACTCTTGGCACCATATTCTTTTCTGGTTACCTAGTACTGCTCTGACAAGGATATGCTACAAATGGGATGGCCTTAACAAACAGCAGTTTATTCTCTTACAGTTCAAGAGGCTAGAAGTCCAAATTCAAAGTGCCAGGGTCTAGAGGCTGGGTGACAGCCCCTCAGCCTTGGACTTCAGCTCTGCCTCCAGCTCCTGGCCCACTGAAGCTAGAGGCTTTTCTTCACTCAGACAGCTGCTGGCTGCTGAGGCTGCCAAGCCCAAGGTTGACAAGTAAAAAAAACACAGTTCCGATGTTACCAAACCACACAGCAGTCCATTAATTCAAGTCCATTGTAAGTCCCAAGGTTGGCAGAACATGGCAGGCTGCTGAGCAATGACATGACTACATGCATGGTTCAAGCATGCCATAAGCTAGAGGCCATTTTCAAAGCTGCTTCTTATATATGGGAAGCAGACCACATACCTAAAGCAGCTACTCAGCTGCTTGTGGTAGATCCTACCATGGAGTTGATTGCCATTCTCATCATGGGGAATAACTACCACCAGCTGCCCAGCTACTCAACCAGGCCTAGCCAAGTTGACACACAAACACAGCCACCAAATGAACCATATTGCATACCTGGAAAGAATCCCACTTGGTCATGATGTATTATTTTTTTTGATGTTGTTGGATTTTATTGAAGATTTTTGCATCTGTATTCATGAGAGATATTAGTCTGTAATTTTCCTTTTTAGTCGTATTTCCCTGGTTTTGGTATCAGTATTATGCTTGCTTCATAAAATGAATATGGGAGTATTCCATCTTTTTCTATGTTCTGGAATAGTCTGAGTAGTATAGGTTTCAGCTCTTCCTTGAAAGTTTGGTAAAATTCTCCAGTGAAGCCGTCTGGGTCAGGACTTTTTTTGGGAGAGTATTTTTATGACCTGCTCAATTTCTTCTTTTGTTATGTTCAAGTATTCCATCTCCAGCTAGCATAGTTAAAGTTGGTCTTATGTTTCCACAAACTTGTCCATCTCGTCTAGATTCTCAAATATGTTGGAGTACAATTCTTCATAATATTCTATTATCTTTTTTATTTCAGTTGGTTCTGTTGTGATGTCACCCTTTTCCTTTATTATCCATGTTATTTGCATCTTCTCTTTCTTTTCCTTTGTTAAATTTGCCAGTGGTTTGTTAGTTAACATTTTCAAAGAAGCAGCTTCTTGTTTTGTTGATTTTCTCTACTGCTTTTTGTTTACTGTTCCATTTATTTCTGCTCTGATCTTTATCATTTCCTTACTTCTGGATACTGTAGGCTTGTTCTGTTGTTCTTTTTCTAGTTGTGGAGTTAAAGGGTTGATTTTGATTCTTTCCTCTTTTTCTGATGTGTGCATTTATTGCTATAAATTGACCTCTGAGTACTGCTTTCACTCTGTCCCAAAGGTTTTGGTGTTTCTTCATTCTCATTTCTTTCTAAAAAATTTTTTTTTCACACTTTATTTCTTCTGTTACCCAGTAGTTTTTGAGCAGTGTATTACTCAGTTTCCACATATTTGATTTTTTTCCTTGATCTTCCTGTCATTAATTTCTAATTTCACAGGATTGTGATCCGAGAAGATGCTTTGTAGTATTTCCATGTTTTTGATTTGACTGAGGCTTGTTTTGTGACCTAACATATGGTCTGTTCTGGAGAATGATCCATGTGCACTGGAGAAGAACATGTATTGTGTTTTTGTTGGTAGGAGTGCTCTGTATATGTCTATGAGGTCAAGTTGGTGGAGTGTGTTGTTGAGTTCTTCTGTATCTTTTTTCAGTTTTTTTCTAGTTCTTCTCTCCCTCCTTGTTAATGTCTCCTACTACTGTTGTAGAGTTGTCTATTTTTCCTTTCAATTCAGTTGATATTTGCTTTATGCTTTTGGAGTTCTTTCATTGGGTACATACATATTTATTATGGTAATGTCTTCTTAGTCAATTGACCCTTTTAACATCATAATGTCCTTCTTTGTTGTGTATGCTATTTTTCACCTTCTGGTCTATTTTATCAGAAATTATTACTGTTATTTCTGCTCTCTTTTGGTTGCCATTAGCATGATATACTTTTGCACCCCTAAATTTTTAATTTGTTTTTATCTTTGTGTCTAAGATAGGTCTCTTAGAAGCAGCATATTGATGGGTCTTCTTTTCTTATCCAACCTGTCACTCTCCTTCTTTGGAGTGGTGCATTTAGTCCAGTCACATTGTGTGTAATTAGTGATAGGTATGGATTTATTGCTGTCATTCAATTGTATTTTTTTGTTGTGTTCTTGGTGATTTTCTTGTTCTAATTTTTTTTTTTTCCTATGCTGAGTCCTTTTTGTTATCAAGTGTTTCTTCTCTTTTTTTCATTATTGTTGATTTTGTGCTTACTAAGCCCATGTGTTTTTCTTCTGTCTGAGTTTGCTTAGGAGGATTAGTTATTTTCTTTGTGGGTACCCTGAAGTTAATTCTTATCTCCTTTAGTTTGGAAGAATCTGTTCTATAAATACATTGTTCTGTCTTCCTCACTATTTGGAAGTTTTGTAATTATAGCTTTTATTCCCTCTATTTGCTATGTTATTGATGTCACCTGCAGATTGACTCTCTTATTTCTCTGGGTATGTTATATTATGTGGTTATTTTGAGCATCTATTTCTGGTTCAGTTTCTAAGTGGTAGTGTCAAGTGTCTTGATTTTAATTTGTTGTTCTCTGTTGTGGGTTCTCTTTTGGAAGGACTCCCTTTAGCATTTCTTGTAGGGTTGCTATGGTTTTCTGTTTGTCTGAGAGTGTCTTGATTTCTCCTTCAAATTTGAGTGAGACACAGTTTGGCTGGATATATAATTCTTGGTTGGCAATCTTTTTCTTCAATGTTTTATATATGCCACCCATTGCTGTCTTGCCTGCATAGTTTCTTCTGGGAAATCAGGTTTATTGTTAGTCCATTGTAGGTGACATTTTGTTTTTCCTTAGCTCCTCCCAGGATACTGTCTTTGTCTTTGGTTTTGGAAAGTTTGATTATTATATCTCTTAGTGACTTTATGTTGGGATGTGTCCTGTATGGGGTTCCTTGAGCTTCTTGGATGGGTATCTTTCTTCCTTCAGGATATAGGGGGAATTTTCTGTAAACAAGTCTTTGATAATTTTCTCAGTGGTTTTTTTTTTTTTTTTTTTTTTTACCTCCTCTTATTTTGGTATTCTAATCGGGTATATGTTGTTTCCTTTCATGTCATCCCATATAACGCTTGTTGTTGTTAAGTACTGTCGAGTCAGACCTGACTCATAGTGATCCCTCCTTGGGTTTCCAAGGCAGTATCACTACGGAAGCAGATTGCCTCATCTTCCTTCCAAGGAGTGGCTGGTGGATTTGAACTGCCAGGCTTCTGGTAGCAGTCAAGTGCCTTAGGCACTATGCTACCAGAGCTCCAATTAGGTTCTCTTAATTTCTCTTAAATCTTTGTTCTGATTTTTCTTCACACAGGCTGGTGTCAAGGGATTTGTGTTCTAGTTGGGAAATGCATTTGTAGCCAGTTCTAGTCTACTATTTTTACCTCCCACTGTGTTATCTATCTCTGTAAGTTTAATATTCATCTTCTAGATTTCTTATTATTGTTTTTGTATGAGTTCTAATTGTGTATTTTTTCTTGTTACTTTGTTCGTGGATGATTTT
Organism: Orycteropus afer afer; assembly: GCF_000298275.1. NCBI lineage: Eukaryota > Metazoa > Chordata > Mammalia > Tubulidentata > Orycteropodidae > Orycteropus > Orycteropus afer. The sequence goes on from NW_006922121.1 coordinate 1,651,098, forward strand.
GCTGAATTCTTCCAGGGTACTGTCTTCTTGTTGTTTCTGTTTATGGTTTCCTTGAGCCCTTGAAGAGTTTTATATGTATGTATGTAAGTATATATATATATATATATATATATATATATATATAAACTTTCTGAATTCCTTCTGAGATAGCTCTACTGCTTGCTCTTCTTCCATGACAGATAATTCTTCAACCCAGGCTTTTTATTGCTATTGTCTTGTCCTATTGTATTTATTTATTTGTTTGTTTGTCTGTTTGTTTATTTATTTATTTATTTGAGGTTGTCTCTTATTTCCTAGACATTCTGAAATTATTATGTTTAATTGTTCATTATGTGCTGATTTGTTTCACCATGATTTTATGTTTTACTATATCTGAAAGTGTGGAGTGAATGTACTTGTTTGGTTATTAACTCAGTTGTACTGTGTCACTCCAGCTCTCTCTGTTAGTAGAATCACTGATGGGGACATGGGTACAGGTCTCTGTTCATCTTGAAGAGGATTTGGAATTGGGATGAACAGGTGTTGTCCACTGACTGTCATTGATCCTGTGGTGCAGGAGCTAAAGGAGTTACCTGTCTATTGGATGATGTGTTCAGTGTAATAGCTCTTGTTGCCTGGTGGAGTTTTGATATGTTCTTCTGGTGGCATAGTGCCTAAGGCATTTGACTGCTAACCAGAAGGCTGGTGGTTCAAACTCAAGAGCCACTCCTCAGAAGGAAGATTGGGCATTCTACTTCCATAAAGATACTGCCTTGGAAACCCAAGGATGGGTCACTATGAGTTGAATTGACTTGACAACAGTGAGGTTTTTTGAGGGTGAAAAGGAAGAAGGAAAATAGAGGGGAAAAAAAAAAGCACCTGAAGCAAGTCACAGAATAGAAAGGCAGAAGTTTTTTTGCATTTGGGGTGAGATAATTCAGTCAGTGATGCAGGCATGGGCAGGACAGCCAGGATCCTTCTGTGATGTCTACTGATGATGATGTCCTATTATCAATCAGAGACCCTTGGTTCAAAACTGACAGACATCCCAATAGATAGAGGACGACCAATTTCTGCTTTGATCAAGAAACTGCAATGTCCCAGTACCCAGGCCCACTCTGTGTCAAAAGGGGTCATTAAAGAATCGAGACTGAGCTCACTGCCATGTACTCATTCTGGGACTCTACTGACTAAGAAGGAGTTTCTCCCTTTCCCCCACTCCCTTCTGAACTCTGCAGCAGGCCAAGCCAAGGGGGATCCCAGTAAGATTATTGTACTCATTCAGAGCCAGAGATCAACTAAAAAAACTCCTGGTGTGACTATTCTGTTTCTCCAACTTCTGTGGTTTATGATTTTTTTTTTTTTTTCTTCCTTCCCTGCTTCTCAACTTCTTTTCTTTCTAACGACTTCTCTTTCTCTCTGCTGGTGAGGTTGGTTTGTTTATTTTTCCCAGTTGTTTAATTTGCTCTCTTTCTTTGTCTTCACTGAATCTAATACTTTACCTTATCATTAGTTGCTCTTAACTGCAATATCATTATTTATATCTGCTTTACCTAGTTACTTAGAGTTTTTATTTGGAAGAGGGATCAAACATGCAGGTTATCTGTGCAATGCCATCATCCTTCCTCTTCTTTTCCTTTTCTATTACTACATAACTACTCACATTGAACCACCTAATTCAACATGTATCTTCAGATATTACAAAATAATGGAATATGGTTTAATATTTTTGTTGTTTCTGTTTGGTGCCATCTGATGAAGACTTAAGACTAGAGTCAGCAGTATGCATTACACCTCAACATTAAGAAAACAAAAATCCTCACTACTTGACCAATAAGCAGTATTATGATAAATGGAGAAAAGAATGAAGTTATCAAAGTTGGCTGTGACTCATAGTGACCCTATGTCCAGCAGAAGAAAAACTGGTTCATTGCCAGCCTCATAATCCATGCTATACCTAAGTCCATCATTGTAGCCACTGTGCCATTCCATCTTATTGAGGGCCTTCTCCTTCTTTGTTGACCTTCCACTTTACCAAGCATGATATCCTTCTCCAGGAAATGTTCCTTCTTACAACATGACCAAAGTAGGTGAGACAGAGCCTGGCCATTCTCACTTTCAAGGAACATTCTGGCTGAAATTCTTCCAGGACAGATTTGTTACTTCCTCAGGAAGTCGATTGTACTTTCAGTATTCTTTCAACACCACAACTCAAAAGCATTAACTCTTTGGTCTTCTTTATTCATTGTCAAGCTTTCACATGCATATGAAGCAACTGAAAATGCCTTTGCTTGGGTAAGGTGCACCATAGTCTTTAAAGAGACATCTTTGCTCTTCCACACTTGAAAGAGGTCTTTTGCAGCAGATTTGTTGAGTGCAATACCTCATCTGATTTTTTGACTGCTGCTTCCACTGGTATTGGTTGTGGAACCAAGTAATATGAAATCTTTGACAACATCAATCTTTTCTCCATGTATTGTGATGTGGCTTATTGGTCAAACAGCGAGGAGTTTTGTTTTCTTGATGTTGAGGTATAATCCATACTGCAGACTCTGGTCTTTAATCATCAGTAAGTACTTCAAGCCATCTTCACTTTTAGCAAGCAAAGTTATGTTGTCTGCATACTGCAGGTTAATGAGTCTTCGTCCAATCTTGATGCCACACTCTGCTTCATATACTCCAGCTTCTCAAATTACTTACTTAGCATACAGTTCGAATAAATATGTTGAAAGTATACAATTCTGATACACTCGCTTCCTGATTTTAAATTGTGCACTGTCTACTTGTTCTGTTCAAATGACAGCCTCCTGGTCTATGTATAAGTTCCTAATGAGCGCTATTAAGTGTTCTGGAATTCCCATTCTTCTCAATGTTATCCATAATTTGTTATGATACACACAATTGAATGCTTTTGCATAGTCAATAAAACACAAATAAACATCTTTCTGGAATTCTTTGCTTTTAGCCAAGATTCATCTGACATCAGCAATGATATTCCTCATTCCACATCCTCTTCTGAATCCAGCTTGCATTTTTGGAAGTTCTCTTTCAATATAGTGCTGCAACTTTTTCTGAATTATATTCAGCAAGATTTCCCTTGCATGTGATATTGATGATATTGTTCAATAATTTCCATATTGTGTGGAATTCCACCTTTCTTAGGAATGGGTACACATGTGGATCTCTTCCAGTCAGTTGGCCAGGTCAGTGTCTTCCAAATTTTTTGGCATAGACAAGTAAGTGCCTCCAGCATGAAATCAGTTTGTTGAAACATCTCAGTGAGTATTCTATCAATTCCTGGAGGCTTGTTTTCTGCCAATTCCTTCAGTGCCATTCTAGCCTTGAATTTTTTTCTTCAGTTATTTCAGTTTTAAAAATGCCAAGCATGCTCTTTCCTTTTGGCTTTCTAACTCCATGTCTTTGTACATTTCATTATAATAATAGACTTTGACTTCTGGAGCTGCTCTTTGAAATCTTCTGTTCAGCTTTTTGTCTTGTCTTTTCTTCCATTTCCTTTAGCTACTCTGTTCAAGAGCAAGTTTCAGAGTCTCTTCTGACATCCACTTTGGTCTTTTCTTCCACTCTTGTCTTTTTAATGCTTTTGCTTTCTTCTTGTATGATATTCTTAGTGTCATCCCACAATTCTTTTCTTTTTTGGTCATTTGTGTTAGATACATCAAATTTAATCTTTAGATGGTCTCTAATTCCACTCAGGGTCAGGAGGTCATGGAGGGAAGGACACAGGGAAGAGGTAACTATGGGGAGGAAGTGGAAGGAGAGCTGTTTTGTTGTGGGAAATTGCAGTCAATGTCATGAGACAAAGTATATGTATGCTGCTGTATAGAAAGTGACCGTGTTCTGTAAACTTTCACTTAAATCACAATAAAAAATTTTTAAAAAATGATGGTCTCTAAATTCGGGAGGGATATTATCAAGGTCATGACTTTTATTATGGTTTAATAGTAATCATTTAATGAAACAAGCTGGTATATTGAACATATAATAATAAAGAAGGCATATTAGCTCTAAGCTGAATGGTCCACACTTCAGAAAGTTAAGCTGGAAATGGCTAAAATATTTATTGGCATTATTTAATTGTGTTTTTTGGACCTCCATTTTTTGATGTGACACAACTGAAATTGAGAAGAAACAGCTACAAACTTCCATTAATAATCAGAGCATAGTATGTACAAAATATGAATCTAGTAAAATTAGAAGTTATAAAAAATGAAATGGAACACATAAAGTTCAATATTCTAGATATCAGTGAATCTGGAATTAACCATCTTGGAAAAAACACTCATATGGTCTACTATGCCAGGAATGACAAATTGAAGAGGAATGGTGTCACCTTCATTGTGAAAAAGATCGTTTCAGGATCTATCCTAAAGTACAATGCTGTCAGTGGTAAGATAATACCCATATGCCTACAAGGAAGGTCAGTTAGTTCTACCTTTTTTAAATTTATGCACGAACCACTTATGCCCAAAATGAATAAATTATTATTATTATGTTATGAATTTTGCAGTCTGAAATTGATGAAACTTGTAATAAAGATGCACTAATAATTATGGGTTATTGGAATACAGAAGTTGGAAACTAAGAAGAAAAGATCAGTTGTAAAATATATTCTTGGTAATCGTATGATAGAATTTTGCAAAACCAAAGACTTATTCATTGGAAATACCCATTTTGAGAATATAAATGGCATCTACTGATGTGGTTACCACACTCCCTTTTCAATTTTCCATACTGTGTTGGATTGTGTGTTGTGAGTTGCTGGGAAATATGGCACTGATATTTCAAATACTAGCAGTGTTACCCATGGTGGACAGGTTTCAGCAGAATTTCTGGTTTAAGACAGACTACTCAGACTTATTTAATCTGTATGGTGAGCAAGTAATCTAAGAAACTGGACTATATGAAGAAGAACGTGGCATCTGGATTAGAGGCAGATTCATTAACAACCTGGGATATGCAGATGTCACAACCTTGCTTGCTGAAAGTGAAGATAATTTGAAGCACTAATAAATAAAATCAAAGACTACAGCCTATAGCATAGATAATACCTCAACATAAAGAAAAAAAAAAATCTTTACATTTAGACCAATACTTAACATAAAGGTAAATGGAGAAAAGATTGAAGTTGTCAGAGATTTCATTTTACTTGGAGCCGTAATTGATGCCAATGAAGTAGCAGTCAAGATATCAGATGTCATATGGCACTGGAAAAATCTTCTGCAAAAGATCTTTTTTAGAGTATTAAAAAGCAGAGTTCCAGTAAGATAGCAGAATAGGCAGACAAACTACACAGACCCTCTTCAACAAATACAAGGGGAACTAATTAACACAGATACAGAAGATAATCCTGGAGCTTTGAGCTTTGAAAAGAAGGATATAGAAGGGGACTAAACCCCAACTAGTAGAAGAATGGGCATGAAAAGACTGAAAAAGGAGACATATGGAGCTTCAGTCTGTCAGTGATCCTGATGGCATGGAAAGCTTGGATATTGAAAAATGGTGTTAGGACCTAAGAATTAACCCAAAATTTAGCCCTGCTAGCCAAGAGCTGCATGAAGGACTGCACTAGTGGGTGGTGAATAAAAGGGGAAGCAGCGAAGAGGGAGACTAAGCTGCAGACTTTTGGCTGTCTGGAGGGCACAGCCATTTTGAATGTTTAAAAGCAGTTTGACCATTTAGGATATTTAAAGAAACAGCATTCTTTCAGATTCCTGGGACCGAACAATAGGCTCCACTTTCTTTTTTACTCTAATAATCCACACCCTATTGGTGAACAAAAGTGCAGCAATCCTTCACTCCCACCCACCTTCTAGGCTAGCAGGAATTTCATCCCATTCTGTGTGCCCTGATGGAGCCTGGGTGCCCTGCCCTGCCCTACCCTGCCCAGATTTTTTTTTTTTCTTTCTTTTTTCTTTTTTTTCAGTTTGTTTGTTTTTGTCAGTTTTAACATTATTATTATCATTATTATTATGTCCTTTTTATTATTCTTTCTTCTTCCCTTCCCAGGTTCTAGTTTTCAGCTTTTTCTCATTTCCCTGTTCCTGGTTCCCATTTTTCTCTTTCTTATGGTTCTCCTCGGGGGGAGCTCTGGTAGCATAGTAGCTAAGACACTTGCCTGCTAACCAGACGGCTGGCGGTTCAAACCCACCAGCCACTCCTCGGAAGGAAGGTTGGGCAATCCTACTTCTGTAGTGATACTGCCTCGGAAACCCAAGGAGGGGTCGCTATGAGTCAGGTTTGACTTGAAGGCACATAACAACAACAACAATGCATATTTCTTTTGGGTTTTTAAAGTATTTCTTTAAATATTTTCTCTCATTTATTGTCTCTCTTCTTTATTATTTTTTCACTTTTTGGTGATGGTTCCTGTGTGTTTATGTGGTATGTTTTTGGTCTGCCTGCTTTCATTTTTCTGATAGTTTTCAATTGTTGTCTTTGTCTGAGTGGGAGACAGCAATTGTATCCATACAACACAACCACACCTGCACCTGCTGAAGCTCCACTTACTGAGAGCCATCACTTCCTTCTGCACCAATTGGTCAACAATACATCACCATCAATAAGAACCTGACTCACATTAACTGCTTTTCACAAACAGTTAACAGAAATCTGTGCAGCCACTCTCATTCTCAATCACACCCACCAGGAGACAGGTGGTGAGCGCATAATTGTTGCCTACTCATGAATAGAGGAGCACAGTACCTTGCTTACTTGAGACACATTAAAAAAAAAAAAAAAAAAAAGAATGAAAGAAAAAAAAGAAAATGAAAATCTTGAGTGAACCACTCCTCCAATATAAAGTATTAAAGAATAAAGATGTCATTTTGAAGACTACGGTGTACCTGACCCAAGCCATAATATTTTCAATAGCCTCATATGCATATAAAAGATGGACAATGGATACAGAAAACCACAGAAGAATTGATGCATGTGAGTTGTGATATTAGCAAAAATATATTGAAAATATTATGGACTTCCAGAAGAACAAAGTAATCTGTCTTGGAAGAAGTACAGTCAGTATGTTCCTTAGAAATGAGAATGGCCAGACTATTTCATATACTTTGGTCATGGTATCAGAAGGGACCATGCTTGGTGTTTTTGTTACTTCGTGCCACTCTAATAGAAGGATACCATAAATGGACACTTCAGCAAATAAAAGTTTACTCTCTTACAATTTTGGAGGCTAGAAGTCCACATTACAAGTGCCATGCTCTAGGGGCTGGGTGAAAGCCCCTCAAACTTGGGCTTCAGCTCTGCACCTTGCTCCCAGCCTACTGGAGCTAGAGGTATCTATTCACTCAGACAGCTGCTGGCTGCTGAGGCTGACAAATGCAAAGCAACAATTAAAGGGCACAATCCCTATATTACCAAACCGTATGGCATTTATTCCAGTCCATTAAGAGTCCCCAGAACAGCAGCCTGCTGAATAATGACTCATCTACATGGAAGAGTCAACTGTGCCAAAAGCTACAGGCAATTCCCAAAGCTTCTCCTTATATACTGGAAACAGACCACATCCCTGAAGCAGCTACTCAGCTGCTCATGGCAGATTCTACCATGGAGTTGATTGCCAGTATCACAGTGAGGAACAACTACCACCAGCTGTCCAGCCATTCAAAACCAGGCCCAGCCAAGTTGACACATAACCTTAACTATCACAGTTGGTAAATTAGAGGGTCAATTAAAAAGAAGAAGACACTAAAAGACATGGGTTGGCACAGTGGCTGCAATGATAGTCTCAAGCATAGTGAAGATTGTGAGTATGCCACAGGACCAGGCAGTGATTTGTTCTGTGGGACATAAGAACACTATGAGTTAGCATCAACTCTACAGCAATTAACAACATACGTGTGAATGTCACTGGGTGGAATGTACAGGAGTAAATTCAGCTACATCATTGGAAAGAGACAATGGAGAAACTCAATATCATTAGTCAGAACTATGCCAGCTACAAAAGAGACCATTAATTGCTCATATGCAAGTTCAAATTGAAGATGAAGAAAATCAACTAGACTATGAGAGCCAAAATAAGAATTTGAGTATATCTTACTAGAACTTAGAGATCATTCCAAGAAAAGATTTGACACATTGAACACTAATGAGCAAAGCCCAGATGAGTTACGAGATGATGTCAAAGATATCATACATGAAGAAAGCAAAAGGCCATTAAGAAGAGAAGAAATAGAGAAAAGACCAATATGGAGGTCAGAAAAAAACTCTGAAATTTGTTCTTCAAGATGTTGTTGTTGTTGTTAGGTGCTGTCGAGGCATATCCAACCCATAGTAACCCCATGCACAGCAGAACGAAACACTGCCCAATCCCGCACCAGCTCCAAGATCCCTGCTATACCTGGGACCATCATCGCAGCCACCATGTCAATGCATCTCGTTGAAGGCCTCCCCCTCTTTCCTCGACCCTCCACCCTACCAAGCATGACATCCTTCTCCAGGGAATGGTCCCTTCTGACAACATGACCAAAGTAAGTGAGACGAAGTCTGGCCATTCTCAATTCCAAGGAGCATTTCGGGTGCACTTCCTTCAGGACAGATCTGTTAGTTCTTTTAGTAGTCCATGGTACTTTCAGCATTCTTCACCAGCACCACAACTCAAGAGCATCAACTCTTGTTCGGTCTTCCTTATTCATTGTCCAGCTCTCACATGCATATAGGTGATTGGAAATATCATGGCTTGTGTCAGGTGCACCTTAGTCCCCAAGGAGACATCCTTGCTCCCCAGAACTTGAAAGAGTTCCTTCGTGGCTGACTTTCCCAATGCTACATGCCATCTAATGTCCTGACTGCTACTTCCATTGGCATCAATTGTAGAACCAAGCAATGTGAATTCTTTGACAACCTCAATCTTTTCTCCATTTATTGTGATGCTGCTTATTCATCCAGATGTGAGGATTTTTGTTTTCTTTATATTGAGACATAATTCATATTGAATACTGTGTTCTTCAACCTTCATCAGTAAGTGCCTCAAGTCCTCCTCACTTTCAGCAAGCAAAGTTGTATCATCTGCTTATCTCCAGTTTTAATGATTCTTTCTGCAATCCTGATGCAATGTTCTTCTTCATATAGTCCAGCTTCTCATATTATTTGCTCAGCATATAGATTGAATAATTATGGGGAAAGGATACAACCTTGATGCACTCCCTTCCTGATTTTAAACCATGTAGTGTCCCCTTGTTCTGTTCAAACAGCAGCCTTCTGTTCAAGGTACAGGTTCCTCCTCATGAGTACAATCAAGTGCTCAGGAATTCCCATTCTTCTCAATGTTATCCATAATTTCTCATGATCTATACAACCAAATGCCTTTGCATAGTCAATAAAACACAAGTAAACATCTTTCTGGTATTCTTTGCCTTGAGCCAAGTTCCGTCTGATAACAACTCTGATATCCCTTGTTCCACATCCTCTTCTGAATCCAGCTTGAACTTCTGGAAGTTCTCTGTCAATATACTGCTGCAAATTTTCTTGCATTATCTTCAGTAAGAACTTCCTTGCGTGCGATATTAATGATATTATTGTATAATTTCCACATTCTGTGGGATCACCTTTCTTTTGAATGGGTACAAATATGGATCTCTTCCAGTCAATTGGCCATTGGCTGTCTTTCAAATATCTTGGCATAACCAAGTGAGTGCCTCCAATGGGGCATCCGTTTGTTGAAATATCTCAATGGGTATTCCATCAATTCCTGGAGCCTTGTTCTTCATCAATTCTTTCATCGCAGCTTTGACTTTCTCCTTCAGTACCATTGGTTCTAGATCATATGTCACTTCTTAAAATGGATTAAGATCAACCACTTCTTTTTGGTACAGTGACTCTGTGTATTCCTGACATCTTCTCTTAATGTTTCCTGTACCATTCAATATTTTCCCCATAAAATCTTTCAATATTGCAACTCAAGGCTTAATTTTTTTTTTTTTTTTTCAATTCTTTCAGCTTAAGAAATGCCGGGCCTGTTCTTCCTTTTTGGTTTTCAGAATCTAAGTCTTTGCACCTTTCATTATAGTAATCAGTTTGTGTGCTTGAGCTGCTCTATGAAACCTTCTGTTCAGCTCTTTTATCTTGTCATTTCTTCCATTGGCTTTAGCTACTCTCTGCTCAAGGGCAAGTTTCAGAGTCTCTTCTGTCATCCATTTTGGTCTTCTATTCTTTTCTCGTCTTTTTAGTGATCTATTGCTTTCTTCATGGATAATGTTCTTGATATCCTCCCACAATTCTTCTGGTTTTGGGTGCACATTTAAAGCCACCATTTGTGTTGTTGAAAAAAGGTGTTTGCAATGAACAAGTCGTTGCTCTTGCAAAATTCTGCCATGTGAGTTCCAGCATTATTTCTGTCGCAAAGGCCAAATTTTCCAAAAACGAGTGATTCTTTTCTGTTTCCAACTTTTGCATTCCAGTCACCAGTGATAATTAACACATCCTGATTGCATGTTTGGTCAATTTCAGACTTCAGAAGTTGATAAAAATCTTAAATTTCCTCATATTTGGCTTTGGTGGTTGGTACATAAATTTGAATAATAGTCGTATTAATGGGTCCTCCTTGTAGGCGTATGGATATTATCCTATCACTGATAGCATTGTACTTCAGGACAGATCTTGAAACATCCTTTGTGATGATGAATGCCACGCCATTCCTCTTCAAACTTTCATTCCTGGCATAGTAGATCACATGGTTGTCTGATTTAAAATGGCCAAAACCAGTCCATTTCAGCTCACTAATGCCGAGGATATCAATCTTTATGCGTTCCATTTCCTTTTTGACAACTTCCAATTTTCCTAGATTCATACTTCGTACATTCCATGTTCCAATGATTAATGGATATCTGCAGATGTTTCTCCTCAATTTGAGTGGTGCCACATGAGCAAATGGAGGTCTCAAAAGCTTTACCTTATCCATAGGACTAAGGCTGGGTTTACTCAGATGATGCAGCTCTTTCCCAGTCTTATTTTGAGAGTCTTCTAACCTATCAGGATGATTAATAAAGTTGTGTGGTAAAGTATCAAACAATGTTTTTCTTCTATTCATAAGGTTTTCCCTAGCCAATTCTTTGAGAAGTGGATGGCCTCTTCTTTCCTACCTACCATGGTGACATATTGATGTAAGTTTTGAGGCTGAGCCACTAGTGTTTCTAACCCAGAGGGATGCACATGGTACACATGTATCAGGCCAGCTTACAGACTGAGACAGACTAGGAAGAAGGAAGAGGCTCTTCAAGATAGAGTAGCTAAAGAAAATTGAGAAATGATGATGAAACATATGACTAGAAGATTTCAACTAGCAGCTCAAGAAGAGAAAGTTAAGAATTACCATGAAATGTACAAGCACCTGGAGTCAGAAAAGCAAAAGGGAAGGACACAAGCTGGAAAGACATTTTTGAAGCTGAAAGAACTGTCAAAAAATTCATAGCTTTTTGGACAATACTGAAGGATTCTATGGGAAAAATTTTGAATGACACATGGAGCATCAAAGAAGATAGAAGGAACACCCAAGGTCACTGTACCAAAAATAATTTCTCAATGTCTAACCATTTCAAGAGATAGCCTATAATCAATCATATGGTATTAAGGGAAGAAATCCAAGCTCCACTGAAGGCATTGAGAAAAACTAGTACCAGAAAGTGACAGAATACCAGTTGAGATGTTTGAACAAAGGGATGTATCCCTGAGGTAGTTATCCAAGACATTTGGAAAACAGCTACTGGCCAATTGACTGTAAGAGATCAATATTTGTGCCCATTCCAAGAAAGTGATCCAACAGAATGTGGAGATTTCTACACAATATCATTATTACTACATGCAAGTGAAATTTTGCTTAAGATAATTTAAAAGGCAGCTATAGCAATACTTCAACAGGGAAAAGCTTGAAATTCAAGCTGATTCAGAAGAAGATGTGGAATGAAGTATATCATTGCTGAAGTCAGGTGTATCTTGTCTGAAAGCAGAGAATGTCAGAAAGATATTTACTTGTATTTTATTGTCAAAGCAAAGGCATTATACTGTGTGGATCATAACAAATGATGAATAACATTACACAAACAAGAGTTCCAGAATAATAATAGTGCTCATGATGAACTTGTACATAGATATACATAGATAAAAGATACAGTAATTTGACCAGAACAAGGACTATGTTATTAGAAGGGACCAGTCCTTGAACAAAGACATCATGCTTGGTAAAGAGTCAGCAAAAAAGGAAGATCCCTCAAGAAGATGGATCGACACTGTGGTTGCAACAATGGGTTCAAATACCGCAATTATGTTGAGAATCACACAAGACCTGACATTTGTGCTTAGTGTCACTATGAGTTGGAACTGACGCAGCAACAACTAACAATAACAATAGTAAAATCATTCAATTGTAACTCTTCACCCAGGTGTCCAAAACGCAGTCCTTTATGTAAATAGTTAAGATGGCAAAGCAATATCAATTTACATAGAAGCTGGCCCAATAATAACTTTTCTGATTGGGTTCAGATAAAACATTCAATTAAGTTCTACTAGACAAACAATTCCTTCTAGAATTCTGGTTCTTACCTATCCTGAAAACCAGATGATCTAATCTTGGAAATCAATGGTGCTATTATCAATTAGATTAACATGTTTGCATTCTACAATAAAAACATTGGATAAAAGGATACTTTCATAAAACATTTCAATAATTTTAAATTTAACTGTATTGCACAAGTGATTTCTGGAATATTATTTCAACATTTACAATACGTTCTAGAAGGTTTTGATCATAAAAAGTTATTTTCAATTAGAAGAATATATATTTACTATTGTCTAGCATTGATTTTATGGCTTTGTATACTTCTTTAAAAAAATATAATTTAGGTTTTTATTTTGTAAACAGAATGAGTTTCTTTCCCTTGGCTCTAATTGTAAATTAACAATTGAATTCATGTGATGAGATGTCCCTTTTCTTTCTATGTACAATTCTTGTCACAAATGGGTTGTCTTTTTCATTTTATTTATCTATTTTTTTTTTTAATGGCAAATCAGCTAATTAGAGACAGTGTAGTATGGAAAATAAATGAGCTAATTGAGTTGGTATTAAAACACTTAATAATTAATCACCTCTTGCATAGCCATTACTCAGTTTAATATTGTTGCCAAAGCTCATTCCTACCCATAAGTTTTCTCAGTGTTATTAGTATATTATTACTATTTCCCAAGCATGTACCAAAGACAAACAGATTTGCAAAAGAATCATGAATTTATATGATTATTTAAATCTACATAATTCAAATGCTATTTAATTTTCCTTAAGATCCTATATTTAAATGATTTTTTTTTTATTATTTCAAGGAAGAGATAAGAGATATGAGAAAGAGATTCCTGGAATGAAATATTTCAAATACTTGTTTTGAATCCTCAATTTTCCTTGCAACTTGTTGACGGCTAGCTGAACACCAGCAGCTCTTTCTTCTCAGCATCTTGGACCTACGTCTGAGATTATTTTGGCTTTCAGATTGCAGACTTTTATGTGATTTGTTTTTATCCATTTACCCTGTTTTCCCGGGGAGTGGGGAGACCTAGTTCACATTTTGTGTTGCTTTTCTTCTAATTTGTGAATTAACCATGAGAAAGCTGTCTATTTTCTATTGCTTTCAGTCACTCTCCTTAGGAAATGCAGTGGTACATAAAAGACAACAAATCATTGACAAATTGGACAATTAAGAATGGAATTGTGGCATGAAAATTTAGCTTTTAAAACAACTGCTTCAATTTCATTATAAGAAAGCTTAGAAGTTGGCTGCATAAAACAAGAAAAAATTCTAACATGATTTTTTGTACAGATTTTTGGCCACATTTACCATTTATCTATCCCCTCATTCATTTATCCATTCATTCTTTCACTCAATTAACAGTCCACTCGTGGAACTCAACCCTGAAACTTTTTGGAAAATTTTTAAATGCACATGTTCATACCTTTGATGATGCTTTTTCAGCAGGCTGCAATGAAGTCCAAAAATAAGTCTGAAACCAATTCTAATTAGGGAATTAAATCTAGTCAATTTTGCCTCATGGCAGCTGGGGACTATGTTACTGCCACTGATACATATCAGAGCTAAGACCCACCATTCCAAACACTCTTCTAACACTAGAGATAAACCAATAACGGACAGTAACTGTATGCCTTCTAGGCTAGAACGATTATGAACCACTAAGTGAAATGAGAATAATAATCCCTTTTACATGTGAATTATTTAAATCAGGACAACTGACCATAGGAATATATATTTTGCCTGAGAAAATTCCCCTAGAACAATCCTTATTTCAGAGTTTAATATCCAATTGTAATACATTCAATTAATTCTATCCATAATAATACTGAGATTGATTCTAAGAGATAGCAAGATAAGTGATAATTTCTCTATTGTAGTCAGAGATTGCAGATGTAGAATCAATATTCAAAAGCATATTTTTAAAGCCTACTACCTTATGGTAGCATAGTGCCTAAGGCACTTGACTGCTAACCAGAAGGCTGGTGGTTCAAATCCACCAGCCACTCCTTGGAAGGAAGATGGGGCAATCTACTTCTGTAGTGATACTGCCTCAGAAACCCAAGGAGGGGTCGCTAAGAGTCGGGTCCGACTCGACGGCACATAACAACAACAACAACAACCTTATGGCATACGGATGGCAAGACAACCCTTTATCCATTATCCTATTGAAAGCTCATAACAATGAGAAGCAAGCAGAAAACGTTCTTTTTTCCCCCTGTTGTTGAATTAATGACTAAATAAATAAATAATGTTTATCCCCCAGATTTTTATTATATTTTTTTGCTTTGTTTTGACTAAATGAATTTTGCTACTACCTCTATTCTTTCAGTGAAAGTCAAGGAAATGATTTAAGTGTCATGAAAGGCATTATCTGAATTGCTTCCCAAATCATGACAGCCATAATGGCTAACAGAAATAATTTTCTCACCTGCTGAGCAAACTACCTCACCTCTTTAAAAATCTGTGCAAAGTCAAATACTATGGCTGCCAAGATGAGGTTTGAAGTCTGCAAATCTTGGCTCCTCCTCCCAGGATATATCCAAAACAAGATTCATGGAACCAAGCAAAATGCTGCCAAGGCAATTACCATGATGCTTCCAATGCCTGACTGTTTTAGAAGTCACATAGAGCTGGGGACCAAATTATGTCAAGAATTAATTATAGAATTACTTGATAATGACAAAGATGATGGAGAATTCAAGCCAACTTGGAAAATTAATGGAAGAATTAAAACTGCAGTAATATGCCAACAATTAAGAGGATTTGCAACATGTACAACACTAGCTGTTGCCCTAACTCCACCACATGAGTAAATAATGAAAGATCAGAAGCTCTAATTGTCAGTTTTCAGAAAGAAGGTGAGAGAACTGACTTATTAGAATTAACTGCAAAGGATAATATAGTTCACATTTAGCTAATGTTATTCATACAGTGAAGAAGCACTGGAGGCCCAACCACTAGGCATTCCGCTCCTAACCAAAGGGTCAGCAGTTGGAACCCCCCAGCAGCACCAAGGGAGAAAAGATCCAGTTATCTGCTCCAATCAAGATCGCTGCTGCTGTTGCGGAGTGCCAGCAAGTTGATTCCAACTCATAGTGACAGCCTAAGAAACCCTTTGTCCCATTGGGAGCTCTGGTAGTGTAGTGCCTCAGGCACTTTCCTGCTAACCAGAAGGCTGGGGGTTCAAATACACCAGCCACTCCTTGGAAGGAAGATGGGGCAATCTACTTCCGTAGTGATACTGCCTCAGAAACCCAAGG
>NW_006922121.1:1667774-1676454 GCF_000298275.1 Orycteropus afer afer
AGGCTGGTCCAACTATCTTTTTTTTTTTTTTTTTTCTTTTAAATGTTTTTATGAGCGAGGAAAAGATATATCTTATAATTGTTGGAGGTAGGATTTCAAGCTAAGCTTTTTGTTTGCAGTATTTGTGGACTTGATCACTTTACTAAAATAAATAATTTTAAAGCAACCTATGCAGAATAAAATATTCCTTAGATGCTTCTTGACCTATCTTATTAAGAGACAACAAATGAAATATTTTATATGTACTTTATCCTCCAGAACATATTGTCATATTTTCAAACTCCTTTATTTTCTATTAAGACATTATCCACTGAACTTGTATTGTCAATAACATTCAAATTATTATTCATTTTCCCTCCAGAATATAGTAACCATATTAGATATACTGTTAATGAGGAACCACCTAAAACTGAAATATTTAAGGTACAAGTGTGTACCATATGTTCTCAAATGAACTACTGTGATTCCATGACTGTAAAACACTTAACAGTTGCAAGAATGATATCTTTGACAGGGTGACAGTGGTGGGAATTGTTTTTAACTGCAATAAATATATCTGAGAAATATCCCAGAGTTATAGGGTGTCAGCTTAGAGAGATAACTGCTAAATGAAATCAGGAGGCTAATGGATTAGATTCTCACTTCAAAAAAAAAAAGAATTTCATAGAAGACTAAACTCCACTTCTTGTCTTATTATCTTGAGTCTCTTTAAATAGAAGAATTTAAATTATGTCCAATAGTCTTCTCATAAAAAACAGAATTTTTACCTAAAATTTCTTAAACTTTCTCAGATAGTCACCATGACACAGCTAGCTGAAAAATTTCTTCCCTTGCCTCTTTGGATTAACTGAGATGATGAAGCATGTGGTTTTATCAGCTTGTCATGATGTCTTAGAATTTGGACTTGGACAATTTGAGGCCCCATTTCAAACACAGCCTTGATTGTCTTCTGCAGGTAGGCTGTGCCATTTATCGACACAGAATTTTTTTTTCCTTTCTGCTAACAAAGTTGTAAAATCTTGAAAACATGACATGACTCTGGCATGTCCCAATTATAGTTAGTAATATTCTTCATCTGCAAAATCAGAGCAGCTAAATATCTGAACAAATCTAAACTTCTCATCAGCAGCAGCTTTGGCAGTTGGATACTGCCTTACATTTCTCTCTTTATCTCTTTGGTAGATTCGTATATTCAGGCTTCACTCTTTCTCAGTTGAGTGTTTCACTGCCTTTTGGGATGGAAATACTTCTTTGATCCCCATTCTTAAATGTTATATTATCTTCCCCACCATCACTGAATGTTTCATTCCACCCTATTAGCCACTGGGATTTACATATGAATGAACACAAATATCTTAACTCTTGCATTTCCAGCTCTTATTCCTATAAGCTTTGGTCACTGAAGGAAAGGTATTCCATTTGTAAGGAGTATGACTCCATATTTGATGTTCAGTTCCTGACACCTGTCAAGCCCCATCATTCTACTTTCTGGACAGACTTAGTCTCATGTCCTTTGGTCATGTTATCAGAAAGGATCAGTCCCTGGAGAATCATACCATGCTTGGTAAAGTAGAAGGTCAGTGAAAATGGGGAAGATCCTTAATGAGATGAACTGACACAGTGGCTGCAACAATAGGCTCAAGCACAGCAAGGATTGTGGAGATGGCTCAGGACCAGACAGTATTTCATTCTGTTGTGCGTAGGGTCACAAGCAGTCTAAACGGACTTGAGGACACTTAAAAACAACAATCAATCCTCAAATTGACATTACTCTCAAACTATAATGTATCTTTCTCTACTCATTCTAATCCATGCTTTTCAAAAAGTGTTATTTAAAGTCTCTGGTGGTATAGTGCCTAAAGCATTTGACTGTTAACCAGAAGGCTGGTGGTTCAAACCCTCCAGCCACTCCTCAGAAGGAAGATTGGGCAATTTACTACCATAGAGACACTGCCTCAGAAACCCAAGGAGGGGTTGCTATGATTTGGATCCAACTTGGCAGCAGTGAGTTTTAGCTCCATTTTCTCGTCTCATTCACTCTTCTGTGAATTCTAGTCAGCAAGAACCTACTCAATTCTCAAATTCAGTGGACACTTTCTATATTTTTTTTTCTGTAACATTTTTTTTTTTTTTTGTCTATATCTGATTGATAAATCCCCTTTCTTGAAATAGTTTGTTCTCTTTAATGCTGTAACTATATTACCTCCTGCCTTTCTGCAAAGATCTGTAAACTCCTTTTCTCTTTCCCATGAGCTAGCTGCTCTTCCTCCACCTGTTACTCTTAGTGCTGTCTATATTCCTACTCTATTCCTTATGCTCTCCCCATTCTCTATGCTTCACCAAATGAGGTCATTCATTTCCATGGTTTCATATGCTAATCATGCCCATGTGTTATTCAGGCATATCCTCAAATATCCATATCAAACTTTGTAACCCTTCACTTGAACACACCTGAATCACTATATATTGACCATGTCCAAATTAGACCTATTTTTTTAGGAGCTCTGGTAACATAGTGCCTAAGGCATTTGACTGCTCACCAGAAATCTGGCAGTTCAAATCCACCAGCTCTCCTCAGAAGGAAGATTGGACAAGCTACTTCCACAGTGATACTGTCTCACAAACCCAAGGAGGGGTCTCTATGAGTTGGGACAGAATCAATAGCAGTGAGTCTGGCTGTTTTTTCACCATCCATTTAAGTTGGTCACTTCTGTCATCTCTCAGGAATTTGCCTGTCATCCTCACTTTTCCTTGACCATCACTACTCACCATAATCAATTAATATTATATGTGAGAACTGGATTATTTCACCAGCTTTCTAACTGGCTTCTGCTTTCATTCTTGACGTCATAGGTCAGGCAGGCACCAGGATTCAACAAACAGAACCCTGACTCTGTTACTTCTATTTAAACACGTTCATTCTACATTTTCCATGTTTAAAAAAAAAAAAAAAAAAGTCATCCTTACAGATCACACAGAGTTCATTTTTTCTCTCCCCTTTCATCTTTTACATCTTTTATACATTGGAAGATGGGGCAATCTACTTCCATAGCAATACCACCTTGGAAATCCAAGGAGGGATCGCTATGAGTTGGGTCTGATTCGACGGTATCTAACAACAACAATACTTTGACAGCCATCAATATATCATAATGTGATTTTTGCTTTTGCATTTGCTTTTGCTTATGCTTCTGTCTTCTTAGATGATCTTTTTTTTTTGTTGTTGTTGTTGTTCTTAGGCTTCCTTCCCAAATATCACCCAACTTGCTTTGCTAACTTCAACCCATACTTATCTTTTCAGACTCAGATCAATGATAACTCCCTGAATGACCTCTGAGCATCAGACTGCATTAAGTTTTCCTCTTCTGTCTGTATTACACTTAGAATCTTTAGCATGTTTTGTGCCAACTTTTACCTTTAGACTGTGATGTCCTTTAGGGCACAAACTATGTCTCATAAATCTTTTTAGCTCTAGCACCTAGCAAAGTTCCTGACACATGCTCAATAAACTTTTATTGCATAGGGAGTCTTCAAACCATAAAGTGATTCACAGGAGAATTAATGGAGAAGTAACATAGCCCAAGCACTCATCTGGGAATCAGTGCTCTGTGTGAAGCTGGTGAGGTCACTTAACCTTCTTCTACTTTATCCCCTCAACTGAGAGGAGACCACCTATATTTTAAGGTTCTTTCCATATCTATATTTCTATGAAATACTGAGCCTTCATGCTGCGTTTAAGTGTTTGATTACAGAAATTTAACAACTCCTTTGAGATGTTTTGCAGACACTACCCACAGAGAACTACACTGAAGTTTAAGAGGCTGTTGTGAATTAAGCCACTTAGAAAAATAAAGTTCACCAGAAAAGTCATTTAAGCATAAATAAATTGAAAACCAAAAGAATTTCACTTAAACTTTAAAAAAAATTAATATAAAATAATAATGCAACTCATAGAGATATGAGTTTATATAATACACACACACACACACATGCTTGTATACCAACATTTGTCTGTTGGTTTGTTGTGCTGTGGTGGCTGACATGTGGCTGTGAGGCTGGAAGCTATGCCACCAGTATTTTAAATACCATCAGCGTCACCCGTGGTGGACAGGTTTCAGCAGAGCTTGCAGACTAAGAGAAACTGGGCAGAAAGATGGGTCATCCACTTCTGAAAATATTGGTCAGTGAAAACCTTATGAATAGCAGTGAAGCATTGCCTGATACGTTATTGGAAAACTTTATGAAGAGCTGTGAAACATTGTCTGATATAGTGCCAAAAGATGAGACCCTCTGGTTGAAAGACAATCAAAATAAGATAGGAGAAGAGCTGCCTCCTCAAAGTACTCAAAGTAGAGTCAACTTTTATGACTTGGATGGAGTAAAGCTTTTGGGATCTTCATTTACTGATGGAATATGACTCAAAGTGGGAAGAAACAGGTGCAAACATTCATTAATAATCAGAATGTGGAACGTACTAAGTATGAACCTAGGAAAATTAAAAATTGTCAAAAAATGAAATGGAAGGTATAAAGATCAATATCCTAGGCATTAGTGAGCTGAAATGGACTGGAACTGGCCTTTTTGAATCAGACACTCATATGGTCTACTGTTAAGGGAATGATAAATTGAAGAGGAATAACATCACATCATCTCATTCATCATCAAAAATAATATTTCAAGATTGATCCTGAAGTACAATGCTGTCAGTAATAGGACAATATCCATATAACAGGGAAAACTATGTAATATTACTATTATTCAAATTTATGCACCAACCACCAAAGCCAAAGGTGAGGAAACTGAACATTTTACCAGCTTTTGAGATCTGAAATTGACAAAATATGCATTCAAGATGTATTGACTATTATTGGTGATTGGAATGCCAAAGTTAGAAACAAAAAAGCACCAGTTGTAAAATATGCCCTTGGTGATAGAAATTATGTTGGAGATTGCATGATAGAATTTTGCAAGACCAATGAGTTATTCAATGCAATACCTTTTTTGAGCAACATAAATGGCAACTATACAGGTGGACCTCACCAGATGGAACACACAAGTATCAGATGAACTATATCTGTCAGAAGAGGTGATGGAGAAGCTCAGTATTTTCAGTCGAAACAAGGCTGGAAGCTGACTGTGGAACGGATCATCAATTGTTCATAAGCAAGTTAACGTTCAAGCTAAAGAAAATTAAAACAAGTCTACAAAAGCCAAACTATGACATCAATTGTATCCTACCTGAACTTAGGGGTCCTCAGAAGTATACATTTGATGCAATGAAGATGAATGAGTGAAGACCAGACAAGTTGTGGAATGATATCAAAAGCATAATACACAAAGAAAGGAAAAATTCACTAAAAATACACGAAAGGAAGAAAAGACTAAAATGGATGTCAGAAGACACTCTGAAATTTGCCCTTGAGTGGAGAGTAGGTAAAGAAAATGGAAGAAATGAAGAGAAAAAAGAACTAAAAAGAATATTTCAATGTTCAGTTTGAAAAGACAAAGTAAAGTGTTAAAATGAAACCTGGAGTTAGGAAACCAACTGGGAAGAACATATTCAGCATTTCTCAAGGTGAAAGAAATGAAAAACAAACTCAAGCCTCAAATTTGCAATACTGAAATATTCTAAGAGAAAAATATTGAATGATGCAGGAAGCATCAAAAGAAGATGAAAAGAATACAGAGTCACTGTATCAAAAGGACTTGGTCGATGTTCAGTAATCTTCGGATATAACATGTGATCAAGAACCAACAGTGTGGGATGAAGAAGTCCAAACTGCACTGAAGGAACTGGCAAAAAACAAGGCTCCAAGAACTGACCAAACACACACTGAGAAGTATCAACAAATTGATGCAGCACTTGAGTCATTTCCTTGTTTATGTCAAGAAATTTGGAAGACAGCTACCTGGACAACTGACCAGAAGAGATCCATATTTGTGCCCATTTCAAAGCAAGGTGATCTCACAGAATGGGAAATTATCAAGCAATATCATTAATATTACCTGCAAGTAAAATTTAGCTAAAGATAATATAAAGACAATTACAGCACTATATTGACAGGAAACATCCAGAAATTCAAGCTGGATTCAGAAGAGGATGTGGAATAAGGAATATCATTGCTGATGTCAGATGGATCTTGGCTGAAAACAAAGAATACCAGAAAGTGGTTTACTTGTGTTTTATTGACTATGCAAAGACATTAACATTTGTGGAACATGACAAATTATGGATAACATTGCAAATAACAGGAATTCCAGAATTTTTAAATGTGCTCATGAGGAGCCTATACATAGACAAAGAGGCTGTGGTTTGAAAAAAAAAAAATAAATAAGGAGATACTACTGCATAATTTAAAATTCAGAAAGGTTTGCCTCAGGGTTATATCCTTTCACCATACTTATTCAATCTTTATGCTGACCAAATAATGTGAGAAGGTCGACTGTGTGAAGAAGACCACAGAATCAAGATTGGAGGAAGGCTCATTACTAACCATCTGTGATATGCAGAAGACACAACCTTGCTTGCTGAAAGTGAAGATGACTAGAAGCACTTACTGATGAAGATCAAAGACTACTAGGTAACCAGTGCTGCTGTGACACAGACATAAAATGTAGAAACAAGAATGGAGTGCATACTTGACCCAAGACAGCGGCAGAGAGACCCTGGCATGAAACATGGAAAATGGCAGCAGCAGAGCCAAGAGATTGTCAGGAGACAGCAATAGCCTTATGAGCCCACATGGGAGAAAGCTGGATGTCATTGGGTAGGTGGCTTCCAGGCAGAGTGGGTTGCCATTGGGCATTAATTGGTAGAAGAGACCAGCATGAGATGGAGTAGCAGGTTGACCAGGCCATGGAGCAAGAAAGCTAAGTGCCCTTTGGGCAGGAAGATTCCTGGTGCAGTGGGTTTCCCTTGGGCATTAATCAGCAGAAGCAGAGAGACCAAGGAAACTGGAAGCCAAGCTGCCTCAGCCTCAAGTGTAGGACCATGGCCTTTGGGGGTGGAACCACCACAGCCTCCTGGGTTTCAAAGAGTCAGACCTTCACCAACTTGGATCTGGAGTGTGGGGATGCTTGTTCATGTGGGTTAGTGGGATAAAGCCATAATCTTACCCAATAGTGAGGGGATAGGGCTACCATGACCAAGAGGTAGAGGAATGGGGCCTCCCAGGCCAAGGTGGTGAAGTTGCCACTGAAAGCAACTAGGAGACTGGAGTCACCCAGTGAAGAAGATCTGTACAGATGCCACCCTATGAAGATCTGTACAAGTGCCAAGTTGAAAAGGGGTGGAATTGTGGTAGTTAAGGTTGTTGTCAACCTGGCCGGGCCTGGTTGAGTGGCTGGGCAGCTGCATGTAATTATTCCCCATGGAGAGACTTGTAATCAATTCCATGGTGGAATCTACTGGAGCAGCTGAGTAGCTGTTTTAAGGATATAGGCTGCTTCCAATATATAAGGAATAGCTTTGAGGAAGGTCTCCAGGTGATGGCATGCTTGAACCTTGCATATAGCCTAGTCATTGTTCAGCAGCCTGCCATGTTGCCCTGCCAGTCTTGGGACTTTAATGAACTTGAATTAATGGCCTGCCATGTTGCTTGCTAATATTCGGATTGTGTCTTTTCACTTGTTGACCTTGGGCTTGTTAGCCTCAGCAGCAAGCAACTACCTAAGTGAAGAGATGCCTCTAGCTTCAGTGGGCCAGGGCAAGAGGCAGAGCTGAAGTCCAAGGCTGAGGAGTTTTGACCCAGCCCCTAGAACCTGGGACCTAGAACTTGGATTTCTAACCTTCAAAACTGTAAGAGAATAAACTCCTGTTTGTCAAAGCCATCCTATTTATGGTATTTCCCTTACAGCAGAACAAATGTAACCAAAACTTACCTCAATTAAAAAAAAAAAAATCCTCACAAGTGTATCAAAATAAATGGATAAAAGATTTAAGTTGTCAGGGATTTCATCTTACTTGGATGCAAAATCAACATCCATGTAAGCTGTTGTTGTTGTTGTTAGGTGCCGTCGAGTCATTTCCGACTCATAGCGACCCCATGCACAGCAGAACGAAACAGTGCCTAATCCTGCGCCAGCTCCACGATTCCTACTATACTTGAGCCCATCACGGCAGCCACCATGTCAATCCATCTTGTTGAAGGCCTTCCCGTCTTTCATTGACCCTCCATCCTACCAAGCATGACATGCTTCTCCAGGGAATGGTCCCTTCTGACAACATGACCAAAGTATATGAGATGAAGTCTGGCCATTCTCGCTTGCAAGGAACATTTTGGGTTCTCTTCCTCCAAGACACATCTGTTAGTTCTTTTAGCAGTCCATGGTACTTTCAGGATTCTTCAACAACCCCACAGATCAAAAGCATCAACTCTTCTTTGGTCTTCCTTATTCATTGTCCAACTCTCACATACATATGAGGTGATTGGAAATATCATGGCTTGTGTCAGGCGCACCTTAGTCCTCAAGGAGACAACCTTGCTCTTCAGAACTTGAAACAGTTCCTTCGCGGTTGACCTTCCCAGTGCTACACATTGTCTAATGTCCTGACTGCTGCTTCCATTTGCATCGATTGTAGAAACAAGCAACGTGAATTCTTTGACAACCTCAATCTTCTCTCCATTTATTGTGATGTTGCTCATTGGTCCAGTTGTGAGGATTTTAATTTTCTTTATAT
>NW_006922121.1:1682719-1689128 GCF_000298275.1 Orycteropus afer afer
AATTAAATATAAAACCTACTGAAATACTCACGAGAAGTTTTAAAACTGAGTAACCCAGATAAGTTATTTGCTAAAACCAAAGCATTATTCATTAAACCAACATTTTTTTTGAGAATCTACTGTCAGGCTTTTTACTCATACAGTGAGCAGTCCAGTCCTTGATAATATATAACAATGAACCATTTCATCTGAGGTCTCTGAATGCCTCAGTGCCTGTGTATCTTCCATGCTCATCTCTCTGTGCTCTTGGTGGAATGTGTGCTCTAAAATCTCACCATCCAAGACCTTGGTGCTGCCGCTTTCTAGTGGGTGGTCCTAGGTGAAATACTGGACATTTCTGAGCCTCGTATTTCTTCTTTCTAAAATGAAAATGAATAAGAATGTGCTAAAAGGGCAAGGAGGCTACATGTTATAACCTCCTCTAACCTACAAGAGGAAGACAGAATCACTATCAGTAACCTAAGGCCTATTACTGCAAGGCCAGACATGCTGCCTCCCTCCAGCCCTTTCACCAACCATTCCTCCCAAAGCACCCACCTCCTCACTCCTGGGTTTGATAATTCACTGCAGTGGCCACAAAGAACTCACAGATTATGGGGTTTATTAGGGAAGCACCAGGCTACAATTCAAGTGCAGGAAAATGCTCAGTCTCTCTCCCAGCCTGCCATCTCTCAACCAACAGTCTCTCACAGTCTCTCTCCCAGTAATGTGTGTCCCTTGGCGTCTCACTCAGCAATGCCTGTCTTTTGCGTCTCTTTCCCAGCAGCATGTCTTTTTCAGGAATGTGTCCTTCCTCAGTAAGCAGTCAGAGAGAGGTCTGCCTCTAGGAGGCCTCCTTTTGAGCCTGGCAGAGTGGCCAAACTAGCCAATCATAGCATCAGAACTCTAAGCACCTGAGAGAGATCGGGAATCTCCCAGAACATTGTTTTGTGCCACTCCCAACAGAAATACCCCAGGTGGGCAATTTTATCAATCAGGAGCTCTTCAGTTGCTCACAGCAAATTCCACCATGGAGTTTACAAAGACTTATGGCTAGAAAAGCCATACCAGGTAGTTAACTACAGTGTAGAATGCCTATACATAGATTATAGCAGGTACATTGAATATATTCCTACATGTAAAATAAAAACCAAAACATGTAAACTTAAAACATTAGAATATCATGTGGTACTTAATAAGTGATGAAAAATATTATTATACTGGATAGTCACTAAATATTTGGCAGATAAACATGAAGTTAGTTAGGCATTTTGATAATAAAAATTTGATAGGTAGGCATGTACACAGAGAGGTCTAAAGAATGGTTAAATATAATGTCTGAATGGACAAGTGAATTTTAATATGGTGATTCAAAGTTGAGTAATATTACTGACATTTTAATTTCGCTGAAGATTTTAGATATTGACTGACCATATAATTATTAAATAAATAATATCTGACAGATATCATACTGGATATTGGAAATATGGTGATAAAAACCATAATTCATATCTTTATGGTACTTAACTGTGGGGGAGACATGCCATGAATAACTTCTTGCAAATATAGTGTATTAAGACAAAGACATTTGATGTACTATAACACCATAGAACACGTTTTTGCTTCTTTTCTTGTTAATTGCTCTCATGTCAGCTCTATAATGTCTTGTGTTTAAGAAATATAATGAAACATTGCCCAGTCCTGCATCATCTTCATGATAATTGGCAAGTTTGAGCCCATTGTTGAAGTCATTGTGTAGTGTCTTCCAATCAAAAGGGCTTAACTTCTAACATTATATCAAACAACATTCTCTTGTAATTTATAAGTTTTTCATTGGCTAATTTTTCTAATTTGGGAGCTCTGGTAGCATAGTGCCTAAGACACTTGACTGCTAACCAGAAGGCTGGCGGTTCAAACCCACCAGCCACTCCTCGGAAGGAAGGTTGGGCAATCCTACTTCCGTAGTGATACTGCCTCGGAAACCCAAGGAGGGGTCGCTATAAGTCGGGGCTGACTCGACGGCAAACAACAACAACAACAACAATTTTTCTAGTACATTGGCAATCTTTCTTCCTAGTCTCAGGATGGAAGCTTCATTGAAACCTGTTCACCATGGTGATCCTGCTGGTGTTTGAAAGACCAGTAGTACAGCTTTCAGCATCACAGCTACACTCAAGCCACCACAGTATGATGAACTGACAGATGGGTACTGGACATAATAAACAGATCTGACATAATCGGAGTGTACTGTAGGGAAGATTTTATGAAGAAACTAACTCTTAAACTGAAACCAAAAAGTTAAATGGATATTAACATGAGACCTGCAGGTGGTAGAAATAAGGAATGAAGGAGGAGCAGAAACGAATTTATTAAAAATCATCAAAATTTAGCAAAATATAACCAGACACATGGTCAAAATTCCTTCCATGATACTTCTCAGAAAATCCGATCTGAATTCATTTTCTACTTTGAAACCACATTTTATTAGCAACAGGAACTTATGCAGGAGCCCTGGTAGTACAGTAGTTGAAAGCTCTGCTGCTACCACAAGGCTAGTGGTTCAAACCCACCAGCTGCTCCTTGGAAGGAAGATGGGGCAGTCTGCTTCTGTAAAGATTTACAGCTTTGGAAACCCTAAGAGGCAGTTTTACTCTGTCGTACAGGGTTGCTATGAGTCAGAATTGATTCAACAGCAGGGAGTGTGGTTTTGGTTGGGAGCTTATGTGTTCTACTGAGTTATGACCAGTCAAAATGGGTTTCTGTAGAATGTATTTTGGGGGATCATTCACACAGCTGTATGAGAAAGGGACCATGAATAGTAAATGTGATAACATTTTATATAATGAGAAGATAAGTTAATTACTTCCATCAAATTCTAAAAACTATTTCATATACATTTTTCTCACACTTAACTACTGATATGAAAAAAAAATTCTGACTTTACAAACAAGGACAATAAGGTGGATTGGTCTAAACAAAGTCACAAAGCGGGAGTTAGAAATCCCATGGACAAAGTATTGATTCTGGAGATGACCCTGCATGGAGTCCCAGTTTCTTTGTATTGTGCTGGCTCAACCTACAAAGTAAACATGAGGGGGATCCACTCATTCAGTAAATGCCTAACAGATACCTACTAAGCAACTGGTTTATGGGTTAGGAATAAAACAGTGAATAATGCTAGTAACATTTCTTCCATTGTGGATCTTATCTTCCAGATGGAAGAGACAGAAAAAAAAAAATGAATGAGTAATACATATAGTATATTAGATGATGACAAAGCTAAGGGGGAAAATAAACTAGAAAAAAGGGATAAGGTAACCAATGTGTAATTTGTGAGTTGGCAGGTAAATTCTTACTGATGTGGTCATACTAGAGTGAAAACCTGAAGGCGAGAGCCATGCTGAGATCTCACAGGGGGCTTAACAGGTCACGGGACTTTCAGTTGCAAAAACTTGAGGCAGGGAGGTACCTGAGTTGTGTGGAATAGCAAGGAGACCACTGTGGCTGGAGCAAAGAAAACAAGGAAGAGAATAGCAGGAAAGGTAAGAAGGGGCTAGAATTTATATGACCTTGAATAATATTTTAAGGATTTTTAGCTTTTATGCTGAGTCAAACATTCAGTCATTAGAGAGTTCAGAGTCAAAGAACAACAATCTCTGCATTACATTGTAATAATCTAATTTTTCCTGTTGGATGGAGACTCTGTTGACCAAAACAAATGCAGAAAAACGAGCTAGGAAGATATTTCAATAATGGGCAAAGGTAGAATAGGAGACACTAAGTGAGGCAGGGTCAAATTCTGGATATCTTCTGAAGGTTAAGATGGCAGAGCTTGATTTTGGACTGGATGTGGAGAGTGAAAGAGAAGTACAGTCAGTCTCTGTATGCACTGGTTCTAAATTACAAATTCAATTAACTATGGATCAAAAATATTTTTTAAAAAATCCAGAAAAGAATATTATGCTGAGTGAAATAGGTCAAACACAGAAGGACAAATATTGTATTAGTGTATTATTGTAAAAAGTCAAGGAAAGGTTTATATATGGAAGGAAATTTTCTTTGTTGGTTACCAGGGGTGGGAGAGAAGGGAGGAAACACTGTTAGATAGGTAGAGAAAAGTAGTGATTTGGGTAAGAGAAGGGCAATATACCAAATATGAGTGATCAACACGGTGGCACTGAGGAAGAGGAAGACATAGAGAGGTGCATGGGAGGTAAAGACAACAAAGATGAACACTTTTGCACATAAAGAACTGCATTGTCAGTGAAGACAAACATTGATCTACAGGCTGAACTATTAGGTATGTCTATGCAGGGGGATTGTGCCCAAGACCATGTATAGGGTTGAAAGACAATGTTTCTACAAGTGTATTGGTATGTTCTGTAAGAATTCCCAGGTATATAATAGAGCTGACAAGGGACAAGGTTGTCACTTCTTGGCCATAGCCAGCTACCCAAAGGGAGCAAGTAGTTGGACCAGCGGGCTCAAGTCCATGGTTGCAGGGCACTTCAATTTCAATTGGCATAAAATACTACTCAAAAACATTATTCCACATCCCACTGTGATGAGTAGCAACTGAGATTTTAAAACCTTGCAATCTAGATGCAATGATGGGTTTCTCCTCATCCAGAGCAAAGAAGAATGAAGAAAACCAAAGACACATGGAACAAATTAGTCCAAGTGACTGGTACACCATGCGATCCTCAGCCTATACGACTATGAGACCAGAAGAACTAGATGGTGCCGAGTTACCAATGTCAACCAATTGAAGGGAAATCTATGTAGGAGATCCTGGATAAAATGGGAGAACAATGTGGAATAAAACTCAAAATCATTAAAAAAAAAAAAAGTGCCCAGGTTTGCTTATCTGCCAGAGCCTGATGGAATCACTGAGATTATGGCCCCTACCTGCCCTTCTGGTCTGGAATGGAACCCATTCCTGTAGCTTTCAGCCAAACAAAAGATAGGCATATGAGCTGAACATTTACATCAGATAGATACACTCCTTGGAGAGATCAATTAGGAGAAAATAGAAGGACTGTGTATGCACCGGAAGATAGCTCAGGGGTCATGATTGCAAGGGAGGGAAGGACACAGGGAAGAGGTAACTGTGGGGAGGAAATGGGAGGGGAGCTATTGCATTGTGGGAAATTGCAGTCGATGTCATGAGACAAAGTATATGTGAGCTGCTGTCTGGAAAGTGAATTTGCTCTGTAAACTTTCACCCAAATCACAATAAAAATTAAATAATATATATAAAATTCAGAAAGTTTTAAACAACAAAACAAATTTTCCATGAGTTGAGCACTATGCTGAATCCACGTGAAGAGATACCTACGCAGGTCCTGCTACAGTCTTCTGATTTTGGTTTCTCAGTTTCTCTCCATCAGTCATTGTGTGAGCACTGTTTACATGCATCTCATTCCTTCAATACGAGTGTGTACACTTTGTTTCTGTGGAAAAAAAAATGCTTCCTAAAAAGCAATTTAGTGGTCAAAGTAATCCTTCCAAGGCTAAATTTCATGTCATTTACACTGTATTAGATATTATAAATGATCTAGAGATGATTTAAAGTATATGGGAAGATGTGTGTAATTTTTACTCAAATACTATGCCATTTCATATAAGGGACTTGAGCATTTACAAATTTTGGTACCTGTGGGCACGCTGGAACCAATCCACTATAGATATCAAGGGACAGCTGTACTACTGAAAACCACATTTCAAAGTTGATTGATCATGAATCCCCCTTCTTCATTTTCTTGAGAGCCCTAAAATCGGTAGCTGTAAGCATGCACTATTGTGGTTTTTATTGTTGTTTTATATATTTATGAATTAGTTTGAATAAGTGGTTTGGAGAATAAGAGAAAGATTAAGAAAGGTGAGGAAAATTAGTTGTTATGTGGGACAAACTCAAAGAATCTTTTGGAACATAGTATTCCAGGTAAAGAGTCAATAAAAATAGTACAAAAGGGAAACTCTTTTGCTTGCTTTATTTTTCATCTTGTTGTTATTAGTTGCCATCGAGTCATCTCTGACTCATAGCAACCTCATGTACAGCAGAACAAAACACTGCCCAGTCCTGTTTCAGTCCCACAATTTTTGTTATATCTGAGCCCATCTATTCAGGCACTATGTCAATCCATCTCGTTGAGGGCCATCCCCTTTTTCATTGTCCCTTCACTTTGCTAAGCATGATATCCTTCTCCAGGGAACGGTCCCATCTTACAACGTGACCCAAGTAGGTGAGACGAAGTCTGGCCATTCTCACTTCCAAGGAACATTCCAGCTGCACCTTTTCCAGGACAGATTCGTTAGTCCTTTTAGCAGTCCATGGTACTTTCAGCATTCTTTGCCAACACCACAACTCAAAAGCATCGACTCTTCTTCAGTCTTCTTTTTTCATTGTCCAGCTCTCACATGCATATAG
>NW_006922121.1:1689998-1690968 GCF_000298275.1 Orycteropus afer afer
GCAGTCCAATCACTTTAAAAGCACACACCTGAAAAATATGTTTAAGGAGCAGCAAGACAGATATTAACGCTGAGCAAAGATCACCATGCCATAGTTGCTAGACTTCACACTGAAAGGTCACTGTGTGAGGCTATTTCACAATGGCTGCCTCAATAGATGAGCTGGCACAGCATCCCACTGCCAATGCCATAAACAATTGCCAATTTCATTTCACCAGAGTCACATGGATGAGTTAAACCAGAAAATGTGATGATGATAGATGGATCTTAATATGTATGATTCATTCTGAGCTGGCTAAGTACTAGTCCAGGGTCACCAGCACAGCCTTCAAAGTTGGAAATTCCAGGTTCAAATCCCAAGCCTACCATTTACTAGCGACATGACCTTGGGCATAACACTGAGCTGGTTTCCTCAGTTTATAAGTAAGGAAATTAATGTGAACTTATGCTGAGGAATTATGCAGCTCAAGTGAGACATGGCAAGCATAAGAATGTTTAAAAAATATTTGATGTTATTATCAAATAGATATTCCTTTTGGAAGATGGAAAAGTGGAGGATGGAATTGGATGGGCAATTAATGAATGCCTGCCTTAGTTGTAGGGACTGTCCATATGATACTGCATAAATGTAAACATCTATGCATGCATATTTATACATACACAGCTCTGTTGTGCATCTTGGATTGTGTCAAGATCAAGATAAAATGTCAGTTTTCTTTGCTCCCAAGCCTGTATAATTCCTATTATACCAAGCTCTTCCTGTGTATTTTATACAAAGCTTCACTGTTTGAAAGCTGGAGGAAATATTAAAGAGCATGTAGTTGAATGGTTTTTCAAATATTTGGTTGCAAAGTCCTGTTAGGAAGCTCAATTCAATTTTTTTTTTTTTTTTGCTAGAAGGAAGGCTGCCTTTGTTAAAGCCAATATGGTACTTTCAGAGTTGCTTCTTCTTCACTCAAATTTCTTCATAT
>NW_006922121.1:1691973-1693061 GCF_000298275.1 Orycteropus afer afer
GTGCATTTCATCTATCTTCTTTTAATGTTTCCTGAATCATTCAACATATTGCTCATGGAATCTTTCAATATTGCAATTTAAGTCTTAAATTTTTTCCTCACTTCTTTCAGCTTGAGAAATACCAAGTGTGTTCTTCCCTTTTGGTTTTCTAACTCCAGGTCTTTGCACATTTCATTGTAATAATTGACTTTGTCTTCTTCAGCTAGTCTTTGAAATCTTCTGTTCAGCTATTTTATCCTGTTGATTCTCCCATGCACTTTGGCTACTCTCCTTTCAAGGGCAAGTTTCAGAGTTCTTCTGACAACAATTTTGGTCTTTTCTTGCTTTCCTGTTTTTTAAATGACTTTTTGCTTTCTTCATGAATCATGATCTTGATGTCATCCCACAATTCCTCTGGTTTTCAGTCATTAGTGTTCAATGAATCAAATATATTTTTTACATGATGTCTACATTCAGGAAGGATATAACCAAGGTCATATTTTGGCTCTTGTGGAATTATAGTAATTGTCCTTAACTTCAACTGGAACTTGCATATGAGCAGTTGATGGTCTGTTCCACAGCCAGGTGCTGGCCTTGTTTTGGCTGAAGATATTGAGCTTCTCCATTGCCTCTTTCCACACATGTAGTCAATCTGATTCCTGTGTACTCTGTCTGGTGAAGTCCACATGTATAGCTGCCATTTTTGTTCTTGAAAAAAAGGCATTTACAATGAATATGTCATTCGTCTTGCAAAATTCTATCACTCGATCTGCAGCATCATTTCTATTACCAAGGACAACTACCAGTGATTCTACTTTGTTTCCAACTTTTGCATTCCAATCACCAATGATAATTGACACATCTTGATTGCATGTTTGGTCAATTTCACACTGCAGAAGTTGGTAGAAATTTTCAAATTCCACATCTTTGGCTTTGGTGCTTGGTGCATAAATTTGAATATTAGTAGCATTAACTGGTCTTCCTTGTTGATGTATGGATATTATCCTATCATTGACAGCACTGTACTTCAGGTTAGATCTTGATACATTCTTTGTGAGGATGAATCCCACACCATTCCTCTTCAATATGTCACTCCTGGCATAGTTGAT
>NW_006922121.1:1693444-1697591 GCF_000298275.1 Orycteropus afer afer
GTTCATCATATTATGCACTGTTTTGCAGATTCTACATTACTCTTTAGTGTTGCATAGTATTCCATTGTGTTTATGTACCATAGTTTGGTTATCTATTCTTCTGTTGATTGGCACCTTTAATTACTTAAAATATCCAAAATTGCCACTGCTTGTAAACAGTCAAAATGGCTGCACCCTCTGAGCAGCTGAAAGTGCACAGCTCAGGCTATCCCCCTCTTGCTGTTTCCCTTCCTAGTCATAGGCCACCAGCACAGTCATCCCTGCAGCCCTTGGTGACCAGGACTGATCTTTAAGTCAATTTTCAGGTCTCAATATCACTTGGAAATATTCAAGCTGTTGGTGCCATCAGAGTAGCTGACATACCTCAGTTACTTCTGTCTCCCTATTCACTGATTTCATTCAGATTTTTCCACTAATTGGTACATAATCCACTTCTATATACTACCTTTCAAAGCTCAGGACTCCAGGATTATCTTTTGTATCTCTGTCAATTGGTTTTCCTTTTCTTTGTTGAAGAGGATCTGTGTAGCTTGTCAGCTTATTCCACCATCTTACCAGAACTGTTTCATTTTATTTTTGACAACTTCCAATATTTCTAGATTCATACTTTGTACATTCCATGTTCTGATTATTATTGGATGTTTACAGATTTTCTTTTCTCACCTTGAGATGTGCCAGATCATCAAATGGGTGTCCCAAAAGCTTTACTCTATCCACATCATTAAGGTCAACTCCACTCTGAGGAGGCAGATTTTCTCCAGTAAAATTTTGAGTGCCTTCCAACCTGAGGAGCTCATTTTCTGGCACTGTATCAGACAATATTTCAGGGCTATTCATAAAGTTTTCCAGTGATATATCAGACAGTGTTTCACTGCTATTCATAAAGTTTTCACTGGCCAATTCTTTGAGAAGTGGATGGTCTATTCTTTCTTCTGAAATAAAATATAGATAAAAATAGCAGGTACAAAACTGAGAGAGATGTTGGAGAAAATAGTCAATATGTGGCAGCAAAAGTCTACTCCTCAAACCGAGGCTTAGCTTGCCACCTAAGGGGTGAAAAGAGAGAAGAATACAAGACCATGGGAGATCAGGCCCTGAAGCTGAAGGTTGAATGGGTTAAGCTCTGTCTATCTAGTCCTTTCTCCCTAACTCACTAAGTCATTCATTATCCCTTTGGAAAAGTGAGTGAAAGGGCAGAGAGAGCTCAGTGTTGCCTTAATGTAAGACTTTTGTTTCAGAATTACATTTCAAGGGAATGAGATTATTATTGCACTTACAGGAGTGCACAAGTACCAATCTGATGAGAACTATGGATAGTCACATATATTTTTTTGCTTAATTCTCTGATTGTAACTTCTAGTTTTTGTGTCTTACTGTAAAGTAGTATCTATTCTTATAAATCTATCCATGTGCTTAGATACTTGTTTAACTTGCAACTTGTAAGTACATCCTGGTGTCTTCATAATTGTATTGGTGAAGTTCCTTGTTTCTGAAACGGAAAGTTTTTATAGTGAGTTGTTATGTGAGGCAAAACCAAATATGAATAAGTCTGAAAATACCATTTTTTCCATCAACTTGAATGAGAAACATCTGAGTTATTGTTATATCTTCATAAGGAGACATCCAAAGGACGGGGGGAAACTGGAGTCTCAGAATTAATGGGACCATGCGGTTCTTAGAAAAATTAAATA
Source organism: Orycteropus afer afer (assembly GCF_000298275.1). NCBI lineage: Eukaryota > Metazoa > Chordata > Mammalia > Tubulidentata > Orycteropodidae > Orycteropus > Orycteropus afer. The sequence continues at coordinate 1,695,136 of NW_006922121.1, forward strand.
ACGTGGCTGTGAAAAGATAACAGTTGATAAATGAAGTCTTGAGGGTAAAAAGGGGCTTGAAATATCCAGCATCCAAATAAATTTTTAGAAAACTGTTGAAAATCCAAGTTAAAGTCCAACACATATTGACTCTATCATTACAAGAGAATTACCAGGTATTCTATTAAATTATCCAAATGAATTTTTTTAAATTTAATATTAGGAATTAGCATTTACAAAATAGTTATTTAAAAAAGTCAACATAGTAGATTTTTTTTTAGAACCCTTCATATTGTTGTGATTATTAGATGTAGCTTTAATATCTAGAAGGTCAAAATGAAGTTACAAATTTAGTAAAAATGAACATAATGCCTAGCTTCAGTTTTATGAAAAAGAGTGAATTGCATATTCCTTTCCATTATTACTCCCTTTTCTCTGCATATCTTTTCTAATTTTTGTTTGTGAAATATAGATCTTCCTAGTAAAACACTTGTCTCCACTCATATGGATATGCTGTTGCAGTTCTTAATTTCAACTCATCCTCCAATTCTCAGCTTTAATATAAGTTCTGCAATGGGCTCTCCTATGATCTTCAAAAGAAAATGAATTCCTTGCTTTTGTAATCTTGTACCTCCCTAAGATTCTCCATTTCCATTGTTATAGCAGTCTCCACACTTGTAATTTTATTCATTAGGTAAATCAAAATATGTTTACTGAGCATTTATGACATTTCAGAAATTTATATAGGCAACAAATATACAATGATGTGTAAGAAAATCTAGATCCTTATTCCTATGGAGTGGGATGTCCCTGGGTGGAACAATTAAGCAGTCAGCTAATAACCTAAGGGATGACATTTCAAGTCCACCCAAAAGTGTATCAGAATAAAGGTATGACTGTTTTGTTATGTGCTGTGGAATCGGATCCAACTCATAGCGACCCCTCCTTGGTTTTCTGAGGTAGTATCACTGCAGAAGTAGATTGCCCAACCTTCTTTGCAAGGAGTGGCTAGTGAGTTAGAACAGCCAGCCTTCTGGTAAGCAGTCAAGTGCCTTAGCCACTATGCTACCAGAGATCCTAAAGATATGACAAGCTACTTGCAAAAAATCTGCTGCTGAAAACTCTATGGAGCACAGGTCTACTCTGACACACACAGGGTTGTTCATGAGTTAAGAACTACTCCATAACACCTGGATTGTTATTATTATTTTTTTTTATGGAGTGTACATTCTGGTGGGATTATTCCATGAAGTCAGTTGCTGTTGTTGTTAGGTGACATTGAGTTAGTTTGAACTCATATAAATCCTTTGTACAATAGAATTAAACAGTGCTCAATCCAGCACCATACTCACATTCATTGTCATATTTGAACCCATAGTTGCAGCCACTGTGTCAAATCATCTCTTTGAGGGTCTTCTCCTTTTTTGCTGACTCTCTACTTTACCCAGCATGATATCCTTTTCCACTGACTGATCTCTTCTGACAACATGACCAGTGTGAGAGATAAAGTCTGGTCATTGTTTTTAATGAGTATTCTGGCTACACTTCCTCCAATAGACTTGTTCCTTCTTCTAGCAGTCCATAATACCTTCAATATTCCTTGCCATCATCACAATTCCAACACATTGATTCTTTTGTGGTCTTCCTTATTCATTGTCCAGCTATATCATGCATATAAGGTTATTGAGAATACCATGACTTAGATCAGATACACTTTAGTCTTCAGAAAATGAGATCCTTACTCTTAAATGCTTTGAAGAGTTCCTTTGCAGCAGATTTCCTAATGCAATACATCCTCTTCATTTTCAGGAAGCAATGTTGTTCTATCTGCATATTGCAAGTTGTTGATGTTTTTTCCTCCAGTACAGGAGAAAGTCAGAGATGTTAGTAATTTATGTTTTTTTTTTTTCTTTTTATTGTAATATTTCCTGAATTTATATAAGACTATCTTATGTTTTTCTTACTCAATAAATAATTACTGAATGAATATAAGAGTAAAAACTACAGAAATAGGGGAGAATACTTGTATCAGATATTGATAGATATTATTGCTTGAATTGATTGATAGTTACTGATTTTTTTCTGGGGTAAGTATTTATGAAAAACCTCTCTGAGAACTTGGCATTCAAATTGATATCTGTTTCATAGAAAGAAGCCAATTTTCTATGTAACTACCCAGAACCATTGAGGACTGAGAGGCTCAGGGCATGGTGAGAGATCTGGAGGTTGAGGTATAAAAATAAGGAATAAATACAGAGAGACAGAAAGACACAAATATATGCATGAAAAGAGAACCAATAGAACAAATCAGAACCAAGAAACAAAGCGTAAGTGAAGAAACTATTTGGCTTCATCTTGAAGCCTTATTTACCACCATGTGGATAAGAAACCACCATGTGGATAAAAAGCCACCATCCAAATTCCTGACACACAAAAATGAGAGGAATAAAAAAAATACACACACACACACACACACA
>NW_006922121.1:1702506-1727242 GCF_000298275.1 Orycteropus afer afer
TGTGAGAGACTTGGCTGAGAGACAGTGGGCTGAGAGAGAGACTGAGTGTTTTTCCTGAACTTGAATTGTAGCCTGGTGCTTCCCTAATAAAGCCCATAATCTGTGAGTTCTGTGTGGCCACTGCAGAGAATTATCGAACCCAGGAGAGAGGTGGTGGGTACTTTGGGAGGAATGGTTAGAGAAAGGGCTAGAGGGAGGAAGTATGCTTGGCCTCGCAGGAATAGGCCTTGGGCTATTGATGGTGATTTTGTCTTCCTCTTGTGGGATTAGAGGAGGTCAGAACAGTGCTTTTTGGCAACATCAAGCACAAATATCAATGATTATAGCTTCAAGGAAGTAACAGAAATCTTCATATTGGATATTCTTCTTGTCACCATGTTTCATCCCCATCATTTAAAGATGCTTTGGAGTCATTGCATTATGTCCTTGCTGCATCACATTTGATTAATTTGGGGCTACTCCATGTAAAGAAAGCTATGATAACAAATCAAACAAATCTCTGCCAATATGGACACATGATGAACATTGGAACATGTAACTAGATGTGGAAACCTCATGATCACAAAGATTGCTCCCTGGGAACAACTTTTTCAGATTACTCCAAGGCTGATATTTGGATTTATCACCATGTCTTAATACCTTGAAACCCCAGCAAGAACAATGAAGAAAAACATAATTAGGGATTTGCTAGAAGTTCAGGTAAATAGCTCCAGGAGGTATAAAGAAGGTAGGTCTTCATTTCTACTCAGGGACAATTTTACTTGGCTCCTAGACCAACCTCAGCCAAACAAAGTCGGTTACCTTTGTGTACTTGAGAACACTTCTAGAGCAGATGAAATTTAGAACCATAGACAAGGAGACCTAGGAATTCTAGATTTTCAGGTTATTGACTAAACTTCTATGGAAGAGAGAAAAATGTACTTCCAAATAAATCCATGTCATAATCCTTGCAACCTCTGAATTTACAAAGCTACATGAAAGGAGAATTAAAATTTCATATGGACCTAAAGTTATCAATATGCACATTTTAAATAGGGAGATTCTTGTTGTTAGGTGCTGTCAAATCATTTCTAACTCATAGCAACCCCATGCACAGCAGAAGGAAACACTGCACGATAGCGTGCCAGCTCCATGATCCCTGCTATTCTTGAGCCCATCATCGCAGCCTCCATGTCAGTCCAGCTCATTGAAGGCCTCCCCCTCCTTTGTCGATCTTCCACCCTACGAAGCATGACATCCTTCTCCAGGGAATGGTCCCTTCTTACAACATGACCTAAGTAGATGAGACAAAGTCTGGCCATTCCCACTTCCTAGGAGAATTTAGGGTGCACTTCCTCCAGGCTAGATCTGTTAGTTCTTTTAGCAGTCCATGGTACTTTCAGCATTCTTTACCAGCACCACAACTCAAAAGCATCAATTCTTCTTCAGTCTTCCTTATTCATTGTCCAGCTCTCACAACCATACAAGGCGATTGGAAATATCATGGCTTGTGTCAGGCACACCTTAGTCCTCAAGGAGACATCTTTGTTCCTCAGCACTTGAAACAGTTCCTTCACGGTTGACATTCCCAGTGCTACATGTCATCTAATGTCCTGACTATTGCTTCCATTGGCGTTGATTGTAGAACCAAACAACATGAATTCTTTGACAACCTCAATCTTCTCTCCATTTAGTGTGATGCTGTTCATTGGTCCAGTTGTGAGGATTTTTGTTTTCTTTATATTGAGACATAATCCATACTGCAGAGTGTATTCTTCAAACTTCATCAGTAAGTGTCTCAAGTCATCTTAACTTTCAGCAAGCAAAGTTGTATCGTCTGCATATCTCTGGTTGTTAATGATTCTTCCTCCAATCCTGATGCCACGTATTTCTTCATATAGTCCAGCTTCTCAGATTATTTGCTCAGATTGAATAAGTATGGGGAAAGGATACAACCCTGACACACTCCCTTCTTAATTTTAAAGCATGTAGTGTCCCCTTGTTCCATTCAAATGACAGCCTCTTGGTCAAAGTACAGGTTCCTCATGAGTATAATCAAGTGTTCGGGAATTCCCATTCTTCTCAATGTTATCCATAATTTGTCAGGATCCACACAATCAAATGCTATTGCATAGTCAATAAAACACAAGTAAACATTTTTCTAGTATTCTTTGTCTTGAGCCAAGATCCATCTTACAACACCTATGATATCCCATGTTCCACGTCCTCTTCTGAATCCAGCTTGCACCTCTGGAAGTTCTCTGTCAATATACTTCTGCAACGGTTTTTGAATTATCTTCAGTAAGATCTTACTTGTGTGTGATGTTAATGATATTGTTCTATAATTTCCACATTCTGTGGGATCACCTTTCTTTGGAACGGGTACAAATATGGCTCTCTTCCAGTCAGTTGGCCAGGTAGCTCTCTTCCAAATGTCTTGGCATAACCTAGTAAGTGCCTCCAATGGGGCATCCATTTGTTGAAATATCTCAATGGATATTCTGTCAATTCCCGGAGCCTTGTTCTTTGCCAATTCTTTGAATGCAGCTTTGACTTCCTTCTTTAGTACCATTGGTTCTAGATCATATGCCACTTCATGAAATGGATGAAGATTGACCTAGTTCTTTTTGGTACAGTGACTCTGTGTATTCCTACCATCTTCTCTTGATGTTTCCTGCATCATTCAATATTTTGCCCATAGGATCTCTCAATATTGCAACTCGAGGCTTAAATTTTTTCTTCAATTCTTTCAGCTTGAGAAATGTAGAGCGTGCTCTTCCTTTTTGTTTTTCAAACTCCAGGTCTTTTCACATTTCATTATAGTAATTGGTTTTGTGTGCTCAAGCTGCTTTTTGAAATCTTCTGTTCAGCTCTTTTATCTTGTCATTTGTTCCATTGGCTTTAGCTACTCTCCACTCAAGGGCAAGTTTCAGAGTCTCCTCTGTCATTCATTTTGGTCTTCTCTTCTTTTCTCATCTTTTTAGTGATCTCTTGCTTTCTTCATGGATAATGTTCTTGATATACTCTCACAATCTTCTGTTTTTTTTTGTCATTGGTGTTCAATTCATCAAATCTATTATTTAGATGATCTGTAAATACAAGAGGGATATATTTAAGATCATATTTTGTTTCTCTTGGACTTGTTTTAATTGTCTTCATCTTCAAGTTGAACTTGCATATGAGCAGTTGATGGTCTGAGCAGTTGATGGCCAGCAGCTCCCGGCCTGGTTTTGGCTGAAGATATTGAGCTTTTCCACTGCCTCTTGACACAGATGTAGTCAATCTGATCCCTGTGTGTTCCATCTGGTGAAGTGCACTTGTAGAGCCACAGTTTATTTTGTTGAAAAAAAGTGTTTGCAATGAATGAGTGATTGGTCTTGCAAAATTCTAAGATGCAATTTCCAGCATTATTTCTGTCACTAAAGCTAAATTTTCCAACTATCAGTGATTCTTCTTTGATTCCAACTTTTGCATTCCAGTCACCAGTGACAATGAACACATCCTGATTGTATATTTGGTCAATTTTGGACTGTAGAAGTTGATAAAAATCTTCAATTTCCTCATCTTTGGCTTTGGTGGTTGATGCATAAATTTGAATAATAGTCATAAATAACGGGTCTTTCTTGTAGGTGTATGGATATTATCTTGTCACTGACAGCATTGTACATCAGGACAGATCTTGAAACACCCTTTGTGGTGATGAATGCCACGCCATTCCTCTTCAAACTGTCATTCCCAGCATAGTATATCACATAGTTGTCTGATTCAAAGTGGCCAAAACAAGTCCATTTAAGCTCACTGATGCAGAGGATATCAATCTTTATGCATTCCATTTCATTTTTGACAACTTCCAGTTTTCCTAGATTCATGCTTCATACATTCCATGTTCTGATGATTAATGGGTGTTTGCTGCTGTTTCTCCTCAATTTCAGTGGTGCCACATCAGCAAATGGAGGTCTCAAAAGCTTTACCTTATCCATATGAGTAAGGTTGGGTTTATTCTGATGATGCAGCTCTTTCCCAGTCCTATTTCGGGAGCTTTCTATGCTAACCAGACTATTCATAAAGTTGCACGGTAATTTATCAGACATTCTTTCTTTGCCATTCATAAGGTTTTCCCTGGCCAATTGTTTGAGAAGTGGACAGCTTCTTCCTTCTTCCTAGTCTGTCTCAGTCAGTAAGCTGTGCTGATACCTGTGCACCATGTGCATCCTGCTGGGTTTGAGACACCAGTGACTCAGCCTCAAAACTCACATCAACACGTCACTATGGTAGGACAAACTGAGAGACAAATGTGTCTCCCTGTTGGAAACCTGTCCTACCACCCTTACCTGGGTCCTTGTAGCTGACACTCCTCAGTCCCAGTTCCTGGGCCTTTAATCCCCTTTCCCCACTCTCCCACCCTGATGCTTTGGGTGTGCTGAGGTTCCCCCTGCACTCCTGGATCCCTGCAGCTGACTGTTCCTCTCTCCCAGTTCCTGGGTCTTTTAATCCCCTTGCCCCGCTCTCCTGCCCTGCTGCTTTGTGTATGCCTGTGTTCCCTCTCCTCATCTAGATCTCTGTGGCTGACTGCCCAAAATTAGGGAGATTTATTCTTGTAGGCCCTTTGCCATGAAAAAGCTCCTTGAAATTAGTAGTGGTCAGGAGAAAATGTCAGACTTAGAGAGTGTTTTGAAGATGCTGCATTACTGGCTTTAAATTTACAAGGAGTGATGACAAACCAAGAAATGCAGGCAACTTCCAGAAACTGGAAAAATCAAATAAATGTATTTTCCTCTTGAGCTTCCAGAGGAATGCTGCCCTGTTGACATCTTGATTTTAGCCTCGTGTGACCATTTCAGACACCTGACTTACCTGAAACTGAAATATAATAAATTTGCATTGCTTTAGTCCACTAAATATGTGCTAATATGTTATAGTCAAAATAAGAGACTTATGCAGCTTCCAAATGTTTTGGGGATGGTTAGTACCAGAAACGTTGCTGTTGTTATGTTGCTGTTAGATGCCATTGAGTTGGCTCCCACTCATAAACACCCTGTGTGCCACAGAACAAAGCACTGGCCAATCCTGTGCCATCCTCACAGTCCTGCTGTACCTGAGCCCATCGTCGCAGCCACTGTGTCAGTTCATCTTTTTAAGGGTCTTTCCTTTTTCGCTGACCTTCCACTTTACCAAGCATGATATCCTTCTCTACGGAATGGTCTCTTCTGACAACATGACCAAAGTAGGTGAGATGAAGTCTGCCATTCTTACTTCCAAGGAGCATTCTGGTTGCAATTCTTCCAAGACAGATATTATTGTTCTTCTGGCAGGCCATGATACTTTCAATATTTTTTGCCAACACCACAATTCAAAAACATCAACTCTTCTTTGGTCTTCCTTATACATTGTTCAGCTTTCACATGCATATGAGGCACTTGAGAATATTATGACATGAGTTAGGTATACCTTGCTGTTGTTGTTGTTATGTGCCGTCGAGTTGACCCCAACTCATAGCGACCCCTCCGTGGGTTTCGGAGGCAGTATCACTACGGAAGTAGGATTGCCCAATCTTCCTTCTGAGGAGTGGCTGGTGGGTTTGAACCGCCAGCTGTCTGGTTAGCAGGCAAGTGTCTTAGCCACTATGCTACCAGAGCTCCTAGGTACACCTTAGTCTTCAAAGAAGCTCTAAAGGGATCTTTTGCAGCTGATTTTCCCAGTGCAATATGACATAGGATTTCTTGACTGCTACTTCCATGGATGTTGATTGTGGATCCAAGTAATGTGAAATCTTTGATGACTTCAATCTCTTCTCATTTATTTTGATGTATATTGGTCCAGTTGTGAGGATTTTCATTTTCTTTATGTTGATGTATAATCCAAGCTGCAGACTGCAGTCTATAATCTTCATAAGTATGTGTACAAGAAATACCACAACTCAAACACCAAACCAGCTGTTATCAACTCAGTTCCAAAATACAGAAACCCCTGGTGGGTCAGAATAGAACTCTGCCCCAGAGGGTTGCAATGTCTGACTTTGGGAAGTTGACTACTAAACCTATTTTTCCTAGGTATTTCTAGGTGGACTCTAACATCCAATCTATTAGTTTAGCAACACATTTTGTTAACCATTTGCACCACCCCGGGCTCCCCAGAAATACAAAACCACCATTAAAAAATATAAAACCACCTTTAAAAGGAAAGCTCTCCCACACGAAATTAAACTTATCCTACAGATAACCACAACAGAGTTCAATAACATAGGAATTATTCTCACAAAGATGTAAAGGATAAGTTGATATTGTTTCCCTTTTTAAACCACATGCGAGCAATTCTGCCAGAATCCTCAAAATGTAATTGACACTCTAAGGAAAAATAATACTAAACAATTTTATCCATTTATTGGCTAAGTCTTGAAAGTCTGGCTTCCTTCCCCAAAAGTAGGGAGAAAGGATCTTCTACGAGGATTTTTTTTTTTTTTTTTCCCCAGTGGAGAAGTCCTGGTGGCATAGGGCCTAAGGCATTTGACTGATAACTAGAAGGTTTGTGGTTCAAACCCACCAGCCACTCCTGGGAAGGAAGACTAGGAAATTTATTTCCATAGAGATACAGCCTTGGAAACTCAAAAAGGGTTAGCTATGAATCAAGATCAACTCAAACTCAGTGAGTTTTGTTTTGGTTTTTAAAGGTCCAAAATTAATTTAACCTATTGGATTTTATGCTATCCATGCATTAGGAAATGTATTATATTTATCTCTCTGCATCCCAGGACCTGAGCCCCGATGACAGAGTTGTAACTGTTAACGGAAAGGTTGGTGGTTCAAACCTACTGGCTGTTTTGGAAGAAAGATGTGGCAGTTTGCTTCTGTCAAGATTGCAGACTTGGAAACACTGTAGGCAGTTTGTCTCAGTCCTACAGGGTCACTCTGGGTCAGAATTGACATTGTTATTATTGTTTTTTTTAATAATATTCATTCCTTACCTTCTCCAAGAGAATTTTTTCTGATACCAGGCTGAGTTAATTTCTCCTATTTCAATGTAATTAAAACTCTGATCTCATCTCAATAAGATCCTATTGACTCATTTATGCCCCTAGGAATCTCACAATATATCTGTCATATGATTCTTTCCATGTGATTATTGAGGAATTAACTAACATTTTATGCTTATTGAGTTGACTCACAGCACTTCATAATTCATAAACAGATTTGAGACAGAGCTTTTGAAGACTAGATCCTTTATACAGATAGCCCAGGCATATGGGCAAACATACAATAAGTAGTAATATTTATATATTTTCCATGTTAAATTTCTGAGACATTAAAGGGTAATTACTAGTGGAAGAAAAATATCTGTAAGAACAATTTTAAGAAGAAGGGTTATTTATCCTAGACTACCAGCCACTCCTCTGAAGGAAGATGGGGCAATCTACTTCTGTAGTGATACTGCCTCGGAAACCCAAGGAGAGGTAACTACGAGTTGGTGCGACTGGATGGTACATAACAACAACAACATACTAACGTTCAGTAGTTCTGGTGGGGTACTGCCTAAGGCTTTTGACTGTTAGCCAGAAGGCTGGTGGTTCAAACTCATCACCCACTCCTCAGAAGGAAGGTTGGGCAGTCTACTTCCGTAGTGATACTACCTTGGAAACCCAAAGAGGGGTCTCTATGAGTCGGGTCTGACTCAACGGCACATTAGCAGCAACAACAGCAAATCACTATGGAAGTAGATTGCCCAATCTTTCTTCCGAGGAGTGGCGCAGCCTTCTGGGTAGCAGTCAAAAGTCTTAGGCATTGTGCTACCAGTGATACCACCTCAGAAACCCAAGGAGGGGTTGCTTATGAGTTGGATTCAACTTGATGGCAGTGGGTTTGGTTTCTGGTTTGGTTATACTAACATTTGGAAGTAAGACTCTATTTTACTGCCTCAGAAACTCAATGGGTATGGCTATGAGGTGGAGTTGACTTGATAGCAGTTGATGGGACTCTTACATAGATGGGCAATGAGTACACATTGAAGATTTGGTTATGCTTGACTATTCTTTATTTTCATTAATTTTATTGGTTGTATTCTAAACTAATTTTTCACCAATATATTTTACCTATCTCTACAAGTATAAATAAAAATGAATTTAATCAATATGCTCAATGGGCTACTTGTTGTTGTTGTTGTTGTTATGTGCTGTCGAGTCAGCCCCGACTCATAGCGACCTCTCCTTGGGTTTCTGAGGCAGTATCACTATGGAAGTAGGATTGCCCAACCTTCCTTCCGAGGAGTGGCTGGTGGGTTTGAACCGCCAGCCTTCTGGTTAGCAGTCAAGTGCTTTAGCCACTATGCTACCAGAGCTCCTACTTAGCTCTAGATATTTTTCAGAAGATTAAAAACTGAGAATATTACAATTAAAAAAGTGAATACCCTGTAAGTGATATTCCAGAAGTGTTATTAGAGGAAATAAGAGCCGTTTAAAATAAACAGACTTTCTGGCAGTTGAATGCTTATAGGTTTCATCTTATATTACTATTTGGTTTGACTGGGTTACTTTTTCCAAGTAAAATAATTACTTGGCTGATATAGTGCCCCCCAGGTTCCCATTTGCTGTTTTCAGTCCTTGAACATTTCAGCATCTATAATACTTACAGGAATCTGACAGTAAAATACTGTATGGCAAAAGCAGGTAAAAGTGGTCTGTGAAACACAAAGCAATTGAACTCAAATTGATGAATAATATTATTAGAATTTTTTGAAACATGTATTCTAGTGAATAGAATTACATTTTTTTAAGATTAAGCTGAACATTTCTGACTTTATAAACTGGATGACACTCCACACTTTGTAAGTCTCGGGCTTCACAGAATGAGATGAAGCTATGAAGCTTGGAAATAGAAATTCAATCAGAAGAAAAGTTTGTTTTTCCCTGTGCTCATACCCAGCACATCAACACACCAATCCAAGAATGCAAGAGCATAGCACGTGCTTGTCTTTTCTTATTACTGAGGCTGCAGGTGCCTGCAGCTGTCCAGCACCCAGTCAATCATAGTTATTCACAGCAGGATGCAAACAGCTGGGGCCCAAAGGAAAGGACACCAGCTTTACCCACAGAGAGTCCAAGATGTATGGAAAGAAGACAATCTGCTGATATCCATGATGTCTGAGACCCGGGAATGAAATTAGAAGGTGGGATGGTCCATGTCAGCTGCAGAGATGGCAGGGAATTGTGAAAAGAAGTGATACTAATGCCAGCAGACAACACTCATGTTGCCATTTACCAGATTTTTGTTTGAAATATGTAAAACATTTTCATAGAAAGGCCTTAAATTGAGCATGTATGTGTGTGTGCACATGTATGTGTCTTGGATTCTCACTTTGTGATGTGTACCAGTATATTAATTTCTTTTAGTCTCATGAGTATTCTGAAGAGTAATGTTCAAAGTTGGGTTTTGTCAGACCTTGGATTTTCTAATCACAGCAATAACCTAAGAAGCATAGCTGGTTTCCAATGCCTATTTTTTCTCTCAGAAATGGAGTAAATCTGCTGGGCTAGAAGGAATAAAAAGAAAGGAGATAGGTTATTTCTCGTCCCCTTTCTGCCCTGTTTTCAGAGACTGATGCACTGAATATTCTTTTGAGGAGGTCGGAATACAGCAGCTTTCGTGCCAACAGAACTTCTCATTCTATGGTTATTTAGTGACTACAACCTGTGAAACACATCGCACCGGGGGGAAGATTAGAGGAAGGAGCTAACAGTGGCACATTGCACCCTTGAAATAAACAGTTCCAGAAAGAAGAAGAAGAAGAAGAAAAAGAAGAAGAAGAAGAAGAAGAAGAAGAAGAAGAAGAAGAAAAATAATTGTGAAACAATAAGAGAAAGCATTCAAGAGGTTGTGTAAGCTGCAGATTATAATTTATAAATTTAGGTTTCCATGTGTTGCAAAATGAGGAAATGAGGGTAGAAAATTATCCCACTATTGTTTCACAGTGTTATTTTAAATGAACCCCTGTACATAATGGATATGAGTAACTTATATATTTGTATTTGAACATTTCTCCAGCTGTCTGACAAGCAATTCTACCCAAGAGGCAAAGAGACAGTGAGACTAAGGACAGGCCCTACACTGTGTTGGCCAGTCTATAGGAGCTGTTGTTGTTATGTGCTGTCGAGTCAGACCCAACTCATAGCGACGCCTCCTTGGATTTCTGAGGCAGTATCACTACAGCAGTAGATTGCCCAGTCTTCCTTCTGAAGAGTGGCTGGTGGGTTTGAACCAACAGGCTTCTGGGTAGCAGTCAAGTTCCTTAGGCCCTAGGCTACCAGAGCTCCAGTGCATATCAAATCCCACAGATCTTAATGTGCACCCCAAATTCCTATGGATCCATTGTCAGTGCAAATCCTGGGACAGAACTTGAGACTGTGTGTTTCTAACAAGCACTGAAGGAACCCTTGTGGTGCAAGTTCATCACTTGGGTGTTAACATAAAGTTTGGCAGTTAGAACTCACCCAACAACTCTGAGGAAGAAATAACTAGGTATCTGCTTCCATAAATATTATAGCCAATAAAACTTGATGGGGCAGCTCTACTGTATCATAGGAGGTCCCTATGAGTTGGAATTCACTCAACAGCACTCAGCAACAACAATAAACTATGAGGTCGTTACTGCCATTAACCGTACTTTAAGTTGCAAGGTATTCAGCCACACCAAATCTGGATGGACTGTGTTTTAGGATAATTAGTAAAAGAAAAATTAAGAAGAAAAGGAGAGGGACAAATCAAGTGATGAAAATCATTGTTGAATAAATGACATAACACAGGAGGAATATTTAATTCATTTCAGGAACAAACAAGTAGGAAGAAAAGAAGGAAGGTTAAGAGGGAAAAGGGGAGAGAGGAAGGGAAGGGGGAGGGGAAAATGAAGAACGGAGAGGGAAATGACATACTAAAGATCCTATGAGCAGTCTTGTATGGACAAAATAAATGAAAAGCCAATCCAATGGAAAGATCAAAAACCAAACAACTCACTGCCATCAAGTAGATTGCAACTCATAGCAAGCCCCACTGGGTTTCTGAAGCTATAAATCTTTACAGAAGTAGATTGCCCTATTTCCCTTCCATAGAGCAGTTGGTGGATTTAAACCATTGACCTTCTGGTTAGCAGCTAAATGTCTTATCCATTACACTACCAGAGCTCTGTAATGGAAAAGTATAACTTCCTAAGGAGATTTGAACTTGGTTAGATTTTCATCTCAATAAATAAATAAATAAATAATTCCACAATGAGATACTGAAATAAGGAAATGATTTGGAAATAGAGACTACATAAATAAAATAAATAAATTATAAACCTTAAAAATGTTATTGCATATTAAACATATACATTCAAAATAGCAAGGAATAAAATAGACCAAATGAGCAATGAAAAATATCACAGACTGTAGGCTTGATCTTTTGTGGGTATAACCCCCAACTCAGGCAATAACTTAGTTATACGATTTTGGACAATTACTTAGCCTCTCTGCAATATCATCTCTTTGACTAAATCCTGGGGAAAATAATACTAATTTCTTCATTTGCTCCAATTGGTGGTGTTGTTAGATGCCATGGAGTTGTCTCCAACTCATAGCGACCCTATGTACAACAGAAAAAAACACTGCCTGGTCCTGTGTCAGCACCATGATCCTTGCCATACCTGAGCCCATTGTTGCAGCCACTGTGCCAATTCATCTTGTTGAGGCCCTTCCCCTTTTTCATTGACCCTGCACTTTACCAAGCATGATAACCTTCTCAAAAGAATGGTCCCTTCTGAAAACATGACCAAAGTAGGTGAGACAAAGTCTGACCATTCTCACTTCAAAGAAGCATTCTGGCTACACTTCTTCAAGGGCAGATTTGTTAGTTCTATTAGCAGTCCATGGTACTTTCAGTATTCTTTGCTAACATCACAAGTCAAAACTCAGTTTTTCTTATTAATTGTCCAGCTTTCACATGCATATGCTGTTGTTGTTAGGTGTAAGTGGACATGGGGTTTGGGGCTGCTTTCACTTAGGTGGCTGTTCTATTTCAAGGCCAGGGTCTGAGGTAGGTGGGTGCAGAGCAGTTAGGAACAAGTAAGTTATGGTAGCACAGTGTGTAAGGCACTTGACTGCTAACTAGAAGACTGGCGGTTCAAACCCACTAGCTACTCCTTGGAAGAAAGGTTGGACAATCTACTTCTGTAGTAATACCACCTCAGAAACCCAAGGAGGGGTCGCTATGAGTCAGGTCTGACTTGATGGCACATAACAACAACAACAACAACAAAGGAGATGAACTTGTCTCTCAGTTTGTCATCCTGTGGTGGCTTATGTGTTGCTGTGATGCTCGAGGCTATGCCATTGGTGTTGCCAAATGTACAGGATTAGCCATGGTAGACTGGTTTCTGCAGAGCTTCTGGGCCAAGACAGACTCAGAAAAAGGAAGAGGACATCCCCTTCTCAAATAATTGGGCAGTGAAACCTTATGAATAGCAGCAAAACACTATATATTACATGCATATGCAAACCAATACCAAACTCACTGCCATGGAGTCAGATCCGACTCATAACGACCCCTCCTTGGGTTTCTGAGGCAGCGTCACTATGAAATTAGGTTGCCGAATCTTTCTTCTGGGGAGTGGCTGGTGGGTTTGAACCTCCAGCCTTCTGGTTAGTGGTCAAATGCCTTAGGCACTAAGCCATCAGGGCTCCTATGCAAAAGAGGTGAATGAAAATATCATGGCTTCCATTAGGTGCACCTTAATCTTCAAGGAGATGTCTTTGTTCTTCAGCACTTGAAAGAGGTCTTTTGCAACAAATTTGCTCAATGCAATACATTGTCTGATGTCATGGGTGCTGCTTCCATTGGTGCTGGTTGTAGAACCAAGTAATATGAAGTCTTTGAAAAGTTCAATCTTTTCTCCATTTATCATGATGCTGCTTATTGGTCCAGTTGTGAGGATTTGTATTTTCTTTATATTGAAGTGTAATCCATATTGCAGATTGCATTCTTCAATCTTTATCAGCAAGTACTTCAAGTCATCCTCACTTTCAGCAAGCAAAGTTGTGCCATCTCCATATTGTAGGTTGTTAATGAGTCTTTTTCCAATCTGATGCCTTCCTTTGGAATGGGTACAAGTATGGATCTCTTCCAGTCAGTTGGCCAGGTAGCTGTTTTCCAAATCTCTTGGCATAGCCAAGTGAGTGCATCCAGCTCTGCATCCATTTGATGAAACATATCAAGGGATATTCCATCAATTCTTGGAGCCTTGTTTTTAACCAATTCCTTCAGTGCAGATTTTACTACTTCTTTCCATAGCCGAGTGAGTGCCATCAGTGGGGAATCTGTTTGTTGAAACAACTCAATGGATATTTCATCAATTCCTGGAGCTTTGTTCTTCACCAATTCCTTCAGTGCAGCTTTCAATTCTTCCTTCAATACCCTTGCTTCTTAATCATATGCCACCTCCTGAAATGGATGACATATGACCAGGTCTTTTTTGGTACAGTGACTCTGTATTCCTTCCATCTTCTTTTGATGTTTCCTGCATCATTCAATGTTTTTCCCATAGAATCTTTCAATATTGCAACATGAGGCTTAAATTTTTTTCTAAGCTCTTTCAGCTTGAGAAACGCTGAGTGTGTTTTTCCCTTTTGGTTTTCTAACTCCAGATCTTTGTTCATTTTATTATAATAATTGACTTTGTGTTCTCAAGCCACTCTTTGAAATGTTCTGTTCAACTTTTTTATCTCATCATTTCTTCCATTTGCTTTAGCTACACTCTGTTCAAGGGCACGTTTCAGAGTCTCTTCTTACATCCATTTTGGTCTTTTCTACCTTTCCTATCTTTTTAATGACCTTTCACTTTCTTCATGGATGATGTTATTGATGTCATCCCATAATTCCTGTGGTTTTTGGTCATTGGTGTTCAATGAATCAAATCTATTTTTCAGAAGGTCTCTAAATTCAGGAGGGATATAATCAAGGTCATATTTTGGCTCTTGTTGACTTGTTTTAATTGTCTTCAATTTCAACTTGAACTTGCATATTAGCAGTTGATGGTCTGTTCCACAGTCTAATCCTGGACTTGTTTTGGCTGAAGACATTGAGCTTCCTCATTACATCTTACCAAAGATGTAGTCAGTTTTATTCCTGTGTACTCTGTCTGGTGAAGTCTGCATGTACAGCCACTCTCTGTGTTGTTGACAAAAAGTATTTGTAATGAATAAGTCACCACGGCCATATTTTCCAACTACTGGTGATTCTTCTTTTTTCCAGGTTTGCATTCTAACCGCCAGTGATAATTGACACATTTTGATTGCATGTTTGGTAAATTTCAGACTGCAGAAGTTAGTAAAAATTTTCAGTTTCCTCATATTGACTTTGATGGTTGGTGTGTAAATTTGAATAATAGTAGTATTAACTGGCCTTCCTTGTAGGTGTATGGATATTATCCTATCACTGACAGCATTACACTTCAGAATAATCTTGAAACATTCTTTTTGATGATGGATTCCATGCCATTCTTCTTCAATTTGTCATTCCTGCCATACTGGATCATATGGCAATCTGATTCACAATGGCCCAAACTGGTCTACTTCAGCTCACTAATGCCTAGGATATCAATCTTTATGTATTCCATTTCATTTTTGACAGCATCTAATTTTTCTTCATTCATATTTCATACATTCTGTGTTCCAATTATTAATGGATGTTCACAACTGTTTCTTCTCATTTTTGAGGCAAGCAACATCAGCAAATGGAGGTCCTGAAAGCTTTACTCTATCCATATCTTTAAGGTTGGCTGTACTCTGAGGTAGCAGCTCTTTCCCAGTCATATTTTGAGTACCTTCCAATCTGAGGGACTCATCTTCCTCCTCTATATTGGACAATGTTTCCCAGCTATTCATAAAATTTTCCAGTATTATATCAGACAGTGTTTTCACTGCTATTAATAAGATTTTCCTTGGCCAATTCTTTGAGAATTGGATGGCCTCTTCCTTCTTCTGAGTCTGTCTTAGTCTGGAAGCTCCACTGAAACCTGTCCACCATGGGCAATCTTATTGGCATTTGAAACACTGATGGCATAGCCTCTAACCTCACAGCAACATGCAAGCCACCACAGTACAACACACTGACAGACAGGTTTATCTCTTTCAGTTCTTCCAAACCATTCAGCTGACTTGTTGGCCTCTCCTAGCTCTTCTGGCCCACTACTGGCTCCTGTTTCCTTTCCTAGACTCCTGTAGTTGTTCTCCATTTGCTATGAGCATTTATAGTAATGATTCCTTGTAGCATACTTAGAACAGTAGCTGGAACATTAAGTTAAACTCTAACATTCCTTTTCTCAGTGGTTTCCTGTCTCCCTCACAGTAGAAAGCCAAGCTCGAAAAATGACCTCCAAAGACGTTATGAGTTTTGCTGTGTCACTTCTGTGAATGTCTCCCCATTATTCTTCATCTTCCTCATTCTATCCCATCCACACTTATCTCCTTTCATGTCTTGACTCAAGGTTTTAATGCTTGTTGTTTCCTCTATCTGAAACTAAACTCTGTTCCCTGCATGGCTCACATATTCACCTCTTGCATGCTTTTACATACATTTTGTCTGATCATTGATGGCCATTCCTTCTAAAATTACAATTTACTATATCTCCATGAGTATCTACATAGTGTCACTATGAGATAAATGGATAAACCATGGTAGGTAGGTAGGTAGGTAGATAGATAGATAGATAGATAGACACAAATGCTTCAGTAGTTTTAACTTCTCTAGAGAACACACCCTAAGATATTGCCTTATAAAAATTATTACATTGAATTGTGACAGCAAACTTGAAATAGGTTTTTTTTTTTTGTTTTTTTGCCACCATTTTTCAGATTTACAAATTGAGCATTGGAATAGTTAAACATGTGATTAGTAGAATTGATTATGTGCAATTTTAGCGCATTTAATTGATCATTATATTTTACTTACTACAAATGTTTTTGCTCCATCAATAAATTGGTTGATATGTCCACTCTGACTCTATGAATTAAATCAACTCCATTTACTCAAGTACTATGCATCTTATTTTAAAATTTACCTTGCTTAATTCTTGTCCCTGTTTTTGTTCAGATTTACTCTTAACCTGAGGTTGTGCTACCATGATAGATTTACAAAATTACTTTCATTAGACATGATGTCTGAACAATTACAAAATAGAACAAAAAAATTGGATGTACTTTGCAATTATTTGGATAAAATTCATTTGTCTAAAATATGAGTATACTTGAAAACAGTGATTGGTATTTTCATATAAATTATTTGAATCTAATAGTTCAGTAGGAAAAAAAAAGTTCATTTTGATTGACTGTTTTCAGTTTATTGAAACACTGGAGTCCTTACTCTGGTTTGATTTTGGCTGTGGCTAGCTGACATGTCAGGTTTGATGATCACATGTCAGTATTCCAATCACCTCCTGTTTAACAGAAGAATGCTCTTCCTCTGAATACTCTAGTCACCTCCCATCCACTGACCTTTCCCCTGGAAACATTCATCATCAGTGACACTGACTGATGAGCAATGTTATCCCCTGACCTCCAATTTATTAATGTTGATGGCCTTGACACGTCATAGTCCCCAGGTTCTACACAACTGCCTGATATCATGACTGGATCCTCACTTCCCAGAAACCATTTTTAATTCCCTCACTGTACAGCATGTACTACTTACTTCTCCGTCAAGCATGAACTGAACTGTCACTTTTTTTTTTTTTTTTTTTTCACTTATTCCTTTTCAGAATCTTCAGATTCCTTCTTACCTTCATTGACATTTGCAGGTAACTCATCTAGTTTTCTACAGTTTTTCTTTTTCAGGGGTCAATTTTCATGGAAAAAAATATTTCCTGACAGAAGATACTTCTCGACCAAGTAAGAAATTCTACACCCAGAATAAAGGAGTGGCTCAGCCTTTTCAGACCTTTCTTATTTCAATTTATAATAACTATGTTCAGGATCTCACTTAATAATGGCCACTCTTATTAATTTCATGTATCTTCCTTAGGAGTTTTAATAACTCCTGCTGCTAGTAAAAATACTATTACTGGTAATAATAACTACTATTTATTGTTTACTATTTATTTCAGAAAATAATGAGAGAAAGGAGGAATAAATTCTACATTGACAATAATTTTCAAAAATATTTTTCATTACTTCTCACACTCAAACACTGAGGGTCAGAATAATAAGTTTTATCTAATTTAATCCCTCCATCAATCCTCTGGGCACATAATATTACTGTTCTTATTTGAAGACAAGGTAAATGAGATATAGTGAACCTGTTCTTCTTACTTGCATTCAAGTTCACTTCAACTCCTGAGGACTGTATCTACAATGCAACAAAATATTCCCTGGTCCTGTGCCATCTTTATGATTATGATTGTGGGCATGTTTGAGTCCAATTTTTGTAGCTACTATGTTATATGGTCCAACCTAGGAGTGTATCTTACAGTATGATATCAGATAGCATTCTGTTCTGCATGTGAAGATCATACGATTTCATTAGCTAATTTTTGGAAGTAGATTGCCAGGTCTTTCTTTCTAGTTTGTCTTAGTCTAGAAGCTTCATTGAAACATGTCCACAAGGAATGACCCTTGTGGTATTTGAAATCCAGCATCATAGCAACACACCAACCACACCAGTATGGCAAACTAACCAACATGAAGTGACTAATATGTAAATAACTTTCCTGGGACACGTGGCAGCTCAGTGGTGGAACAGGATTTTGACAGAAAATTAGGTTATTATTTTGGAATTTCCAGCCTCATCTACCAAATCTAGTTCAAAGGGGAATGAAGAGAAATGATGATGATGATAATAATAGTAACATAGCAATATGAATAACAAAATCTATCATCTATTGGGTGAAGTTGTGTTGTATGTCCTTTACATGAAGAATTGTGTTTGCTTTAATTATTACAAGAAGAGAACAAGATACTTAGATCAACCATATTTTATGGTGGCAAGAAGTATCTTTCCTGAGGCAATGGGAGGGAGCTACACTGTAACCATTCCATCAGAGTCTTTGCTTTGGGGCCATGTGGAATCTAGAGCATGAGTTATTACAATGAGGACCACCTTCACCAGTAGCAGCTAATGTGCAAAACAGCTAATATCCTTGCAGGTAGGCATATATTTGCCTCACCCATCCATTAAATAGACTGGAAATTTCTAGACAGCAAGTTCTCTTTGAAATCCAAGTATCTGGTCCCAGAAATTCTGTCAAGAAATAGTACTGAATAAATTGGGTTGAGGAAAAGGAAACTTTGGGAGGTTGAAGAGATTGACCAGGTTCCAAGGGCCAGTTGGTGGCTAAGCCAGGATGTCTTGTCTTAATTTGTGTCATAGTGCTCTTCTCAAGGTCATAGGCTGCCCATTTTACAGATGCAACAGTAATCTCAGAAGTCTAAACAGTAACTATATGATCAGAGGTCAGAATGTCATCTCTGAATTCCCATTCCAGTCTTCATTTCTTATCCATTTATCTACAATTAGTTATTGAGCAACACAACTTTTATTAATAAAATATTTACCATTTTCTCTGTCTATATTGTCTTCTTCAAATGTCCTGCCACACCTCATTAGTCATAAAAAATATTAAAATACATTCATGTACAAACTTGGTTTATTTCTATGTAGGCCTTGACAAACAATAAACATAAGAGGTTTTATGTTCTTTTGAAAATATATTTTTCTCTTAAGTGTTATTTTATTTGTAAGAGATTAAATGGTGAGTTCCCCCCCCCATATATATCTCAAAGAGGCTTTTACTCACTTGGGGTCATGGCTGGCATGATACTATATTGGGAATCCGGCACACTTACTGTTTTCCATTGCCCAAGGTTATTTAACTATATCACAGATTCTTTTCCATTTCTAAGATGGAAGAAAAAAGATGATAAATTAGTGGGTGTCATATCATCATTGTTCAATTAAAAGTGTAAATGCTTTATCTTAAGTACAACTTCAAGCATTTGAAATATTAAAATATAGAAATAATTGCCATTCACTAAACTTTATTTTCCTTGATTTTAGAAAACACTACTCTCTCTCTCTATATATATATATGTTCCTGACATATATGTTTCTTTGCTTGAGCTCTTCATTTTATAGTCTTTACGATCAATTTCGCCATCTAATAGGAATAGTTTTGGTGACAGGTCTGGATAAAATTTTACCTTTTTTATTCTTTAAGAATTTCCTTATGAATTAATCCATATTGGTGTAAATTCAGTAGTTCATTTCCCTGATTGGATATCCACAGAATGATATACTCTCAGGGACAATTTTATTTTGCATGTAGCCCTTACCCAATAAAATGACATTGCTTAACAATGATATAAATTACAGAAAGAACATTTGGATTAAATGATAGTGTGTCTCTAGAGGTAATACAGTATACATCTTCATCTTTTCAAAGTGCCTCATTCATTGTCATTAGAAATTAATTGAGCAGTATATTCACCAGGTGTCATACCAGGTGCCTGGGATAAAATAATGCCTAAAAATATCCTTATATTAGGCCAGTGTAGAGATGACAGTGAAGAAACTCTGAAACTTGCTTTTCAATGGAGAGTAGCTAAAACAAATGGAAGAAATGACACAAAAAAAGAGCTGAACAGAAGATTTCAAAGAGCAGCTTGAGAAGACAAAATTGGTTACTATAATGAAATGTGCAAAGACTTGGTGTTAGAAAACCAAAAGGGAACAACATGATTGGTATTTCTCAAGCTGAAAGAACTGAGGGAAAAAAAATCAACTCTCGATTTGCAATATTGAAAGTTTGTATGGACAGAATATTGAATGATGCAGGAAACACATAGAATAGGAACACACAGAGTCACTGTACCAAAAATGGTGTGTCAATGTTCTTCCACTTCAGGAGGTGGTATGTGATCAAGAAGCAATGATGTTGAAGGAAGAACTCAAAGATAACCTGAAGGAATAGGGAAAAAACAAGAATCCAGGAATTGATGGAATACTCATTGAGCTATTTCAACAAGCTGATGTTACACAAGAGACACTCACTCATCTATGCCAAGAAATTTGGAAGGCAGATACCCAGCCAACCAACTGGAAGAGATCCACATTTATACCCATTCCAAAGAAAGGTGATCCAACAGAAAGTGGAAAATAGCAAACAATATCATTATTATTACATGCAAGTAAAATCTTCCAAAAGATAATTAAAAAATGGTTGCAGCAATACATTGACAGAGAATTTCCAGAAATGCAAGCTAAATTCAGAAGATGATATGGAACAAAGGATATCATTGTTAAGGTCAGATGGATCTTGGCTGAAAGCAAAGGACCAGAAAGATGTCTACTTGTGTTTTATTGACTATGCAAAACCATTCAATTGTGTGGATCCTAAGAAATCATGGATAGCGTCGAAAAGAATGGGAATTTCAGAACACTTAAATATACTCATGAGGAACCTGTACATAGACCAGGAGACTGTCAAACAAAACAAGGAGGTATTGCATGGTTTAAAATCAGGAAGAAAGTGGGTCAGGCTTGTATCTTTTCACTGTAATTATTCAGTCTGTATGCCGAGCAAAAAATCCAAGAAGGTGGACTATATGAAGAAGATTGTGGCATCAGAGTTGGAAGTAGATTCATTAACAACCTGCAATACACAGAGAACACAATGTTTTTTGTTGAAAGTGAAGATGACTTGAGGCACTTACCAATGACGATTAAAGACTACAGTCTGCAGTATGGATTACACCTCACCATAAGGAAAATGAAAATCCTCACAACTGGACCAAGAAGCAGCATCACAATAAATGGAGAAAAGATTGAAGATGTCGAATATTTTTTACTACTTGGTTCCACAATTAACAGCAATGGAAGCAGCAGACAAGACAGCAGATGATGTCTTACACTGGCCAGATCTCCTGCAAAAGAGCTCTTTAAAGTGTTGAAGAACAAAGATGTCTCTTTGAAGACTAAGGTGTGCCTTACCCCAGGCATGGTATTTTTCATCTCCTCATATGCATGTAAGAGCTGGACAATGAATAAGGAAGACCAAAGAAAAGTTGATGCTTTTGAGTTATTGTGTTGGTGAAGAATACCAAAAGTACCATGGACTGGCAAAAGAATGAACAAATCTGTCCTGGAGGAAGTGCAGCTAGAATGCTCCTTGGAAGCTAGAATGGCCAGCCTTGTCTCACCTATTTTGATCATGTTGTCAGAAGAGACCATTTCCTGGAGAAAGATATCATGATTGATAAAGTAGAGGGTCAATGGAAAAGGTGAAGACCCTCAGCAAGATGGATTGACACAGTGGATACAACGGTGGCTCAGGTATAGCAAGGATTATGAGATTGGCACAGGACCAGGCAGTGTTTTGTTTGTTGTACATACAGTCCCTTTGAGTCAGAGCTGACTTGATGGCACCTAACAACAAGAACAGGGCAGTATATTTTTGCATATACTAAGCCCATGTAAATAATGTGGACACACAGATACATGGATAGTGCACATAGAGTTTGTACAGTTTTCAAAAAATTTTATAATACACTCATTATTTGTTTAAAAATACAGTAGGCTAACTGTGGAGGCAGAAAAAATATAGTGAAAGGTGTATTTGCTTTATGTGGGGGCTCATTGGGAGGTTTAACTTTGAGTATCTTACTCTGCAAATGGTTAATGCTAAACGGTTACTGCTCTGCTAATTTCAAGGTTGGAAGTGCAGGTCCACTAAAATCTCTACAAAAGAAATGTCTTGCAATCTACTTCTGAAAAAGTCAGCCATTGAAAACAATTTTACTCTGACACAATCAGTTGTGCTTTTTTTTTTAAATTTAATCCTAGACAATAGACTCAAACCCAGTTATGACCATGAAGGTGAGGCAGAACCCCATTATATTTAGTTCTGTTGTACATAGTGTTGCCATGAGTTAGAGACAATGTGACACACAGTGACAATAGCAACCTTCACCAGAGTTTGGGGATGAGGAGTGCTCCACTGAGAATGCAATGCCTAAATCAAGCTAAGAATAGCCTAAAGCCAAACCAACTGCCTTTTTGTTGATTCTGACTAATGGCAACTCTACAGAACAGAGTAGAATGGCCATTTAGGACTCCAAGGCTGTAATATTTGGGGAAGTAGATGGCCTCATGCTTCTACCACAGAGTGGTATTTTATTCACTTACTTTTTGTTAGTATCTGAGTTCTTAAGCACTAAACCACCAGGGATCCCATGTAATGAATAATAAAAAATAAATAAATAAAAAATACTTCTGCCAATGAGTTGATTTCGACATATAGTCACCCAGTAAGACAGAGTAGAACTGCCCCATGACGTTTCCAAGGCTATAAATCTATAGAGAAGCAGACTATACATAATGAGAAGGGGGGGAAAAATAAAACTTATTGCCACATCAAGTTGATTCTAGTTCATAGCAACCCCCATTGGGTTTCCAAACCTATAAATCTTTACAGATGCAGACTGCCTCCTCTTTCTTCCACAGAGCAGCTATGATTTGAACTGCCAACCTCTTGGTTAACAGCCAAATGCCTTAACCACTACACCACAAGAACACTTTACACATAATGAATATTGTTAATAAATGATCTCAGTGAGCAAAAGGGGTGACCTTAATCCAAGCTGAGAATAACTGTATGTGGCAAAAAAGAGCTTGGTGTTTCAAGGGGGTTATGAGTAGGTCTTAAGAACTGAAGCAGAACAGTAAGGAGCTAGTGTTTGCAGATAACAATGGAGTGGAAAGGGTTATCAGCTTCATTAGGTCTGTAACCCTAAGACAATAATAGACAATGGAGGAGTTAGACTAGGAAGTGACTCTTTGGAGTAATTTGATTTAAAATTTTTACAAACTTCTTTTTTTTCTTAAGGAAAATATTATTCTCACTACAGTTTTGGCATCTGATAGAGCTTTTCTGCTCAATCTGGTGATGAAAAACATAAGCATCTAGGATGTTTCTCTACTTTCATTTACACACAACAAGTAAGGACAGAAACAGGAATAAAATAGACATCTCTCCCAGAATCTGAGAATGTATATACAATAGAAAGAAAGAAAAATGTCTAAACCTAACACAAACCAGCCAAGATTAATTAAGTGCCAAATATTGTGATAAAGAAAGTGAATATGTTCTGCATTCTCACAGAACTCACAGTTTTATCAGCGACAAAAGAGAAAAAGTACCTTGGATGGATGATGTGTGCTGCAGAACAGCACAGGTAATCACTCCCTTAGGGATGAGAGTTTCCAGGTAAAAAAAGGCCAAATGGTCAGACGTACAAATGACCACAAGTACCATACACGGTAACACAAATGCAGAGTTGTCTAGGTGCAACCAAGATTAACACGTGTCTAGTAATACTGCTGTTTAAAACATCCTGCAAGACACATGATAGTCAAATTAAACCGTGTTCATTACCTGAGGTCTAACTTCTCTTGGCTTGAGATCACATGAGGCTCAAGATCTTAAAGAATCTATCATGTCACTCTCAAAGAGACCCACTGAGATTAGTGGACAGAATACAAAATTCCAAAACTCACACTGGTGGTGAATAACTACTACATCACTCAGAGCAAAAGGTGCAATAGAGGAAATGTGTTTATGTTATATATCAGAGGAGAAAGGAGAAAATAAGAAGAGAAATAATTAGCATTCATCCCAAAATAGTGGGGACAGTGGAGGTTTAGTTCTTGCCTTCCATGCACAGCTGAAAACCAAAAAAAAACAAACCTGTTGGCATTGAGTCACATCTAGCCCATAGTGACTCTACACAACAGAGTAGAATCATAGGGTGTACAAGGCTGAAAACCTTTATCAGAGCACACTGCCACATCTTTTTTCAGTGGAGCAACTGGTGGGTTTGAACAGCCCCCTTTCAGCTATCAGCTGAGTACTTAACCACAGCACCACTAGGGCTAATTCCATGCAGGAGCCAAAATAATAAAGATAACAAACCTACAGTCATTGAATTGAATCCAACTCATAGAGACTTTATAGAACAGAGCACAGCTGCCCCATAACATTACCAAAATGTAAATCTTCACAGAAGCAGACTGCCTCATCTTTCTCTCCCTGAGCAGCTGGTGGATTGGAAACTCCAACGTTTTGGGTAGCAGCCAAGTGCTTTAACCACTTCAGCACAAGAGCTCCTGCATGCATCATACCCAGTTTCGATTGCTGGTAATTATATCTCATGTGTAGTTGAGAGACTTAGATGCCTCAACAGAACTTCCACACAAAGATGTACCAAGAAGAAAGACCTGGAGATTTGGTTCCAAAACTGAGCCAATGAGAAACAATTGTTTGATCTGTAAATGTTCATGGTTAACGTATAGGAACAAGCAGAATTTCATCATTCTATTGTGCATGGCATCACTATGAATTAAGACCAACACTACAGCAGCTAACTACAATAAGGAAATTGTAATAGAATCATCCTGTTTATGCCACACAATTTGGAGGATAGCTATCTGGCCAACCAATTGGAAGAGATTGATATTTGTGCCCATTCTAAAGAAAGGTTTCACATCCAACAGAATGTGGAAATTAATGAATCATATAATTAATATCACTCACAAGTAAAATTTTCTGAAGATAAATCAAAACTGGTTGCAGCAGTATATTGACAGGAAACTTCTAGCAATGCAAGCTGGATTCAGGAGAGGATGTGGAACGAGGGATGTCAGATGGATCTTGGATGAAAGCAAATAACACCAGAAAGAAGTTTACTTCATGT
>NW_006922121.1:1729182-1735265 GCF_000298275.1 Orycteropus afer afer
GAGTGAGTGACTCCAGGGAGGCATCCATTTGTTCAACCATTTTAATGGGTATTTCATCAATTCCTGGAACCTTGTTCTTTGCCAATTCCTTCAGTGCAGCTTCGACTTCTTCCTTCAGTACCATTGGTTCTTGATCATATTCTACCTTCTGAAATGGATGAAGATCAACCTGTTCTTTTTTGTACAATGACTCTGTGTATTCTTTCCATCTTCTTTTGAAGGTTCCTACATCATTCAATATTTTACCCATAGAATCTTTCAATATTGCAATTCAAGGCTTAAATTTTTTCCTCAGTTGTTTCAGCTTGAGAAGTGCCTAGTATGGTCTTCCCTTTTGGTTTTCTAACTCCAGGTCTTTACACATTTCATTATAGTAATTGCCTTTGTCTGCTTGAGCTGCTCTTTGAAATCTTCTATTAAACTCTTTTTCTTGTCATTTCTTCCATTTACTTTAGCTACTCTTTGCTCAAGGGTAAGTTTCAGAGTCTCTTCCGGCATCCATTTTGGTCTTTTCTTTCTTTCTTGTGTTTTTAATGATTTCTTGCTTTATTCCTGGATGATGCACTTGATGTCATCCCAGAATTCTTCTGATTTTCGGTCATTTGTTTTCAATGCAGCAAATCTTTCTTTAGATGGTCTCTAAATTCAGGAGGGATATACTCAAGATCATAGTTTGATTCTTTTGGATATGTTTTAATTGTCTTCAACTTCAAGTTGAAATTGTTTATGAGTAGTTGATGGTCTATTCCACAATCAGCTCCTGGCCTCGTTTTGGCTGAAGATATTGAACTTTTCCATTGCCTCTTGCCACAGATCTAGTCAATCTGATTCCTGTGTACTCCATGTATAGCCACCATTTGTGTTGTTGAAAATGGCATTTGCAATGAATAAATCATTGGTCTTGCAAAATTCTGTCACATGATCTCCAGAATTATTTCTGTCACCAAGGCCAGATTTTCCAACTACAGATGATTTTTCTTTGTTTCCAACTTTTGCATTACAATCACAGTAAAAATTAACACATCTTGTTTGCATATTTGGTCAATTTCGGACTTCAGAAGTTGATAAAAATCATAAATTTCCTCATTTTTGGCTTTGGTGGTTGGTGCATAAATTTGAATAATAATAGTATCATTGAGTGTCCCTTGTAGGTTTGTAGATATTATCCTATCACTGACAGCATTACACTTCAGAATAGATATGGAAACATCCTTTGTGTTGATGAATGCCATGCCATTCCTCTTCAAATTATCATTCCTGGCATAGTAGATCATGTGATTGTCTGATTCAAAATGGCTAAAACCAGTCTATTTCAGCTCACTAATTTGTAGGATTCTGATATTTATGTGTTCCGTTTAATTTTTGACAACTGCCAATTTTCCTAGATTCATACTTTGTACATTCCATGTTCTTATTATGTATGGATATTTGTCGCTGTTTCTCCTCAATTTGAGTTGTGCCACATCAGCAGATGGAGGTCCTGAGAGATTTACTTTATCCATATCATTAAGGGTGATTCTATTCTGATGAGGCAGCTCTTTCCCAGTCCTATTTTGAGTGCCTTTCAACCAAAGGCTTCATCTTTCTGCACTGTGTTTGACGATGTTTCCAGGCAGTTCATAAAGACGCCCAGTAATGTATCGGACAGTGTTTCTCTGCTATTCACAAGGTTTTCTCTGGTCAATTTTCTGAGAAGTGGATGGTTTCTTCTTCTTAGTTTCTCTCAGTCTGTAAGCTGCATTGAAATCTGTGCACCGTGTGCAATCCTGCTGGCATTTGAGACACTGGTGGCACAGCCTCAAGCTTCATAGCAATGTGCAAACATCACAGGATGACAAAGTGACAGACAAGTTTGTTCCCTTAGCTGATGGAAACCTCTCCACCCTCCCCTTACCTGATTCCTACGTGGACCCTGCTGCTTTGTGGTTCCTGGTGCTCCCTCATTTTCCTGGCTCTGGGGGCTGGGGGCTGCCTAGCTCCCTCCCCTTACCTGCATCCTGGCTTTGGGAAAAGCCTCCAGTTTGACATTTGATCTGGGAACTTGGGATTTGCTAGCTTCTTTAAGTGTTAGAGCCATTATCCTAAGATAAATTTCTCCCTCTCTCTCTCTCTCTAAGCTTTACTGGTTTTGCTTCTCTAGAGAACCTAGCCTAACATATTGAGCAAATAATCTGAGAAGCTGGAATATATGAAGAGAGTGGCATCAGGATTGGAGGAAGACTCATTAACAACCTGTGATATGCAGACAACATAACCTTGCTTGCTAAAAATGAAGATGACTTGAAGCACTTACTGGTGAAGACTAAAGCCTACAGTCTGCAGTATGGATTACATCTCAACATAAAGAAAATGAAAATCCTCACAACTGGACCAATAAGCAGCATCACCATAAATGGAGAAAAGATTGAAGTTGTCAAAGATTTCATACTAGTTGTCTCCACATCAACATCAATGGAAACAGCAATCAAGAAATCATATGTCATATTGCACTGGGCAAATCTGCAAAAGACCTCTTTAGAGTGCTGAAGAGTAAAGATGTCTCTTTGAAGACTAAGGTAGGCCTTACCCAATCCATAGTATTTTCAATAGCCTCATAAGTATGTGAAAGCTTGACAAATGAGTAAGGAAGATGGAAGAATAGTTGATGTTTTTCAGTTGTGGTGTTGGTGAAGAATACTGAAAGTACTAAGGACCTCCAGAAGAATGAATAAATCTATCCTCTAAGAAGTACAACTGGAATGGTCCTTCAAGGAGAGAATGGAGAATGACCAGGCTTTGTCTCACCTACTTTGGTCATGTTGCCAGAATGGATAAGTTCCTGGAGAAGGATATTGTGCTTGGTAAAGTGGAGGGTCAGTGAAAAAGGAGAAGACCCTAAATGAGATCGATTGATACAGTGGCTGCAACTATGGGCTCAGGAATAGCAAGGATTGTGAGGATGGCACACGACCGGACAGTGTTTCATTCTGTTGTACATGAGTCAGAGCTGACTTAGATGACACCTAACAATAACAACAGCAACACTTATATCCATTCCTCAATGGCATAAATAATAATTGTTTGACTGCTAAATTATAGTTCATGGTTAGAACCTACCCAGAGTTGCCTCAGAAGAAAGGCCAGGCCCTTGGTTTACAAAAAGTCACAGCCTTGAAAACCCTATGGGGTACCTGGCCACTCTGCAACACATGTCACTGTGATTTGGAATTTACTTGAGAGAAATTTGTTTTCTTTTTGGTAAATAGTGGCTTACTGGCCCAGCAAAACTTACATTATAATATGTTGAAAGAGTTAAGCTTACTATGACAGCATACTGTTCTTGTTACATGCTGTTGTGTTGACTGTGACACATAGTGACTCTATGTAGAACACAACTAAACACTGATCCCATCCTGCCACATCATCACAATCTTTACTATGCTTGAGCCCATCACAGCAGGCACTGCATCTATCCATCTTGCTGAGGGTCTTCCTCTTTTCTCTGACTCTCTCCTTTACTAAGCATGATATTCTTCTCCAGGGACTTGACCCTTCTGACAATGTGACCAAAGCTTGTGAGACAAAGTCTGGCAAATCTTGCTTGTAAGGAGCATTCTGCTGTACTTTTCCCAAAACAGATTTGTTTATTCTTCAGGCAGTCCATGATATTTCCAATATTTTTCTGCAACACCAGAATTTAAATGCATTGATACTTCTGGTCTCCCATAGTCATTGTCCAGCTTTCATATGTCTTTAAGGCTATTGAAAATACCATGGCTGCAAAGGGACATCTTTGCTCTTTAACATTTTACGTGGCCTTTTGCAGTAGATTTGCCCAATGCAATATGTCATCTAATTTCTTGACTATTGCTTTCATGGGCATTGATTGTAAATCCAGGTAAAACAAAATCTCTGACAACTTCAATCTTTTCCCCATTTTTTGTGATGGTACTCATGGGTGCAGAAGTTAAGATTTTTGTTTTCATTATGTTGAGGTGTGATCCATATTGTAGGTTGCAGTCTTTTTTTTTTTGGCTCAGGAAATTTTTTTTCTTTTTTTTTTAATTTTAAGAGCTTGTTTTACATTCAACGTAACATGTACATTTAGTTTCATTCCCCATTAGCCGTGTCCAACCCTAACCCAGTCTCATCCCCTCCCTACACTGTAACCCTCTCCCTGTGCTCCTCATATTTATGCCCTCCTGTTTGTCCTGCATTTCTTCAGTTTTAATGTTGGTCCTCTGGTGTCCCATGGTCTATTGCTCTAAGGGATGTATTACCATAGAGTATGTGGGTGCGTCATCCTGGGTTGAGTGGTCTGCGTGTACATCTTGTTAACTATTGGGCTGAGGGCCCACCCCTGGGGGTGAGTTTTATTACAGGGCAGAATGTATTCCAGGGCCATGGTATTGGGAGTCTCACCAGAGTTCATCTGACCAGTAATTCTGGTCATTATTGAGTTTTTGGATTTTGTTCCACATTTTCCCTCCTAATCTATTGAGGATCTCTAGATTTGATCCTTTCCTGAGTGGTTGGCATTGGTAGCTGGGCACCAACTAGTTCTGGTCTCGAGGGCCATCATGTCCTAGGTCTGATTGCTTCTAAATGCCTTTGTGTGTGTGTGTGTGTGTGTGTGCTTTTCTTTACTTCTGACACTGTAGTCTTTGATCTTCATCAGTAAGTACTTCATGTCATCTTCATTTTCAGCAAGCAAGGTTGTATCATCTGCATATCACAGGTTATTAATGCATCTTCCTCCAATCTTGATGCCACATTCTTCTTCATATAGTCCAGCTTCTTGGATTAGTTGTTCAGCATACAGTTTGAGTAAGCATGGTAAAATGATATAAACCTGATGTATACTTATTCTAATTTTAAACCATGCAATATTCTTTTGTTCTGTTTGATTTACTGCCTCTTAGTCTATGTACAGGTTCCTCATGAGCACAATCAACTCTTCTGGCATTTCCATTCTTTGCAATGGTGTCCATAATTTGTTTGAACCACCCAGGGGAATTCCTTAGCATAGTCAATAAAACACAGGTAAATATTTTTTTCGATATCCTTTGCTTTCATCCAAGATTCATCTGATGTCAACAATGATATTCCTTATTTCATGCCCTCTTCTGAATCTGGCTTGAATTTCTGGCATTTTGTCAATATATTTTGAAAACCATTTTTGAATTATCTCAGCAAAATTTTACTTGTGCATGATATTAATCATACTGTTGTATAATTTCTACATTCTGTTGGATCATTTTTTTTTTTTTCCTTTAGGCACAAATATGAATGTATTCTAGTCTGTTTTGCAGGTATCTGTCTTCCAAATTTCTTGTCATAAATGAGAGTGTCTCCAATACTGTATGCATTTGTTGAAACATCTCAGTGGGTATTCTTTTAATTCCTGGGGCTTTGTTTTCATCAATTCCTTCAGTGCAGTTTGATTTTTTTTTTTTTTTCTTTCAATACAATTGGTTCTTGATCATATGTTACCTTCTGAAATGGTTGAATGTCAACCAAGTCTTTTTGGTTCAGTTACTTTGTATATTCCTTTTATCTTCTTTTGATACTTCCTCCATCATTCAATATTTTGTCCACAGAATCCTTCAATACTGCATCTCGAGTCTTGAGTTTTCTCTTCAGTTCTTTCAGCTTGAGGAATACTGAGTATGTTCTTCCCTTTTGGTTTTCTAATTCCAGGTATTTGCACATTTCATTCTAATAGTTTACTTTGTCTTCTTGAACTGTCCTTTGAAGTCTTCAGCTCTTTTATTTCATAATTTCTTCCTTTCACGTTAGCTACTCAAGCTAGTTTAGCTACTCAAGAGCTAGCTTCAGCTTCTGAGATCCATTTTGGCTTTTTCTTGTTTTTTTTTTTTTTTGATGATCTTTTGTTTTCTTCATTCATGATGTCCTTGATAATGATTCCACAAATTCTATGGTCTTCAGTCATTGGTGTTCAATGAGTTAAATTTCTTCTTCAGATGGTTTATAAATACAGGTAGCATATACTCAAGGTCATATTTTGGGCAATTGTTCACAGCTTTAACCAGTATTTGCATAATAACAATCAATGGTCTGTTTCCCAGACAGCTTCTGACCTT
>NW_006922121.1:1735981-1741175 GCF_000298275.1 Orycteropus afer afer
GGGGGGGGTGACCACTTGAAACCTTACGAATAACAGTGAAACATTGTCTGATAAAGTACCAGAAAATTATCCCCTAAGGTTGTAAGTCACTCAAAATATGACTGACAATGAGTGCCTTCTCAAAGTTGAGTCAACCTTTATGGCATGGATGGAGTAAAGCTGTTGGGACCCATACTTGCTGATATGGCATTACTCAAAATGAGAAGAAAGAGCTGAAAACATTCATTAATAATTGGAATATGAAATGAACAAAGTATGAATCTACAAAAATTGGAAGTTATCAGACATGAGATGGAGAATATAAAAATTGATATTCTAGACATTTGTGCACAGAAATGGACTGATATTGGTCATTTCAAATCAGACAATCATACAGCCTGCCATGCCAGGACTGAAAATTGAAGGGGAATGGCATCACACTCACTGTCAAAAAGAACATTTCAAGATCTATCCAGAAGTGTGATACTGTCAGTGATAGGCATCCATATGCCTATAAGCAACTTCAGTTAATACGACCATTTTTCTAACTTACACACCAACCACTAACTCCAAAGATAACAACACATTAGGCATCAGGATGCAAAAGCAGATAGATTTTTCTAGATTGAATCTGTACTATTGAGCCTGAAATCCACTTTGCAGGCAAATGATTTTGCACAAGACTGGTCATCCTCATTTTCTTTTTTGACCATCTTTCCATCCTCGTTTTACAGATGAAGGAACTTAGAGGTTCCATAAAGCCAGAGGTAAACTCAGGTGGTCTGCTTCCAGTCCATGCTCTCATCCCTATACAGTGGGTTTCACCACTATTTCTTTTGCACCTCACTCTTCACATGTGGAGTTTAGGGCTGCTGACCATGATCTTAGACCTTGTTCACCACATTTCAGGCTACAGGCAGTATCTATCCCCTAGACACCTTCCAACTCTAGTACTCTATATCTGAAGTCACAAATCTTACTTTTATATTTGTTGCTGAAGGAAGGAAATGTTAAAAAGAAAATGCAGGGAAATGTGAGGAAAAGTACCATGTAGTCTCTATATTGATTAAGGCTAGATTGACTGGTTCAGGTTGAAAAAAATTTTGAACTACGCATTTCAATGATTGTATTTTCCAAAATATTACTGACAGCGTAATAGAATTCTGACCAGAAATAATGGCAACATTTTTGGTTTGGTGATATCCAATTATAGTTTATTGTTTCCTAACATACTAATCATCTTTTCAAAGCTGGACTTTTAAATCATTATACAAGTGAAATTAGGGTAAATTTACATATTTTTTAACAGCTTTGTCAAATAAAATATGTCAAATGGTGTCTCAAAGTAACATATGAGTTCAGTAAAGAATGAGATCAATTTTAAAACAAAATAACATGGTGGTGTGTCAGAGATTGCTTTCTTTGATAAGAAAGAAAAAAATACATCTTTTAAGAAAATAGAACCTGAAAATGTAAGTAATCTTCACCTCCATCTGGAAAACCTGTTTGCATCTCAGATTTACTTCTTTTCTAGTAACTACATTATCTTGTTTGAAGGGTCAGTTCAAATGTACCTTTTATTGTGCATATTCTCTCATGTATGATTTAGTAATTGTTTTCATTAGTAATTTATTTCGGTAATTGTTTCATGTTTATCTGTATTGATTAACTTTCAAAATGGAGGCTATTGTGTGTATGGCAGACATTACTACTACTCATTGGAGTACTTTTCCTCCTTCTGGAATCTTAAGAAGATTGTATGTCCTTATCCTGTTAAGAGTGATCATGGGATTATTTTAGCCATTGAGTTGTAGATGGAAGTGACATGTGTCACTTCTGAGCCACCATAATTAATTGCAACTGGGAGAGTCTAAAGCATTCTCTTCCCCTTCTGTTGATGCCATGGTGACTTCCATGAGAATAGAAAGGCAACCAGGATGCCATTGACTAAGTATGACAAGCAGGGTCCTCCTGGCACTCTATATTAGATGAAGAACATGAGCAAGATGAAACCTTTACTTTGTTATTTTGTCACTGTTTTTTTTTTTTTCCCCCTTTATGTCTCTGTATATTTTAATAAGAATGAGTGTTTTCTGTTTGTATGTTTGTTGTTCTCTTTTTTGGCTTAGCTATTCTGACAGACATTGGATCTTTTTTATCTTTGATTGTACCACAATGCAACACTTACCTCAGTGATTACATATGCAAAGCACTAGTGACATATTTTGAACTGAATTTTATTTCTCACATTTTGTCATTGCTTGTTTATTCATTGGGTTATATGATGTATTAATTCTGAGGCAGTTGTTTCCTTAATGTTAAGAATATTAATAACATCAAAAGTATTCCTTCTGAATGCCATAAATTATATTTCATTTCATTTAAAATGTAGACACATCACATCCTTAGACTAAATAAGAATGTTATCCATTCATTTTTTAAAAATACATTTCTTTGTAATTATCTAAAAATTAATTCTTTGGTTCAAGTTTTATATTAAAATAAAAAAAAATGTGTCATTCTTTTGAGAAAGGGCAAAAATATATTTTGCTTCAAATCTAAATCTCCTTAAATATTCATAATGTATTCAATATATTTATTAGATGCTAAAATATTCCTCAGTAAAATTCAGTATAATTTAATTAAACATGATACAGTCTGCACTCCAAAAATCTTTTGAGTCATTATTTGCTTTCATAGTTCATCATACTGAGGCTAAGAAAAAATCCAACTATGTACACCATAATGCAGTATATATATGTGTGTGTGTGTGTGTGTGTGTGTATTTAAAAGTAATCTCAATGAATGTAAGTAATCAAATTCTCAAACTAGACCTCATATGTTGTACTTGAGAGGTAGGTTCTCTCTAACTCAAACACTGTGTATGATCACCTAATTCACAATCCCATAGAGATCACATTTATTATCATAAAAGAGTACCATAACATTTGAAATCTAAGGTTAAACAGTTAGTACAAGTTTTATGAGAATACTATGAATCTCAAGTGAATTCACTGCATAAGAAAAGTGAATTTATTATCAAGGGCAAGCAAAGAATCAGTTTTCTGAATGTTTAATACACTCTCTTTAAGCTTCATAATAAACTATTTATCTCATTCACACACTATTCCAAAATCCACAATGCAAGACATGTTTAACCTGTAAATTAAAGTCCATTTTAAGACTTTGCCAAGAAGGTAAATAATTCATTTGTACTTATTATAAAAAAGTCTTGCCAAATAATTGCCGGTGTTATGTCAATGACTTCTCTATGCTATTTTATAGAAAACAGATCTAGTTAACTTGAATGTAAAGGGCTTGTCTTTCAATACTCACTGCTGTCAAGTCATATCCAACTCAGAGAAACCCCTCCTTGGGTTTCCAAGGTGGTATCACTATGGAAATAGATTACTCAACCTTCCTTCCAAAGAGTGGCTGGTGGGTTTGAACCATCAGCCTTCTGGTTAGCAGTCAAGTGTCTTAGGCACTATGCCAACAAATGTATCGCATAATCTTCTGAATTTCAAAATTTCATAGAATATTAGAGATAAAATGATGTGTAAAGGTTATAACTTTTTAAAGCATCTATCTCACCCCACACCCATACCCACAAAAAAGAAAAAAAAAAAAAAAAAAAAAAAAACACTGCCATCAAGTCCATTCCAACTCATAGTGACCCTATAGGACAGAGTAGAACTGTCCCATAGGGTTTCCAAAGCTGTAAATCTTTATGGAAAGAGACTACCTCATATTTCTCCCACAAAGCAACTGATAGGTTCAAGCCACTGACCTTTTGTTTAGCAGCTAAAATTGCCTGGATGGAAGTGGATTAGATTAAAAAAAAAAAAAAAAAATCTTAGAGGATAAAAAATATATTCAGGATGGTTCACATATACTAGGGTTACTGCAGGATGAGCTGGCTTTTGAAAAACTTAATTGCCTCAAGCCGTCTTCCCAGAAAAGGTCAATCAAACTAAACTGACAGTATCATGAGATTCTTGATGGGATGTAATTAGTGCCAAGTTCATGTTCTGAAAACCTTTTGTTAGACTGATAGAATGTAGAGGAAATAGATGAGACTTAGAAAAGCTCTTTACCCCTAATATATATGTGTAATATCCATTATGGGTGACTAGAACTTCACACATGAAACAGTGTAAGAATACACCAACATGTATTTTCTTCCCTGACAAGCACTACTTCAACAGCAATGGAACAGACTGTTGAGGTCAGAAGGGTCCCAGAGCTAGACAGCATTTGCAAAGCCAGAGAACAGGTTTCAGTGTGAAAGAAATTCCCTGTGGCCAAATTATGGAAACATAAGGAAATTATTCTGAAGTAAGCATTACTTATTACTCATCATAAAATAGTGCAATGGGATTTCATTTTACTACATGTAGCTTAGGGGCATATATTTTCTCTGACAAGCAACAAATAGGAAAACAAGTTGAAGTCAGGCAACCCTGGGATGGTATAAGATAAAATGGTCACCCAAGCTATGACCTCCCTATTGATTTGATGCTGCAATCTATTCCATGAAATGAATCTATTAAATGAAAGAAAATGAAAGGAATGAAAATAGAACATGGCAATTTGTAAACAGATTTTAGATGACATTATTTTGGCCTCTACCTTAGAATCAACCAAGCTTTTCCTTTCAGAAACTGTCATAGCTTTCAGTAAAAAGGTAACGCATAGTGAAAGCAGGTGACAATTTTTTTCGGAAAGAGTAAGGCCATGCCCAAGCTTTTCTGATTTATACAAATCATCACACATTTGCCAACTAATTGTTCTTATTTCTGGAATAATAGCTAAGAAACTCTACTAGAAAAATTGTCTCACATACCCTCCTCCCCCTTTTCATAGTGATCTTCCTTCAGACCAGTAACTGTGTTTTACTTGACTCTCCAAACATGATGCTATAACTAATGCAACTAATGCACAACAGACCTTCAACTCATGCTTGTTAATTAAAATGTATAACCTACATATAAACCTTGGTGCAATAAATAACTGTCATTTGACCTTTCTTAGCACAGTCATAACTCTCCCAAAATGATTGGGTAGGCCATGATTTTGCAAAGGAATGATCAGTTTATTATGCAAATCAAGTGGCTTACAGTCCACTCAGGGGATTGGTCAGTTCCTGGTCTTGGTATGAAGGCCAAGCCTTGAAATTGATAAGGTGTTAATTTTTTTTTTTTTTTTTTTTTTT
>NW_006922121.1:1747790-1764510 GCF_000298275.1 Orycteropus afer afer
CCCGAGTGTCCCTGGGGTTGCTGGAAAGCAGAGCGTGTTCTTAAGCCGATAAGGTGTTAATCTTACAGAGATTCAGGGGAACTTCATAACCATCAAGAAATAGAGTGTAGAGTAGAGTATGTCCTTTGGACCAAGGAACTGTTGTCCCTCTTCTGAGAACCTCCTAGATACCAAACAAAGATTGAACTCTGAAGACAGTGCAAGAGGGTGAGAGGCAGCACATAGGGCAAGAGCAGAGTGTCTTCGGCTGGGAAGCTTATGGGTGGAATTAACAGAGCTATACCATTTCCCCATGCAGGACAAGGGCCTTAGTGTGCCCAGTGCTGGGGTTGGCTCAGAGGATACTTTCAAGGATCATCCTACAGCAGGGTATAGCTGAACATTTCTGGATAGGAGGGTTAATAGTTGAGTTAGAAGAACTGTAACACTTTCTTGTGCAAGGAAAAAGAAGCCCAAGTGTGTCCTGTACAAGGCTTGATTACCTCTTCTCCCTAGACAGCAGGGCACTAGTAGCTCAGTGGTGAGAAAGACTCTCAGGTCTGGGTAGCATCATGGGAGTGGGCAGCAGAGGCTTAAAAGAGCCCAGAGACAGATACTTCAAAGATAACTTTGCAGGAGTCTTCCCAGTGGTGAGGCCAAACCAGACACAGAGAAGCAGCCTCAGGAGTGCAATGGTAGCTGAAACATCAGTGCCATAAACACAGCACCCAACCTGAACCATGGCAAACCTTCCGAATGATAGCAGAATGGACTTGGGTAATTTGGGGAAGGGTACGTGGCCCTCCTCTAGAGAATCTGTTGTTATTGTTTACTATTTGTTATCTTTAAACATTAATAATGTTTTTCGTTTTGCCAGTACTGTGTGTCTTGTGTGTCCAGCTTGATCACAGATGAACAGAGCATCCATGGAATGATTGATGCCATTGGGTGTTTCATTCTTAGCAGTTTAATGGCTGCCTGAAAGTTTGAGACACATGCAGTCTGCATGTCTAATACAGATTGACAAACATGTACATACATATTCATCTGAATTCAAGGCTTTGATGACAGTGATAAGAATAAAAGGAATGTTACAGTGTCTCATATCCTAAGTGCTCTCACACTGTGTACCATTATTTGCCTGAGGAGGAATAAATCAATTAAATGAAGAATGGATTTAAACAGGACTTTTTAAACGTACATATGCAGTATCATGGAATAAGACTATACATTTTTACAAGAAAAATTTCTCTACTCAAATCTACTGAAAAGTAGCATATCCTGATGAAAACTGTGGAGACAGATATGGAACACTGTTCAAAATACCAAAAGGAAACATTATAGGGATCACTGTGAAATGATTGAAGAATAAACAAACAAATAAAACAAGCAAAGTAGGAAAAAGTATAATGGAAAAATGATACTAATCCTGGGAGCTGAACAAAAGTAATAAACACAGTACCTACCTGGTGGGCTCAAGGTGACCAGTAAGAAATGAAGGATAACCAGATGGCCAATACTAAAAGTTCTTGATGACAAAAGAATTAAGACTTATTTTAGGGTACATGTACATTGTTGTTGTTGAGTATATCCCATCTGACTTTAGAGACCATCTCAGGAATAGTTTGGCACATTGAATATTAATGACCTAACACCAGATAAGCTGAAAAATGACATCAAGGTCATCATAAACTAAGATAGCAAAATATATATATTTTTAAAGACAAGAAAGGGAAAGAGACACAAACAGATGTCCAAAAAGACTCTGAAACTTGCTTTTGAAGATAGAATAGCTAAATCAGAACAAGAAATAATAAGGTAAAACCTTGAACAGAACATTTCAAAGGGTGGCTCAAGAAGAAAAAAAATATAGAATTTTAATGTAATGTGCAAAGATCTTGATTTAAAAGCCCAAAAGGGAAGAGCACACTCAGCATTGCTCAAACTGAAGGACTGAAGAAAGATTCAATCCTCAGGTTGCAATATTGAATAATTCTGTGAGCAGAAAATTGGATCATGTAGAATCATCAAAAGTAGATAGAATGATTACACACAGTCACTATCCTCCACCCCCCAAAAAAAGTCAATGTTCAGCCATTTCAAGAGGTAGTATATAATCAAGAACTAATAGTTTTGATGGAAGAAGACCAAGTAGCATTGATGGCATTGGAGAAAAACAAAATTCCAGGAATTGATGGAGGATCAACTGCAATGTTCCAAAAACTTGGAAGACAGCTACCTGGCCAATTGTCTTGAAGAGATCCATATATTTACCTATTCCAAAGATAACTGGTCCACAAGTGTTCAGAAATTATCAAACAATATAATTAATACCACATGCAAGTGCAGTTATGCTCAAGACAATTTAAAAAATGGTTTTAGCAGTTTAATGACAAGGAACTGCCAGAATGCAAGTGAGAATCAGAAGAGGATGTGGGACAGAGGATATCTTTGCTGATGTGAGATGGATCTTGACTAAAAGCAGAGAATGTCAGAAAGTGTTTACCTGTGTTTTATTGAGTGTGAAAAGAAATTTGACTGTGTGGATCGAAGCAAATTAAGGATTAACACTAAGAAAAATGGGAACCTCAGGCCACTTAATTGTGCTCATGTAGAACCTGTATATTAGACTAAGAGCTGTTTATTGAAAATTAAAAAAAGGTATATTTCATGATTTGATATCAGAAAAAGTGTACATCAGGTTTGTATTGTTCAATCATGCTTATTCAATGTGTACACTGAGCAAATAATTCAAAATGCTGAACATAGCATCTAGATTGGAGGAAGACTCATTAACTACCTGTATTATGCCAATGACATAACCTTGTTTGCTGAAAGTGAAGAAGACTTGAAACACTTACAGATGAAGATAAAAGATTATATAGCCTTCAATATGGATTACACCTCAATTTAAAAACAAAAATCCTCACAGTTGACCCAATAACAAAATTATGATAAAAGAGAAAATACTGAAGTTTCCAAGGGTTTAATTTGACTTGAATCTTTCATCAAAGTTCATAGAAGCAGCAGTCAAGAAATCAACTGGGAAAATCTGTTGTAGAAGACCTCTTTAAAGTGTTTAAAAGCAAAAGCAAAAATATCACTTGAGGTTAAAGGTGCACTTGACAGAAACCATATTTTCTATCACCTTATGTGCATGCAAAACCTGGACAATGAATAAAGAAGATCAAAGAATTAATGTTTTTGAATTATGTTGTTGTCAAAGAATATTGAACATACTACCATTTTTTTTTTTACCATAGATTGCCAGAAAAATGAATGAATTTCAGTGAAGGAAGTACAGTCAGAATGCTCCTTAGATGGGAGGATGATAAAACTTTGTCTCATGCCCTTTAGGCATATTATCAGAAGGGAC
Source organism: Orycteropus afer afer (assembly GCF_000298275.1). Taxonomy (NCBI): domain Eukaryota; kingdom Metazoa; phylum Chordata; class Mammalia; order Tubulidentata; family Orycteropodidae; genus Orycteropus; species Orycteropus afer. Next base: position 1,751,146 of record NW_006922121.1, read on the forward strand.
CAGTACCTGGAAAAGGACATCAGGCTTGGTAAAGAAGATGGCAAGTAAAAAAGACCAAGACCCTCAACAAGGTGAACTGACACAAGGGCTGCAACAATGGACTCAAACAACCACCTTTGTGAAAGTGGCTCAGGGCTGAGCGGTGTTTTATTCTGTTGTCCATAGGGTCAGTGTGAGTTGGAACCAGCTTGAGGGTACCTAGCAATAACAATTACACTTAGTAGGGCCTATCCTTGATTGGGTCTTCATGACATCAGTTATGTGCATATCAGTTATACACTTGACCATAAATCAGAAATACCCTCATCAGAGAAGCCCAGTCTAAAATATTCATTAAGTTTCTTGCATTCTATTTACCAGAAAACAAGCAAACAAAAAACTCACTGCCATCAGGTTGATTCTGAATGACCTCCAGTGGGTTTCCGAGGTGGTAAATCTTTATGGAAGTAGACTGCCCCATCTTCCTTCCACGGAGTGGCTTGTGAGTTTGAACCACAGACCTTATGGTTAGCAGTCAAATGCCTTAGGCACTATGCCACCAGAGCTTCATTTACCAGAATGTCCCCTAGTATTTCACTATGAGTGTACCTGTTGCACATTACCCTTGGTAGTCTCCTTTCCTCTCAATATTAATACTAAATTTGTGTTTAATCAGGAAATAGAACTGCTGGAGTCAGAAAAATAAGAACATGAATGAGTGTCAGGTGGCCAGCTAGTGGAGAAAGAAGAGCATGTAGGCAAGGGTTATGTTGGGACAAATAATTTGCTACATCCTAGTAGCATTATTCCTCCAATTATTGCCTCTTCCGAAAACCATATGCAATGTGTGAACTTGAGATAAAAAATGTCTATAATGCTTCATAGAGGCTTTTTTTTTTTATCTAAGATAGTTTTACAAATGTCTAACACTTGAAAATAATATACTTTAAGGTATTTGGATAATTCATTATGTAAAAACCCTCATTCCCTAAAAGTATCAGCTACACAAGGTGTCAGTACTTATGCAGGTTCTCTTACTTAGCATACCGCCTCAGCAGTTCATCACCCAAACACGGGAATTTATCTGCAGGGAAAGCAGAAATCAGCCAAAGGTCCTGGCACTTATAAGACACAAATGAAAGGGAATCATAAAGCATACCCACATTTCTCAGGGGAGCTGTGCCTTGGCTGGAAAGGAGCAATGTCGTAGATGTTAAGACTTTGCTCCTATGTTAGTGTTAAATTATTAACACACGATTAAGGGAAATTTTAAATGATCAAAACTTAGAAATGGATTTTAGTTTATAAAGCCTACGAGAAACATGAATGTACACATTTACTTTTGGTGGTCTTTCTTCTCATTCTCTCCTGAAAAGTCATTAATTACCACCAAAGTGTCATGAAGGAAAGCCAGAATTTTCACCACCATTTCCCTGGGGTGAATATGGCCAAGTAAGTTAGTAGAACAAGTTAATGTTTGAAATAGCATCCAAAGTATTTTTCTTTTTTAAAAATTTATATTTCCTCCCAGGAAGTCTCTTTCAATTAATATTAGGCTAAAGGATGAGGTTTATTTTCATAGATAAAAGAAAAGCAGACTTATCCTGGGGTGGGGTAGGGAGAGTCAATGTTCAGCTTTGAACTTCAAAATAGATGCCACAGGATAGGTTCTCTGGAACAGATGTTGAAACAGAACTGAGCCTGTGAGAAATGTATTAGGGGTGCACACTTTCTTATGGAAAGAAGAGAGAGGAAGTAAAAATTGTCAGAGGGAAAAGTAAGAATGCCATGCAGGTTGGAGAAAGCCTTGGCCAGGTCAAACCTAGGGAGCTGTGTGCCCATCCAGGAACAGTGAAGTAGCTCCATGGAGCTGAAGTGCTCCTACAAACTGAGTCCGCAGGTCTTTCCTTGAAGGAGAACATAGCAATGCATCTCCAGGCCCATGTGTGAAACTTTCATAAAATCTTGACATCAGTTTTTTCAGCCACACTTTCCAATCAAATCAAAGGATTTCTTTGACATTCTAAAGTTGTACTTTTACACACAGAGAACCAAATTTAGAAGCTTAATCTTAGCATAATCCAAGAGGCTAGGGAAATACAAAATTTAAAGTGAAGGAATTTCTGACACTTATAGAGTAAAGTATTTCCAAGACTAGTAAGTGTAGGTGAGGTGGGAGAGAGAGAAAGTAAAAATAGGATTTAAACATGATATTCTCTTGCAGGAAAGAAGTTGAAAAAAAAAAAATTGGGCTAATCTCCTAAAAGGTCAATGCTGCTTTTCTTCTTTGTATGCGTTGCCTGAAGATTCTGCCAGCCAGTGGGAGAATTCTTTCTATGGCCCTAGAAGTAGTGAAGCAGGAATGGATGGATAAAAGCCTGAGAGTTTGGCCTTAGGGCTTCCTCACAGACATAAACTGACAGACAAGTTGTAGTTATCTGAATCCACACCAATATTTGTTATTTTCCATATTTTTTAAAAATTGTTGCCATCCTAGAGTATGTGATGGCAATAATAATGTTGTTGTTGTTATGTGCCATCGAGTCAGCCCTGATGCATAGCAACCCTTCCTTGGGTTTCTGGGTTCTGAGGCAGTATCACTGTGGAAGTAGATTGCCCAATCTTCCTTTTGAGGAGTGGCTAGTGGGTTTGAACCTCCAGCCTTTTGGTTAGCAGTCAAGTGCCTTAGGTGCTATGCTACCAGAGCTTGCTCTCTCTCTCTCTCTCTCTCTCTCTCTCTCTCTATATATATATATATATATATATATTGCCCTTCCAAAGAGATGAGACCATTAGCTGCATCTTAGGTGGCTGCTCAAAAGCTTTTAAGACCACAATTGGTACTCACCAAAGTAGGTTGTAGATTAAGATTTCTGCATATTATTCTGTGCCAATTGAGTCTGGTGTCCCCCAGTACTATGGCCCTGAGTCTGCAGAAACATTGGACCTCTCACTCACAGTGTCTGACTGTTTATGAGAGATTGCTCTATGTCTGACTTCTGTTGCTTCTGTAAGGATTGCGGGTATTTTGCATCACTGGTGTCTGTTTTTGGACTAGAGTATAATCCTCTTCACTGACCCCCACCTGATGTTCTCAGATGTCTATGTGTTTATCCGAGCCTAGTGTTTGTTAGTGGTGTTAACGGTAATGCGGTATTTTGAATATACTGGTATTAGCCTCTGTGGTCTATTTCTATATGCGCATTTCATGTTCTCTTTTTCCCCGATGTTATCATGGTGCTCACAGACTCTTTCCATACCATCCCTCCCCTTAGCCAATTCAGCGTGTGGCCCCCAACTAGTCTGAAATTATTGCCTCCCTTTCCATCCTCTCCCTGGTAACATATAAAGTGAATTCCCTTCCCTAAGCAAACCCTTCCTTGTCTTTTACAGTGATAGGCCCATATATTTGTCCTTCTGTGAATGACTTATTTCACTCAGCGTAATGTCCTCCAGGTTCATCCACATTGTGAGATGATTCAAGTATCCTTCTTTGTTCTTTAATGTAGCATAGTATTCCATTGTGTGAATATATCATAGTTTGTTTATCCATTCATCTGTTGATGGGCATTTAGATTATTTCCATCTCTTTGCTACAGTGAATTGTGCTACAATGAACATGGGTGTACATATGCTCATGTCCTGTCTCTTACCTTTTTAGGATATATCCTTAGTCATGGAATATCTGGTTCAAATGATATTTCTATTTTCATTTTTTTTAAGGAAATGCCATACCATTTCTCACAATAGTTGTACTATTTTACAGTCCCACCAGCAGTGTATGAGAGTTCCAATCTCTCTGCAACCTCCCCAGCATTTGTTATTTTGTGTCCTGTTGAACTTTACTATTATTGCTGGGGTGAGGTGATATCTCATCATTGTTTTGATTTGCATCTCTCTAATGACTAATTAGGAACTCTGGTGGTGTAGTGCCTAAGGTATTTGACTGCTAACCAGAAGACTAGAGCTTCACACCCACCAGCCACTCATTGGAAGGAAAGTTGGTCACTCCACTTCCATAGTGATACCACCTCTGAAACTCAAGGAGAAGTCACTATGAGTGGGACCCAACTCGACAGCAGTGACTTTGGTTTTGGTTTTAATGGCTCATGATCACAAGCAATTCCTCATGTGTTTGTTGGCTGCCAGCATAACGTCTTCAGTAAAGTGTCTGTTCATGTCCCTTGCCCATTTTTGAATTGCATTGTTTGTCTTTTTTGGTGTTGAGGTGTAGAGGTTTTCTACAGATTTTAGACCTAAGTCCTTTGTCAGATATGCCATAGGCAAGTATTTTCTCCCAGTCTGTAGGTTCTCTTTTTTACCCTTTTGATGAAGTCTTTTGATGCACATAAGTATTTAATTTTTAAAAGGTCCCAGTCACCTAGCTTCTGTTCCATCTCCTACGCATTTTGGGTTATGCTTGATAGTCTATTTATGCTGTAAATTGGAGCCTCTAGATTTGCCCCTATTTTATCTTAGATGAATTTTATAATTTGGGGTTTTACATTTAAGTCTTTGATCCAACTTGAGTGTGTTTTTGTGTAGTGGGGTGAGGTATAGATCTTTTTTCATTTTTTGCAAGTGGGTGTCCAATTTTGCCAACACCATTTGTTAAAGAGGCTATCTCTACCCAATTTAATGGGTTTTTGATGAGTTGTAGTATGTTTTTATGTTTAGGTGTCATAATGTTAGCTCCAACTCATAGCAACCCTATGTACAACAGAAGGAAACACTGCCCAGTTGTGCACCATCCTGACAATCCTTGCTATACCTGAACCCATCATTGCAGCAACTGTGTCAATCCATCTCAGTGAGGATCTTCACCTTTTCACTGACACATCACTTTGCCAAGCATGACATCCTTTTCCAGGGAATGGTGCCTTCTGACAACATGACCAAAGTGGGCGAGAAGAAGTCTGGCCATTCTCCCTTTGAAAGAGCATTCCAGCTGCACTTCTTCCAAGACAGATTTCTTAGTTCTTCTGGCAGTGCATGGTATTTTTGGTATTCTTTGCAAACATCACAACCCAAATTATCAACTCTTCTTTAGTCTTCCGTATTCATTATCCAGATCTCACATGCATATGAAGCTATTGAAAATACCATGGCTTGGGTTAGGCGTATCTTAGTCTTCAAGAACACATCTTTGCTCTTCAAAAATTTGAGAAGACTTTTGTAGCAGATTTGTCAAATGCTACACATCCTCTGAGATCTTAACTACTGCTTCTATGGGTGTTTGTTGTGGAAACAAGTAATGTGAAATCTTTGACAGCTTCAATCTTTTCTCCATTCATAATGATACTGCTTATTTGTCCAGTTGTGAGGATTTTCATTTTTTTTTTTTTTTAATGGTGAGGTATAATCCATACTGCAGACTGTAGTCTTTAATCCTTGTCGGTAAATGATTCAAGTCATCTTCCTTTTCAGCAAGCAATCTTGTGTCATCTGTAGATCACAGGTTGTTAATGAGTTTCCCTCTAACAACAGATTTTAAATTGTATAAAGTTAGCTAATTTTAAACATAAAGCTAAATGAATTTTTCTAAATGTACAAATTGTGACATTCTCACATATCAAGACATAGAAGATCCCTAACACCACTTCTGGTTGGGTTTTGCATGTTTCTAGCTTAGTTCCTTTTCTAGGAATGACCATTATTCATGATTCTTCACAAAACTTTCCTATTACTAGTACAGATATTATGCAGTATTTTGTCTGGATTCTCATATTCATCATACTGTCTGAGAGATTCATCCATGCTGTTGCATTGTTTCCTCTTTTTTATTGTTTTATATATACTCATTGGGAGCTCTGATGAGGTGATGTCTAAGGCATTTGGCTGCTGACCAGAAGGCTGGAGGTTCAAACCCACCAGCCACTCCTCTAAAGGAAGATGGGACAATCTGCTTTCATAGAGATACTGCCTCGGAAACCCAAGGAGGGGTTGCTATGAGTCAACAGCAGTGAGTATTCCATAATACATTTATCTTTCTCTTGATGATAAGAATTTGAGTTGTTTCCAGCTATTATGAATACATCTGTTTGAAATATTTTCATTCATGTCTTTGGGTAGGCATATGCTCTTATTTCTCTTGTGTATATACCTGAGTATAAAATTGCTATTTCAGTGGATAAGTATGGCAAACAACTTCTAAGGTGTTTTTTGAGGACTCCCACATACTGGTGGAGATCACATAGAGGAGAGTAATTTACTCCTCCTCGGCCTGGACTGGCTCAGTGAATTTCTGTGAACAAACTAAATGTCAAAGATATGATATGCTGTCACTTCTGAGATTAGGATGTAAGAAGATTGGCTTCTGCCTGGGGTGTTCACTTTTCCTCTCTTTTGGATTGCTTGCTTCTTAGAGAACTCAATTGAGGTAGCACTGCTGAGGCCCAACTGAGGAAGTTCAAAGGCAGATTTTCAGAAGACTTCCAACAGTTTTATGAGTGGACTCTTCTTAGGCCTGTAACAATCATGTGAAGGAACATCATAGTGGATCTTCCCTGAGTGAAGCCTTCAGATGATGTCAGGACCTGCTGACACCTCAATTACAGCCTGAATTGCAGAAATCCTGAGCCAGAAAGTCTCATTTAACCTGTTTCTGAATTCTGACCCAGAAAATCCATGACTTAATAAATGTCTATTGTTTTCAATCATTGATTTTGGAGTAATGTGTTATATAGCATTTGATAATTAATGCATTAGATATATGTTTAGCTTTAATAAACACTGAAAATAATTTTTTACTTGTTTGTGTTAGTTTACATTTCTATCAATAATATTAGGAGGTTCTGATTGTTCTACATCTTTGAAAACAGTTTTTGTTGTCAATCTTTTGAATTCTAGTGTTTCTGACAGGCACACTTCTCTGACAAGTAAACATATTGAGCACTTTCTTTTATGTTTATTGGTTACTTATTCTCAGTTGTAATATGCCATAGAAAACTAAGTTTATATTAAATTACTTTTATCTTTCTTTTTGCTTTATAATATTTTCTTATATATTGTTGATCTGAGTAATTTTTCTGTTATATATTTTCAAAAATCTTCTCATAGTCTATGGTTTTCTTACTTACTTCAAAAATGACATGGCTCCAGATTTCTTTGGATTACTCACTACCATGGATCAACTCTCAGACCAAGAGTAGAAATATCTGTATGCAGAACATCTATCCCAAGGTGATGCACCCACTCACTCTAGGGAAATACACCCCTGAGAGCAATCGACCATGGGGCAGCAGAGGGGCAGCATTCCCATAGATGGAAAGCTGGACAGACAGGAGTACATAGTTAAGAAGGACAAAGGGAAGAGGTAGTTATAGGGACAGGAGGGGAAGAGAGTTTGTTAAGGTCAGAGATGGTAATCAGGGCATGAAATCAAACATACACAAATTGTTAAAGATAAAACAAGTTTTTCTCTGTAAATTTTCACCCTAAACACAATAAAATAAGGGGAAAAAAGCCTCAACTCTTAAAATAAAAAAATATATATTTTAGTAAAAATGTATTGTTAATAAATTTGTCATAACTTAGATAATTGTATATACTTGATTCTATTCCTACACTATGTATAATTAATTCTCCTGGGCATTTGTCTACCATTAAATGATTACCACACTGTTTTAATTATTGCAACTTTGCATTAAGTCTTAAATCTAATAAGGCACCTTTCAAATTTTATTTGTATTTAAGATGGTCTTAACTATTACCAGTCTAAGCATTTCTATATGAAATTTGGTATCAGTGTGTGGAAATACACTCATATACAAGCTAATAGGATTTTTCATTCAAATTGCATTGAATTGACAAATTTGTTTGGAGAGAATTTACATTGTAACAATATTTAATCTTCCAACACATGAATTGCATATCTTCTCATCTTTTCAGGCCTTCTTTAATTTTTCTCAATCTCTTTCTGTAGTTTTCAGAGTGAATATCTTCCACAAACTTTATTAATTTGTCTTAATCATTTCATATATGAGATACAATTTAATGGTATTATTTAAATTCAATTTTATATTTGTCAGCATTTAAAAATACAGTTGATTTTTTTAATATTGATTTCATATACAGAAAATTTCTGAATTCACTTATTCTTATAAACATATTATGCATTTTTAGATTTTCTAAATGCATGACTATGTCATCTGTTAATAAGTATAATGTTCATTCTTCCTTTCACTTATTCTGATTATTTTTCTTTAAAATTGTACTCTACCCAGTACTTCTGTCTCAGTAGGAGATAAGATAACAGTGAAATTCTTTTATCTTGCTCACAACATGAGAAGAAAGCACTCATTATTTTACTACTATACGTTTTGTCAGCACAATGAAGACACTATTCCATTGTCTTATGGCTATTATCATTGCTATGGATAAGTCTTCTCTCAGTTCTCTTATTATTTCTTTGTAAAAATTCTCTCCTTAACTTACAATCTTTTCTATTTTGTAATTTCACTAAGCTATGTCAAGGTATGTTTTGTTTTAAATATATTTGTCTTCAAATTTATTGTGCTACCTACCCAAACATCAAGAATCTTGTCTTCCATCAAGAAATCTATGTTGCTTCTTGAGACTTCTCAGTTATGAATTCTGGATATATTCCTGTTGTCTCTTGTATTCTCTTTGTTCCCATCTTCCTGAAGACTTGTTATATAATTTTTTTCAATCTTTCTTCCATATTTAAAAATTTTCCTCTTTCTTATATAATAAATAGATGACTTAATGTTTATGTTCCTATCTTATCCCTGGGACCATTATACTTTTATTCAAGTAAGGGTTTCTTTTGAGATTTCTGTATTTCCATAAATATATATATATATATATGGTTTGCAAACAGGGAGAGAGAATTAAAAAAAAAAAAAGGAAAGTTCTTTCCATAGTAGATTTCCAACCAATAAACGTAAAAGGTAAGGGATTGTTTTTACAGCTGTCAAAACTATTAAAGTAATAGTTGCAGCAAGAAAGATACTAGAGCTAGTGGTAAAAGATTGATAAGAAAGATTGATAAGATATATAGTTTCAACATGTTTTCCCACAAATTACTTGTTAATTACAAAGGGTGAAATAGTAATTTTAGATTAGCAGAAAACCTGTCAAATATCATCTTAATCAGACTATCAAAAGTAGTGTCACTAATAATGGGCCAAACTTCTACCTTGTCTATATGTTATCTATAAGAAGCCCTAGTGCTTCAGTGGTTAAAGCCTTGCCTGTAACAAAAGTGGTTCAAATCTACCAGCTTCTCTGTAGGAGAAAGATACACCACCAATCTGCTTCTGTAAAGATTAACAGCCTTGGAAATCCTATGGGAAAGTTCTACTCTGTTCTGAAGGGTCATTATGAGTTAGAATTGACTCGAAGGAAGTAGATTTGGTGTTATTTTTTGCATTCTACCTATCATTCACTAAAATGTACACGATACTACTTTTGTAAAATTTCTTGTTAATATATATTATGTGATTCTTATCAGAAGGAAACATGAGATAAACTTAAACTGAGGAACATTCTAAGACTGGCCTACAGATTTTTGAGGAACCTGTACAAAGACCAAGAGGCATTCATTCAAACAGAACAAGAGGATACTGTATAGTTTCAAATCATGAAAACTGTGCATCAGGTTTGTATCTTTTCATCAGACATATTTAATCTGTATGCAGAGCAAAGAACCTGAAGAGTTGGACTATAAGAATAAGTTGGCTTCAGGATTAGAGGAAAACTCAATAACGACATATACGCAGATGACACAACCTTGTTTGCTGAAAGCATAGAGGAGTTGAATCACTTACTGATGAAGATCAAAGACTACAGCCTTCAGAATGGATTACACCTCAATGTAAAGAAAACAAAAATCCTCAAAACGGAACCAATAGTATCATGATAAATGGAGAAAAGATTGGAGTTATTAAGGACTTCATTTTACTTGGATCCACAATCAATACCCATAGAATGAGCAGGCAAGAATCAAATGACGTATTGCATTGGCAAAATCCAGTCCCCTAGAGCCGGAAAAGGAGAGATCAGGAGTGGCCTCAGGGACTTCAGGAGTGGCAGGATATCCAGGTAAAAGGTGTGGGGAGCAAGAAAGGCCCCAAGCCCTCTAGAGCCAAGAAAAGGAAGGAGTGGCCATGAACCATAGAGTGGCAGGTTCCAGGTAGGAATTAGGTAAGGGGAGGGTACAGAAATTTCCAACAGCTAAGAGACACAAATTCGTCTGCCAGTTTGTCATCCTGTGAGGCTTGTGCATTGCTGTTAGGTTTGAGGCTGTGCCACTGGTCTTTCAAGACCTCCATGTGCTGAAATGGCACAACTCAAATTGGTGAGAAACAGCTGCAAATATCCATTAATAATCAGAACATGGAATGTACTAGGTATGAATCTAGAAAAAATTGGAATTTGTCAAAAATGAAATGGAACACATAAAGATTGATATTCTAAGCATTACTGAGCTGAAATGGACAGGTTTTGTCATTTTGAATCAGACAATGATATGATTTACTATGCCAGGAATGACAAATTGAGGAGGAATGGTATGGCATTCATCATCACATAGGCTGTTTCAAGATTTGTTCTGAAGTACAATGCTATCAGTGATAGGATAATATCCAAATGTCTACAAGAAAGACCCATTATATTACTATAAGAAGTCAATTGTATACACCAACCACCAAAGCCAAAGAGAGGAAATTGAAGATTTTTTCAACTTCTGCAGTCTGAAATTGACTGAACATGCAATCAAGATGTGTTACTTATCACCAGTGATTGGAATGCAAAAGTTGGAAATGAAAAAGAACCAGGGATGTTAGAAAATTTGGCCTTGGTGACAGAAATAATGCTGGGGATTTTATGATAGAATTTTGCAAGATCAGTGGTTTATTCTTTACAAATATCTTTTCTCAACAACACAAACCATGGCTATACACATGGACTTTACCAGATGGAGTACATGGGAATCAGATTGACTACACCTGTGAGAAGAGGAGATGGAAAAGCTCAATATCTTCAGCCAAAAAAAGGCTAGGAGTTGATTGTGGAACAGACCATCAACTGCTCATATGCAAGTTCAACTTGAAGTGGAAGACAATTAAAACAAGTCCACAACAGCCAAAATATGACCTTGAATATAGTCCTCCTGAATTTAGAGACTATCCAAGGAGTAGATTTTAGGCATTGAATACTAATGACCAAAAATCAGAATTATTGTGAGATGACATCAAGAGCACCATCCATTAATTAAACAAGAGGTCATTAAAAACACAAGAAAGAAAAGTCCAAAATGGATGTCAAAAGAGACTCTGAAACTTGCCTTTGATCAGAGAGTAGCTAAAACAAATGGAAGAAATAACAAGACAAAAGAGCTGAACAGAAGATTTCAAAGAGCAGCTCGAGCAGACAAAGCCAACTACTATAACAAAATGTGCAAAGACATGGAGTTAGAAAACCAAAAGGGAAGAACAGGCTCAGCAATTCTCAAGCTGGAAGAACTGAGGAAAAACTTTAAGCCTCGAGTTGCAATACTGAAAGATTCTATGGGCAAAATATTGAATGATGCAGGACGAATCAAATGAAGATGGAAGGAATACACAGAATCACTGTACCAAAAAGAACTGGCCAATGTTCATCCATTTCAGAAAGTAGCATATGATCAAGAACCAATGGTATGGAAGGAAGACGTTGAACCTCCACTGAAAGAATTGGTGAAGAATAAGGCTCCAGGAATTAACAAAATGTCCATTGAGATGTTTCAACAAACAGATGCCCTTCTGGAGGCACTCACTCTTGGTTATGCCAAGAGATTTGGAAGACAGCTACCTGGCCAACTGACTGGAAGAGATCCATATTTGCACCTGTTCCAAAGAAAGGTGATCCCACATGTGGAACAATATCATTAATATTGAATGCAAGAAAAATCTTAACACTCACTGTGGTGGAGTTGGATCCCACTTGTAATGACCCCTCCTTGGTTTCCGAGGCAGTATCACTACAGAAGTAGATTGCACAACGTTCCTTCCAAGGAGTGGCTAGTGGGTTTGAACTTCCAGTCATCTGGTTAGCAGTCAAAAGCCTGTTGCAGCAGTATATTGACAGAGAACTTACAGAAATACAAGCTGGTTTCAGTAGAGGACATGGAATGAGGGATATCATTGCTCATGTCAGATGGATCTTGGCTCAAGGCAAAGAATACCAGAAAGATGTTTACTTGTGTTTTATTGACTGTGCAAAAGCATTTGATTGTGTGGATCATAACAAATTGTGAATAACATTGAGAAGAATGGGAATTCCAGAACTCTTAATTGTACTCACGAAGAACCTGTACATAGACCAGGAGGCTGTCATTCAAACAGAAAAAGGGAATACTGCATGGTTTAAAATCAAGAAAAGAGTGCATCATGGTTATATCCTTTCACCCAATTTATTCAATCTGTATACTGAGCAAATAATCTGAGAAACTGGACTATATAAAGAAGAACGTGGCTTCAGGATTGGAGGAAGAATCATTAACAACCTGCAATACATTGATGACGTAATTTTGTTTGCTGAAAGAGAGGATGACTTGAAGTACTTACTGATGAAGAATGCAGTCTGAAGTATAGGTGCATCTCAATATAAAGAAATCAAATATCCTTACAACTGAACCTATAAGCAGCATTATAATAAATGATGAAAAGATTAAAGTTGTCTATGACTTCACTTTGCTTGGTTCTACAATTGACGCCAATGGAAGCAGCAGTCAGGACATCATACAATGTATTGCACTGGTCAAATCAGCTGCAAGGGACCTCTTTCAAGTGCTGAAGAGCAAAGATGTCTCCTTGAGGTCTAAGATATGCCTAACACAAGCCATGGTATTTTCAGTCACCTCATATGCATGTGACAGCAGGACAACTAACAAGGAGGACTAAAGAAGAGTTGACACTTTTGAGCTGTGGTTTTGGCAAAGAATGCTGAAAGTACCATGGGCTGCTAAAAGAACTAACAGGTCTGTCCTGGAGGAAGTACACCCAGAATGCTCCTTGGAGGTGAGAATGGCCAGACTTCGTATCACATACTTTGGTCATGTTGTCAGAAGGGAAGAGTCCCTGGAGAAGGATGTCTTCCTTGGTAATGTGGACGGTTGATGAAGGAGGAGGAAGCCTTCAACAAGATGGATTGGCACGGTGGCAACAGTGAAGGGCTCAAATATAACAAGAATTGGTGAGCTGGCTCAGGACTGGATGGGGTTTTGTTCTGCTGCACATAGGGTTGCTATGAGTCGGAGACAACTCAACGGCACCTAACAACATTGGCAAAATCGGATGTAAGAGACCTTTTCAAAGTGTTACAGAGCAATGTCACCATGAAAATGCCTCATCAAGCAATGGGATTTTCAATGGCTCTGGTAGC
>NW_006922121.1:1788497-1791465 GCF_000298275.1 Orycteropus afer afer
CGGGGAACCTACAAATCAAGAATTGTATCCAAGAAAACTTAATTAAAAATGTTTAAAGTACACTATTTCAAGATACATAAAAACAGAGAATTTGTCAGTAACAAGTCTGACTTATAAGAAATACTAAGGTGGAGGGTTGACGAAAGAGGGGAAGGCCCTCAATGAGATGGATTGACACAGTGGCTTCAGGTATGGGATCGAGTATAGCAGGGATCACAGAGCAGGCAGTGTTACATTCTGCTGTGCATAGGGTCACTATGAGTTGAAGACGACTCAAAGGCACCTAACAAAAACAGTAACAAAAGCCCTTCTACTGAAAACAAACAGGACAATAATTTAAATCACAATGAAAAAGATAATGATCTGTGGCAAAGGTAACTAACTACATTGGTAAGTCAAAAGAATGTATACTTATTTTATTTGTAACACTTCTCTTGTCTGGCTTAAAAGATATTTGTATAAAGCAATAATTATTAAACTATTGATGGGCTTACTAGGTATAAAAAAACACTCCATTGATAATAATACCACAAAGGAGGTAGGGGAAGGAAAAAGAACTACACAGGATCAATATTTTTATATAATATTGTAATACTTTTGGTAAAGAGGCAAGAAGGTAGCATTTTCTGACCTCCTTTTACTAAACAAGAGGAAGACAGAATCACCATCAGCATCCCAAGACCTGTTCTTCTGAGGCCAGGCATGCTCTCACCCTCCATCCCTCTTACTAACCTTGTCACCAACCATTCCTCCTGCAGCACACACCATCTCTCTTCTGGGTTCGATAATCCACTGCAGTGACCACACAGAACTCACAGATTTTATGGGGTTTATTAGGGAAGCAACAGGCTACAATTCAAGTTCAGGAACATGCTCCATCTCTCTCAGCTGGCCATCTCTCTCAGCAGCCGTCTGTCTCTTTCAGCAGTCAGCCATCTCTCTCAGTATCTTAGTAGCACGTCTCTCTCTCAGAAGCACGTTACTCTCATATCTTTCTCTCAGCAGCACAACTCTTTCAGCAGCACATCTCTCTCAACAGGCCATCAGAGAGACTTCTTCTGCCCGTAGGAGGGCTCCTTTTGACACTGGCAGAGTGGCCAAATGCAACTGATCCCGACATCAGAGCTCTACACTCCTGATGAGAGTTCTACACATTTAAGAGAGAGTGAACTTTCCAGAAGATTGCTTCCTGCTGCTCCAACAGAAATACACCATATGGACAACTTTAACAATCAGCTACACAGTTGCTCATGGCCAAGCAGGAGTTACAAAGACTATGGCTCAAAAACCATACCATGTAATTTACTACACCACAACTTTCATTAATTCTATATGTTGTTGTGAGGTGCTGCCAAGTCAGGTCCTACTCATAGCAACTCTATGTACAACAGAACAAAACACTGGCTGGTCTTCCATCTCCACAATCTTTGCTATGCATAAGACCATCAATGAACTACTGTATCAATGTGTCTTCTTGAGGGCTTTCCAATTTCTAAGACATTTGACTGCTAACCAGAAGGCTGGTGTTTCAAACCCACCAACCACTCCTCAGAAGGAAGGTTGGGCAATCTACTTCCTTAGTGATACTGCCTCGGAAACACAAGGAGGGTCCCTATGAGTTGGGTCTGACTTGACAGAAGATAACAACAACACCACCAATCACTTTTCCGACCATGATATCCTTCTTCAGGGACTGGTCTTTTCTGACAGCATGATCAAAGTACATGAGATGTTTGGTCATTCTCACTTCTCAGTAGCATTCCAGCTGTACTTCCTTTCAGACAAATTTGTTTGTTCTTTTGACAGTTCATGGTATTTTCAATACACCACAATTCAAATGCATCAATTCTTCTTTGGTTTCCCTTATTCATTGCTCAGCTTTCACATGCATATGAGACTGTTGATAAGACCATGGATTAGGTCAGATACACCTTAGTGTCCAAAGAGATATCTTTGCTCTTTAACATTTTAAAGAGGTCTTTTGCAGTAGATTTGTTCGGTGCAATATGTCATCTGATTTCTTGACTACCACTTCCAGGGGTTGTGGATCCAAGCAAATAAACATAATCCCTAACAACTTCAATCTTTTTTCCATTTATTGTGATGATGCTTATTCCTCTATTTATTAATCCCAAATAGATTAGAATAAATTAAGATGTTAATTGTAATCCTATGACAATCACTAAAATATAGCTCAAAAATTACAGTAAAAGAAAAAAGAAGATTAAAATGGTAATGTAAAATTGTTCCATTTAGTACCAGAGAAGAGAATAATGAAGGAAGAGAGGAGCACAAAAGGTGTAATACACTCAAAAAACAATAGAAAAATGAAAACCTTAGATTTTATCCTATTAACAATTGTATTAAATGTGATAGGACTAAACACATCAATCAAAACAGATTGACAAAGTACACTTGCAAAATAAATTATCCAACTCTGTGCTCTCTACAACAGACTCTTATTTCAAAGACAGAAAGTTTTAAAGTAAAGGAATTGGAAAAGATATAGCATGCATTGGTGCCCAAAAAGAGCTGGAATTTTTATATAAATATCAGAGAAAATAATCTTTAAGACAAATATTGTTATCAGAGATTCAAAAAGGACATGTATATAAAGATAAAAATTTCATGTCTTTAGGAAGATGTGTTGTTTTTGTTGTTATCTGCTGTCGGCTCAAGCCCCAACTTATGGCAAGACCAAATGTTACAAAGTAGAACTGCTCCATGGAGTTTTCTTGGCTATCTAATCTTTCACTTAACTGATCTTATTCCTATGTATTACATTAGAAGAGGTCTATGTATACAGTCTTTGTTTATGTTGTTGAAAAAGTATCTGCTATGAATAAGTTGTTGGTCTTGCAAATTCTATCATGTGGTCTATAGCATCATGTCTTTCACCAAGGTTATATTTTAAACTACAGATTCTTCTTGTTTCCAACTTTTTACCATTCCAATCACCAATAATTAT
>NW_006922121.1:1792639-1794398 GCF_000298275.1 Orycteropus afer afer
ATTGACCAAACATGCAATCAAGATGTGTTGATTATCACTAGTGATTGGAATGCAAAAGTTGGAAACAAAGAAGAATCACCAGTAGTTGGAAAATGTGGCCTTGGTGATAGAAATAATGCTGGAGATCACATGATAGAATTTTGCAAGACCAATGACATATTCATTGCAAATACCTTTTGCTAACAACACAAACAATGATTATACACTTGGACTTCATCAGATGGAGTACATAGGAATTAGATAGACTATATCTGTGGGAATTGAGAGGCTCAAGGTCTGCAGCCAAAACAAGGCCAGGAGCAGATTACAGAACAGACCATCAACTGTTCATATGCAACTTCAAGTTGAAGCTGAGGACAATTAAAACAAGTCCACTAGAGCCAAAGTATGACCTTGATTATATCCCTCCTGAATTTAGAGAACACCTAAAGAATGGATTTGATGTATTGAATATCAATAACCAAAAAACAGAGAAGTTGTGTGAGGACATCAAGAACATCATCCATGAAGACAGCAAAATGTCATTAAAAAGACAGGAAAGAAAGGAAAGACAAAATATATGTCAGAAGAGCCTCTGAAACTTGTCCTTGAATGAAGAGTAGGTAAAAAAATGCAAAAAAAATGACAAGATAAAATATTTGAAAGAGCAGGTCAAGAGAAAGCCAATTATTATAATGAAATGTGCAAAGACAAGGAGTTGGAAAGCCAAAAGGGAAGAACGTGCTCAGCATTTCTCAAACTGAAAGAACTGAAGAAAAAATTGAAGTCTCAAGTTGCAATATTGAAAGATTCTACTGGCAATATATTGAATGATGCAGAAAACGTCAAAAGAAGATGGATGGAATACACAGTCACTGTACCAAAAAGAATGGGTTGATGTTCATCCATTTCAGGAGATGGCATATGACCAAGAACCAAAGGTACTGAAGGAAGAAGTCAAAGCTTCACTGAAGGAATTGGCAAAGAATAGGGCTTCAGGAATTGACAGACTACCCACTGAGATGTTTCAACAAACAGAAGCATCTCCTGGAGGCACTCACTCAGCTATGCCAAGAGATTTGGAAGACAGCTACTTGGCGAAATGACTGGAAAAGATATATATTTGTTCCCATTCCAAAGAACAGTGATCCCACAGAATGTGGAAATTATCAAATAATATCATTAATATTCCACAATATTCAGTAAAATCTTCCTGAAGATAATTCAAAAATGATTACAGCAGTACATTGACAGAGAACTTCTAGAAATGCAAGCTGGATTCAGAAGAGGAGTGGAATGAGGGATACCATTGCTGATGTCAGGTGGATCTTGGTTCAAAGCAAAGAATACCAGAATGATGTTTACTTGTGTTTTATTGACTATGCAAAAGCATTTGATTGTGTGGATCATAAGAAATTATGGCTAACATTGAGAAGAATGGGAATTCGGAACACTTAATTGTACTCATGAGGAATTTGTACATAGGTTCTTATTCAAACAGAACAAGAGGACACTGCATGGTTTAAAATCAAAAAGGGACTATGTCAGGGTTTTATCCTTTCACCATACTTATTCACGCCGTATGCTGAGCAAAGATCGGGTCTCCGGGAGCTAGGTAAGCACGGGCGGGCGTGTGCTTAGTCCCCAGGAGCGAGGTAAGCACGGGCGGGCTTGTGCTTACTCACTGATCTGCACTGAACACTTTCCCTTGTTACCCTCCCGAGAGAGACCAGGTCTTAGGGAGCAAGGTAAGCACGGGCATAGCACAGAGTAGCAGGCC
>NW_006922121.1:1799840-1801270 GCF_000298275.1 Orycteropus afer afer
TTCTGCTGTGCATGGGGTCGCTATGGGTCGGAAACGACTCGACGGCACTTAACAACAACAACAACATGCTGAGCAAATAATCTGAGAACCTGGAGTATATGGCCATTCTTGTTGCTAAGGAGCATTCCAACTTGATTTCATCCAGGACAGATTTGTTTGTTCTTCTAGTAGTCAATGGTGTTTTCAGTATTCTTCACCAACAGCATGGCATGATTCTGAGAATGTCACAGTACCAGGAAGTGTTTCTTTCTGTTCTTTAAGGGTTTGCTGTGAGTCAGAGCTCACTCGACAGCACTTAACAGCAACAAGAAGTCTTTAAGGAAGCCATTTTCTAGGACTTTTAGGATGACATAAGAATTAAAAATATATATACACCTAACAACATAGTTACACTGTGGGGAATTACAATCAATATCATGAAACAACATGTGTAGATAATAGTTATATTGTCTCCAATACCATCAATCCAGTGGTCTGAATATGTTCAATTGTATTCTTGGTGGTAGGTCATTTGCAGCAGATTTGCCCAATGCAATACGTAGTCTGATTTATTGTCTTCCACAGATGTTGATTGTGAATCCAAGTAAAATGACAATATCAAACTTTTGTCCATTTTTTATGATGTCATTTATTGCTAGAGTTGTGAGGATTTTTGTTTTCTTTATGTTGAGGTGTAATCCATACTGAAGGCTGTAAACTTTAATCTTCATCAGTAAGTTCTTTAGGAGCTCAACTGTACAATTATTGCTTAGTAAACAGATTGAGTAAGTATGATGAATGGATAAAACTGACCTACATTTCTTGATTTTAAAGAGTACGGTATTCCCTTGTTCTGTTTGAATGGCTGTCTCTTGGTCTATGTACAGATTCCAAATGAGCACAATGATGTGTTCTGGAATTCTCATTCTTCACAACGTTATCCATAAGTTGTTATGATGCACAAAGTAGAATACCTTTGTGAAGTTAATAGAACACAGGTTAACATATATCTTCCTGTTTTTGCTTTCAGCCACAGCTACATGCAAGGTCCAAGTGTGCCATAAGCTCGAGATCATTCCCAAAGCTGCTTCTTATATATGGGAAGCAGACTATATCCCAAAGGCAGCTACTCAGCTGCTTGTGGTAGATCCCACCATGGAGCTGATTGCCAGTCTCATCATGGGGAAAAACTACCACCAGCTGTCCAGTCACTCAACCAGGCCCAGCCAAGTGGGCATACAAATTTAACTACCACAGGTGGTGCAGTGTTTTGCTCTGTTGTACAATGGGCCGCTTTAAGTCAGAGCTGACTCAGCATCACCTACAGTAACAACAATAAACGTTATTATATAATATTATTATTATATTATATAATTTTGTTAACCATGCTAACAGTGCTGTTGAGTCACACTGAATTTTAAAACATGAAGTATTTTTTTTTTTTTTTTTTT
>NW_006922121.1:1801915-1804362 GCF_000298275.1 Orycteropus afer afer
TAATACTTTATATTTTTCAGTGAAATTTTATGCAGCTAAACGGTTTCTATTTGACAATTTCTACATAAACTGTGGAGTAACATTAGTTACATTTTTCACTGTGAGTCAACATTCTCTGTAATGGCATTCTGGTTACTCCATTTCCAATATTCTTGTTTTCCTCCCCCTTTTCTTCTCATTTTTTGCTTTTGTATGAAATTGTTGAGCTTTTGGTCTCATATAGATTTTTTTTTCCTATTTATTTTTTTGTTGTTTTTGAGAATATACATAGCAAAACATAAACCAATTCAACTCTTGCTACAAGTCAATGACATTGCTGACATTCTTCGAATTCTGAATCCCTTCTCACCCTCATTTTCTGAGTTTTTCCATTCCCAGTAACATAAACTCAATATTTATATGAACAAGAGTAGTTTTTTCAATAATTTGTATATTTTATGAAGTGAATGTTGTTTATTCTTTTTTATGCATCAAATATTTAGTATTAAATGCTTTAAATTATTATAACAAAGAAAATATATTTCTCAAAAATTTCTGAATTTTGTCTTTGCTTTTCAGATATTATTCTTAGAAATTACATTTGACAAAAAAAATTATTATTTCAATTCCTCCATATTAATAATTTTTTTTCTATTCTTTCCAATTACAATATCAGATGATTAAAATGATTTTGAATAGCAGTGGTGATTTTAATCTTCTGTCTCTTATTTTTTTGATTAAAGAACTTCTAGCATTTAATCATAAGTAATCATTCTGTTCTGTGGTGAGAGAATATATTATTCTTTATTAATGTGAATGATTTACCTGTATATCTTCATAGCATAAATTTATTTTATGAGAAATTGATACTGAGCTTTATTCAAAGGTTTTGACTACTGCAGCAAATTCATCCAATGCAGTAGATTATATGTATAAACATGTCACATTCATGGAGAAGCTCAATATCATCCATCAGATCAAGGTCAGGGGCCAGCTATGGAACACACAATCAACTGCTCCTATGCAAGTTCAGGTTGAAGCTGATTAAGGTAAGTCAATGAAAGTCAAAAGATGACCTTCATTATATTGCACCTTAATGTAGATAGATATGACACATTGAACACTAATGACCAAAGACTAGAAGAGTTGTTGAATAAATCAAAGACATCATATATAAAGAAAGCAAAAAGGGAATTGAAAAGAAAAGAAAGAAAGAAAAGATAAAAATGGATATCAAAGAGACCTTGAAATTTGTTTTGAATGCAGAGTAGGTAAAATAAATGGAAGAAATGATGAAGTAAAAGAGATGGACAGATTTCAAAGGACAGCTACAGAAGAGAAAGTAAATAATTACAATGAACTGTGCAAAGGCATTGATTTAGAAAACGAAAAGTGAAGAGAATGATCAGCATTTTCTTGTGAAGCAGAATGAAATGAAGAAAACATTCAAGTCTCAGGTTCTAATACTGAAGAATGTTAGGGCAAAATATTGAACAACAGATGAAACATCAAAAGAAGATGGAAGGTATACACAGAAACACTGTAACAAAAAAAAAATTGGTCTATTTTCAAACATTTCAGGAGGTGGCATATGGTCAGGAACTGATGGTATTGAAGGAAGAAGTCCAAGCTGCACTGAATGCGTTGGTGAAAACCAAGGCCATGAGAATTGTCATAATACTCATTGAAATGTTTCAACAAACAGATGCAGCACTAGACATGATCACTAGTCTATGTCAAGATATTTGGAAGACAGCTACCTGATCAACTGAGAGAGATCCATGATTGTGTCCCTTCAACATAAAGGTGATCCAACAAAATGCAGATAATATTGAAAATACCATTAATTTCACATGCAAATAAATTTTTGATGAAGACAATTCATAAACATTTGCAGCAGAACATTGACAGGGGACTGCCAGAAATCCAAGCCACATTTCTTTTTTATCTATATATCTATTTATTTATTTATTTATTGTGATTTGGGTGAAGATTTAAGAGCAAATTCACTTTCCATACAGCAGTTCACATATACTTTGTCTCACGTCATTGACCACAGTTTACCACAATGCAACAACTGACCTCACACTTCCTCCCCATAGTTACCACTTCCCAGTGTCCATCCCTCCATACTCTCCTGGCCCCTGAGCTGTCTCCCTGTGCATAAGCAGCCCTTCTTCTCTCATGATTGTTCTCTCCAGGGCGTGTGTCTACTTGAGGTAAATGTTTAACTCACATGCCTTTACATTGTTTGGCTGGAAACCACAGGTGTGGGTTCAATTCCAGACCTGAAGGGCAGCTAGGGGCCATAGTCTCAGTGTTTCCACCAGGCTCTATTGCACCAGGAGACCTGGTGCCAGCCATGTTTTTTTTTTATTTTTCCCTCCAAATGATTTTGAGTTTTGCTCCACGTTGTTCTCCCTCCCTATCCAGGATCTCCTACATCCCTTCCAAGTGGATGACAGTGG
>NW_006922121.1:1805442-1805913 GCF_000298275.1 Orycteropus afer afer
CTCAGCATAATGTCCTCCAAGTTCATCCATGTTATGCAGTGTTTTGTAGATTCTACATTATTCTTTAGCTTTGCATAGTATTTCTTTGTGTGTATGTACCATAGCTTGGTTATCCATTCCTCAGTTGATGGACATCAGGTTGTTTCCATGTTTTGGCTATTGCAAATAGTGCTGCAATGAACATGGGTGTGCATATATCTGTTCTTGTCATGGCTCTCACTTCTTCAGGTTATATACCTAGTAATGGGATGGTTGGGTCAAATGGTATTTCTAATTCCAACTTATGAAGGAATTGCCATACTACTTTCCACAATGGTTGTACGATTTTACAGTCCCACCAGCAGTGTATGAGAGTCTCAATCTCTCCACAACCTCGCCAGCATTTGTTATTTTCTATCTTGTTGAACTTAGCTACTAGTGCTGGAGCAAGATGATATCTCATTATTGTTTTGATTTACATCTCTCTAATGG
>NW_006922121.1:1810533-1811468 GCF_000298275.1 Orycteropus afer afer
TCCAATGCTGCTTCTTCCTCAGGGATGTGTTCTGTGTCTGTATCCTGCTCCCTTGTTTCTACTACTTTATCCTGCTTCTTTGTGTGGACTGTGATGGTCTGTTGTTTCCAGGGCATTGTTACATTGTTGTATTTAGATCTCTGTTAACTGTGAAGAGCAGCCAAGGGTGGTTCAGGCTTTTCTCAGTGGTTTTTTATCATTGGCCCATTGGTGGAGAAGGAGGAATTGTCTCTCGCTCAGTAAGTAAAGTCACAAGTGGTGTGTGTGTAGTTGTGTCTTATGGGGACTGTTGTTGTCTCCCACTCAGTTAGACACAAATTACAATTGAATAACCATCAACAAACTAAAAGCCCATGGATGAAAAACACACCATGTAATCACACATGAACAATAACCAAAAAAAGAGAAAAGGGGAAAAAAAGAATAAAAAAACAAGCAAACCTGCAATATCTGGGGATAGGACACTAAGAAGAAAAAAAAAAAGAAAAAAAATAGGGAAGGAGAATAATAAA
Source organism: Orycteropus afer afer (assembly GCF_000298275.1). Classification (NCBI taxonomy): domain Eukaryota; kingdom Metazoa; phylum Chordata; class Mammalia; order Tubulidentata; family Orycteropodidae; genus Orycteropus; species Orycteropus afer. The sequence goes on from NW_006922121.1 coordinate 1,811,046, forward strand.
TGGAGAAAAAAATAGGAAAATTGCAAAAAGAAAAACAAGGAATGGGGTTAGTCACAATAAAAAAAAATGGGGAAAAGAAAAAAAGCACACAAAAAACAAACAAACAAACAAAACAAAACAAAAAAAAAACCCTTAAATTTTGGGGGGAGGGCAGAATTTCAACCAGACACAGGGAAAAGAAAACTGCTGAAAACTAGGACCTGGTAGGGCAAGATTAAAAATAACAATAAAAAGGACAAAGGTATTAATTATATTAATTGGTTTGTAATGGACAAATACAAGCAAACTAATCACTGGGAAAAAGAAAGTGAAAAAGAAAAACAATTAAAAAGAAAGAAAAAGAAAAGAAAAAAGAAAAAAATCAGTGGAGGACTGCGTAGGGCACCCAGGCTCCGTCTGAGCACACAGACTGTGATGGAGTTC
>NW_006922121.1:1812261-1813588 GCF_000298275.1 Orycteropus afer afer
CAAATTCTTCTGCTAGTTGGGGTTTAGTCTACTTCTGTATCCTTCCCTTCAAGGCTCAGGAGTCCAAGATTATCTTCTGTGTCTGTGTCAATTGGTTTCCCTTTTCTTTGTTGAAGAGGGTCTGTGTAGGCCTTTTGCCTAGTCCGCCATCTTGCCAAACCTCTCTGGCAAGACACATTTCTAAATGTGATGAAATGAGGGATATCATTGTTGATATCAGATGGATCTTGGCTAAAAGCAGACAATACCAGAAAGATGTTTACCAGTATTTTATTGACAAAGCAAAGGCATTAGAATGTGTAGATCATAACAAATTATGAATAACGTTGCAAAGAACCAGAATTACAGAAAGCTTAACTGTGCTCATCTGGAACCTGTACATAGATGAAGAGGGAGTCCTTCAACTAGAGCAAGGGGATAATGTGTGGTTTAACATCAATAAAGCTGTGTATCAGTGCTGTATCCTTTGATCACACTTATTCAATTTATAAATTAGAAAATAATCTGAGAAGATTGACTATATGAAGACGAACATGGTGTTAGGATTGCAGGAAGACTCTTGAGCAATCTGCAATATGAAGACACCACTTGAAAGCAGAGGGCTACAAGCACTTACTGATGAAGATCAAAGACATTAGCCTTCAGTGTAGATTAAATCATAACATAAAGGAAACAAAAATTCTCACAAATGGACCAACAAGCAACATCACGATAAATGTAGAAAAGTTTGAAGTTGTCAATGATTTCATTTTACTTTTATCCACAATCAGCATCCACTGTATACAGCAATCAAGAAATCATCCAACATATTTAAATGTGCAATTTGCTTCAAATGACCTCTTTAAAGTGTTAAAGAGCAAAGATGTCACTTTGAGAAACAAGATGTGCCTTACCCAAGCCATGGTATTTGCAATCACCTCAGATCCATGTGAAAACTGGGCAATGAATAAAGAAGACCCTAGAAGAAGGATGTCTTTGAGTTGTGGTTTTAGAACATAATATTAAATATACCATGAACTGCCTTATGAATGACAAATATGTCTTGGAAAAAGAACAACAATGCCTCTTAGAAATGAGGATGCTATTGCAATGAATCTGTTATTATAAATAGTTTAGGAAAGGTTTACATAGGGAAAGAGAATGCGTTTGCTCATTACCAAAGGTCAGAGGGAAAATTGCTGGCTATTTAAGAGATATGTGTTGATTTGGGTGAAGAGAAAGACAACATAGCAAAGTGTGTGACCAGCACAATGTCATGAAAGACAAAGAAGACACGGAGAGGTGCACAAGAGGTTCAGACAATAAAGGTAAGTATTATTACTTATAT
>NW_006922121.1:1817516-1818654 GCF_000298275.1 Orycteropus afer afer
TTTCTGTCACCAAGGCCAAATTTTCCAACTACCGGTGATTCTTCTTTGTTTCCAACTTTTGCATTCCAGTCACTAGTGATAATTAACATATCCTGATTGGAAACAATACAGAGAGTCATTTAGCTAAAAGAATCGGTTGATGTTCACCTATTTCAGGAAGTAGCATATAATCAAAACGAATGGTATTGAAGGAAGAAATTGAAGCTGTAGGAAAGCAAGGTCCCAGAAATTGATGGAATAACCACTGAGATCTTTCAACAAACATGTTGCATTGAAGGTGCTTATTTGTTTATGCCATGAAATTTTGAAGAAAACTACCTGGACAACTGACATGAAGAGGTCCATATTTATGCCTATTACAGATAAAGGTGATCTAAGAGAATGTGGAAACGATCAAGCAATATCATTAATATCTCATCCAAGTAAAAGTTTACTGAAGATTTTTAAAAATAGTTGTAAGAATATATTAACAGAAAACTTCTAGAAATTCGAACTGGTGTTAGAAAAGATATAGAACAAGGGACATCATTGCTGGTGTCAGATATATCTTAGATGAAAGCAAAGAATATAAGAAAGATGTTTACCTGTGTTTTATCGAGTATGCAAAGGCATTGGACTGTATGGATCATAACAAACTGGGGATAACATTTTGGAGAACTAGAATTCCAGAAACTTAATTGTGCCTGTGAGTAATCTGTACATAGATAAAGAGGCTGTCATTTGTACAGAATAAGAGAATACTACATAGTTTAAAATCAGGAAAGGCATGAGTCAGGGTTGTATCATTTTAGTATACTTATTCAATCTGTATGTAGAAAAACTGGCCTATAAGAAGGACATGGAGTCAGGATTAGAGGAAGACACATAATCTGATAGAACCTGAGATATGCCTTGAAGCGTCGACTGATGAAAAACAATGACTACAGTCTTCAGTACAGATTATATCTCAACATAAAGAAAATAAAAATCCCCACAACTGGACCAATTATCAACATTATGATAAATGGAGAAAAGTTTGAAGTTGTCAAGGATTTATTTTCACGTAGATCCACAATCAACATCCATGGAAGTAGAAGTCAAGAAGTCAGATGTACTTCATTGGGCTAACCTGCTGCAAAAGACCTCTTTAAAATGTAAA
>NW_006922121.1:1819984-1821287 GCF_000298275.1 Orycteropus afer afer
CCCCCATCTACACTTTCCTTAAGACAGTTTTGTTGGTTCTTAAGTGCTCCAAAGATGACCCTTTCATTTTCTTGGAAAAAACAGATGTTTGTAACCAAGAAGCTCCATGGGTTCATTTTGTGCTTGTAAGTTCCAGGAATAAGAGGAATTTCCTTAATTTCATGTTGTCTCTTACTCACAGGAGTCCTTGGGTGATGCAAACAGGTAAGCATGCAACTAGTACCCAAAGAGTTGATGGTTTAAACTCAACCGGAAGTGCTTCAGAAGACAGGTTTGGTGATATTCTTCCAGATGTTCACTGCCTTGAAATCTCTAGTGGACAGTTTTACTCTGCACACATAAGGTCACCATGAATTCAAACAAACAACACTAACAACAATAGTTGTCCCTTTCAGTCTAAGCTGACAGGATTTCTTCTGAGATCCTTGATTAGATCCATTGGTCACAGGACTTAACCAAAGATTATGAAGTCATAACTTGTTTTCCATTCCAGGTCACATTATTTTAGTCTTAATGATAGAATTTTCAACATCTTTAAGTACTGATTTATTTTTGTATAATTCATTTGTAAGTCGATCTCATTCCTTCCTTATTTTTCTATAAGTAGCAAAGAAAACCTATGCCACACCTCCAACATTTCACATAGAAATCTTCTCAGTAAATATCCAAACTCATCACTTATGAGTTGTACTTTCGACAAAATTCAAACATAATTGAAAAAAGTCATTTGCCACTTTATAACAATGATTGTTTTTGCACCAGTGACTAATAATGTTATATATTCATTGTCTCCTTCTAAAGCCTTACTAGAATTACATTTAATGTCCTCATTCCTAGCAACATGCCATCATGACAACAGCACCTTTCTCTACACATTTTTTTTTTCTAAGCCCTTTAACACCCATAATTCTACCAAAAGCTTCTTCAAGACAATCTAGGCTCTTACTATCAAGTACATTAAAATTCCTTCAGCCTCTACTCATTATTCAATTTCAAAGTTTTTTCTACATTTTAGTTGTTTGTTAAAGCAGTATCTTTCCTTTCTGGTTCTAAATTCTGTCTTAATTTCTAAGTGCCCATACAAAATTACCATAAGTTGGTGTCTTGAAAGAACAGATATATAGATAGATAGATAGATAGATAGATAGATAGATAGATAGATAGATTACCTTTCCCAAGTCTAATAGTGCAACTCAGTGTCTCAACTATCTTTATTTATTTTGTGAGCTACTTTCCTAATTTCTAGTATCTACCAAAAGCCCTTGGCATTTTTTGGATTTCTTGAAGTCTGCTTTCCCACCTA
>NW_006922121.1:1822367-1823543 GCF_000298275.1 Orycteropus afer afer
TGATCCTCTTTGTATGTTATTTTGATTTGGAATACTAGAACACCATTCTCAGAGATCTGTGAAAATTTCTTGTCATAGTTGTGTAATTTCTTTTCAAAACATCACTTAAAATAGTGAGATTTCTATGGCGTGGTGGGAGTGTTCCCAGGTAACTCTATTTATTTACTCTGCACTGTAAACCTTTACATGCATCTTTCCCCAAATATAAAAGGGATACAGGGGTATATAGTGCAGAGGGCACAACAACTAACCTTTGGAATTTACATATGATGCATTTATATATAATATATTTATAGTCCATTCATCATATATGGGAGCTCTTGTGGCATAGTGCCATATACATATAGGAAACATATATACACACACACAAAAAAAATATACAAACATATTTTGGGAGAGTGGGAATTGAATACTAAGACAGAAATCAGCCTGTTATTTGTAAACTCCTTATGGAAAAATGCAAACTGAAAACACAGGTATCACTTAGCAATTCACAGTCTTTAATAAGATGAAAAGTAATTACTCAGCTTAATTACACAGAATATAAAAATATCTATTTACCATAAAACTCCATAGCATTTTCTCTATAAAATAGTAAGTCTGCCATTAAGACACATATTGCTGTGTAAATGTCTGAGCAGGCTGCTAGTTAAACAGCTTGCATCTCACCACAGAAGCCGAGGAATACCCTGTAGCATGCAAGAGTTTTCCCAAAGAAGTTTGCAGAGTTATATTATGCAGCCCAGGCAATAAAACAGCAAATAAAGAAAGGGGGAGAAACATCTCTTAGTTGTTCATTGCTCCCCATCATGATACTAATAGGCCATTGAAAAATTGTTTTAATTAAAAGCCAGAGTATTTGGAGAATGGAATAACATTTTCTCTGCCTTCTGCACTGGGGCACAAGTGCTGTTTGTATCACAAAGAGGCAATGGTTTCACAGTTTTCCTTTATGAGTATGACAAAGTACACACTTTGAAACCTGAGGATGTCTCATGGACTGAGAAAGAGCAAATCACTATCTGAGATCTGGGTATCAGGAAAGAGTTCCTATAGCTGTTGTTGTATTTACCATTGAGTCAGTTCTGATTCACAGCAATCCTGTGTCTAAGAGAACAAAATCCTGTTGGTTCTATGCCACTCTCCTAATCTGTACTGTTTGAGACCATTGCTATC
>NW_006922121.1:1824248-1825620 GCF_000298275.1 Orycteropus afer afer
GGAAGCATTATTTACATGAACATTTGTAGTCATAACTCTTACACATTTTGAAAAATAAGGGAGGGTTTGGTATGGTTATTGCTTTTTTGTTCTAATGTTGTTAGGGAGCATGGTGCAGGTGAATCTTCTGGTAATTAAAGTTCCATCCATTTTTTTTGCTTTCATTCAATCCTTTTGTATATTTCCATGGTCTCTCTTTCCTTGAACAGACAAACAATTTCAAGTAGAGGGTGTGTGATAGTTGGAGTTGTGTGTCAACTTGCCTGGCCACAATTCTAAGTGGTTTAAGCAGTTGCGATGTGGGTTATTCCTATGATGAGATCAGATGTATATGTTTTGAGCAGCCAATCTGTTGCAAGGGAGTTTCCCTAAGGGTGTGGCCCGCTTCCAATATATTTATGAACATCCTGGGAAAAGGAGACACTCTTCTGTGGATCAGGATCCTGTTGTGCTGCCTACAACTCTCTGTGAGTGAATAATCTACCATTCAGCCTGGTGATTTTGGATTCATCATTTGTTGGAGTCAATAGCCAGTATACTGCCTACCAACCTTGAGCTCATCAGCCCCTGCAGCTACGTGAGTCAAGAAAAGCCTCCAGTTTAACGTTTGATCTAAGAACTTGGGACTTGCCAGCTTCTATAAGTGTGTGAGCCATTTTCCTGAATAAATTTCTCTTTCTCTCTCTCTCTCTATAAGATTTACTGGTTTTGCTTCTCTAGATTGATTGATGTTATTGATCTGAGTCCTTGGAAGAGAGACTGAGAGATTGGTATTAAACAGCAAAAGGCTTACCAGCCTGCAGAGAAGAAAGCCAGGTGCAATTGGGTAGGTGGCTTCCTAGTGGAGTTGCCTTTGAGCATTAATTGGTAGAAGAGACCAGCAGGAGATAGAGAAAGAAAACTAAGTGTCCTTTGGGCAGGAAGATTTCTGGCTAAGTAGGTTGCCCTTGGGCATTAATTAGCAGAAGTGGAGAGACCAAGAAAATGGGAAGTAGAGCTGCCTCAGCCTCAATGGTAGGACCATGGCCTTTGGGGGTGGAACCACCACAGTCCCCTAGGTTTCAAAGAGGCAGACCTCCATTAACTTGGTTCCTGAGTGTCGGTTTGCTCATTTATGTGAGCAAATGGAATAGAGTTATAGCCACTGCCCAAGAGTGAGGGGGCAGGGCTGCCATGTCCAAGAGGTAGAGGAATGGGGCCCAAGGGGGTGAGGTCACCAATCAGGAACCAGGGGACTGGAGCCACCCAGTGAAGGAGATCTGTACAAGTGCCAAGCTGACAAGGGGTGGAATTGTGGTAGTTCAGGTTGTGTGTCAACTTGGCTGGGCCTGGTTGAGTGGCTGGGCAGCTGGTGGTAGTTATTCCCCATGAT
>NW_006922121.1:1826309-1827952 GCF_000298275.1 Orycteropus afer afer
ATTTTTCTTCCTTAAATAATAATAACTTATATCTCATACTATTAAATGAACCAATGTGTTTCAAGGCATTTCACAGTGTGTGTTTCATACTTTTGCTCAGGAATATTGTCAACAAAGGAGCTCTGGTAGCATAGTGACTAAGGCACTTGACTGCTAACCAGAAGGCTGGCGGTTCAAACCCACCAGCTACTCCTCGGAAGGAAGGTTGGACAATCTACTTCTGTAGTGATACTGCCTCAGAAACCCGACATTTTCAATTGTTGACAATGTTGTTGCTGTTAAGTGCCATCGAGTCGGACCCGACTCATAGAGACCCTGCCTTGGGTTCCCGAGGCAGTATCACTACAGAAGTAGATTGCTCCATCTTCCTTCCGAGGAGTGGTTGGTGGGTTTCAACCGCCAGCCTTCTAGTTAGCAGTCAAGTGCCTTAGCCACTATGCTACCAGAGCTCCTTTGTTGACAATAGTATCTGACAAAATGTGTAAGTTCTTAATCTATCCCTGTCATCTCCCCTGCATTATTCCCTATTCCACTCATGTTCTTTTTTCCTGATAAAATCACCATTATTACTGAATGAAATACGAGATAGCCCCATGGTTCAGTAAATTTTTCTTCACTGCAAGTACCCAAGAGCTTCTTTTCATCAGCCTCTTAACACCCTCCATTTCAAGATTATGTCTCCGGGCAGGTAGTGTATGGAAGGAGTAATTGCCTTTGGTTTTAATAAACACCTTGTCTGTGCTGATAGCTGAAATGTCTTAATGTTGTACAGGAGAAATTACTGGAAATTTGTACTCCAGTGGGTAGGGATTAAAATGCGGTCTTTGGGAATTGGTCAAGTTATTTAATCTAATGTAGGCTTTGTAGCCTTATTTTCAAATTGGGGGCATCACATTGATGGTCAGTAGTGATGTGTAGATTGAATCAGGTAACACGAGCAGAAGTGTTAGGCACTTCTGGGCCCAAGAAGAACCACTGACTTGGTTTGACACTTGCTAGTCGTCTCCATGAACAATTTTTTATACACAACTTTAGAAAACACCATTTTTTAAAAAATCAATAACTTATCCTGCTAGTTAATGTCAAACATAGGGTTCAAATACACAAATACAGGAAAATTCAATTACTTGAACAGTTTTACTACATTTCGTAAACTTATAATATCTGAAACATTTTTTCTCTGTTACTTGTAACTACTATTTACTACAGTGAATAAAATTATATTTCCAAAAAGATGTGTGTGTATTTTTTTTCTTTAACATCAACTCAGTGCTTGATTATCATACAATGATATGATATGCAATGCTTGATGTTGAGTTGATTTTTATTTGGGGGCTCAACAATCAGCAAATGAGAAAATATTTTTAAACTCTTTGAGATAATTGGTATGTAAATGAATTAAATTAGGAAGAATTAGTTTTGAAGGTCTTTTCTTATTTAAAATTAAGAAAGAAACAAATTTCTACTTTTTATAAGGTGAACAGGAAAATATATGAATATCTAGGTAATTTTAATTAGGCTAAGCACCATGGAAGTTTAAAAATTCACATTATGCTATTTCTAGGGTTATTATTTAAAATTGTCTGACATCTATTTTGGTCTTTTCTTCCTTTCCTCTCTTTTTAATGACTTTTTGCTTTCTT
>NW_006922121.1:1828717-1830725 GCF_000298275.1 Orycteropus afer afer
ACTTCTAATTTTCCTAAATTCATACTTTGTGTCCATGTTCCAATTATTAATGGATATTTGCAGCTGTTTCTTCCCATTTTGAGTCATTCCACATCAGCAAATGGAGGTCTGGAAAGCTTTACTCCATGCACTTTATTAAGATCAACTCTATTATGAAGAACAGCTCTTTCCCAGTTGTACTTTGAGTGGCTTCGGCCTGAGGTGCTCATCTTCTCACACAATATTGGACAGTGTTTTAGGGCTATTCATAAAGTTTTCCAATAGCTTAATAGACAGTATTTCATTGCTATTCAAAAGGTTTTTGCTAGCCAATACTTTGAGAATTGGATGACCCCTTCTTTTTTCTGAGTCTGTCTTAGTCTGGAAGTTTCACTAAAATCTGTCCATCATTGGGAAACCTGCTCATATTTGAAAATACCGATGGCATAGCTTGCAGTTTCACAGCAACATGCAAGCCACCACAATATGACAAACTGACAGATGAGTGGTGGACCAAAATGAATGTCAGAAGAGACTTCAAAACTTCCTTGAAAAGAGAGTAGCTAAAGCAAATGAAAGAAATGACAAGATAAAAGAGTGAAACAGTAGATTTCAAAAAGCAACTTGAGAAGGAAAAGTCACTTATTATAATGCAAAGTGCAAAGGCATGGAGTTAGAAAACCAAAAGGGTTAGACATGCACAACATTTTTCAAGCTGATAGAACTGGGAAAAAAAAAAAAAAAAAGTTCAAGGCTCAAATAGCAATATTGAAGAATTCCATGGGCAAAATATTGAATGATGTAAGAAACAGCAAACGAAGAAGAAAGGAAGGAATACAAAGTGTCACTGCACCAAAAAGTATTGTCAATGTTCATACATTTCAGGAGATAGCATATGATCAAGAAAAAATGGTATAGAAGGAAGAAGTAGAAGCTGCATTGAAGGAATTGGCAAAAAAAGAAGGTTATAGGAAGTGACAGAATACACACAGAGATGTTTCAACAAATGGGTGCCACACAGGAGGCACTTACTCACCTTTGCAAAGACAGTTGGAAGAGAGTTACCAGGCCAGCTGACTAGAAGAAATCCATATTTGTACCTATTCCAAGAAAGGAGATATCACAGAATGTGGAAATTATCAAACAATATTATTAATATCATAATGCAAAGAAGAATGCAACACACTGATTTTGAGTTGGACCTGACTCCCAGCAACCTCCTTTGGGTTTCTGAGGCAGTATCACTATGTGAGTAGATTGCCTTTTCTCCCTTCTGAGGAGTGGTTGGTGGGTTTGAACTGCCAGCCAGCCTTCTGGCTAGCAGTCAAATGCCTTAGACACTATGCCATCACTGAAAATAACTCAAAAACAGTTGCTGCAGTCTATTTACAGAGAATTTCCAGAAATGAAAGCTGAATTCAGAAGAGAATATGGAATGAGGGGATATTCTTGCTGATATAAGATGGATCTTGGCTGAAAGCAAATATCAGAAAGACGTTTACTTGTGTTTTGTTGACTGTACAAAAGCATTTGATTGTGTGGATCATAACAAATTATGGATAACATTGAGAAGAATGGGGATTCCAGAAAATTTATTTATGCTCATGAAGAACCCATACATAGACCGAGAGGCTGTTGTTCAAATAGAGGAAGGGAATACTGCATTGTTTAAAGTCAGCAAGGGTGTGTGCAAGGGTTGTATCCTTTCATCATATTTGTTCAAAGTGTATGCTGAGTAAATAATCCAAGAAGCTGTACTATATGAAGAACAGAGCAACAGCGTTGGAGGAAGGCTCATTAACAATTTGCAGTATGCAGATGATATAACCTAGCTTGCTGGCAGTGAAGATGATTTGAAAGATTGATGAAGATTAGACTATATTCTGCAGTATAGACAACCTCAACATAAATAAAGTGGAAATCTTCACAAGTGGACCAATAAGCAGCATCATGATAAATGGAGAAAAGATTGAAGTTGCCAAGGATTTTGTATTACTTGTTTCTATAATCAACACCAATGGAAGCAGCA
>NW_006922121.1:1831090-1832517 GCF_000298275.1 Orycteropus afer afer
GGAGAAAGATATCATGTTGGTCAGTAGAGGGTCAGTGAAAATGAGAAAGAAGGCCCTCAGGTAGATGGATTGACACCATGGCTACCAAGATGGGCTCAAGGATAGCACGGAATGTGAGGCTGACACAGGACTGGGCAGTGTTTCTTTCTGTTATACATAAGGTCACTATGAGTTGGAGCTTACTCTATGGCACCTAACAACAACAGCAACAACATTCCTTAATTTTTTTTTTTTAAAATAGACAAAAACATACACCAAAAACATGTATAAGAGATTTGGAAATACAGACACAGAGTCGCTTAATCTGAAACAACTTCAGAGAGAAATGAAAAAGTGTAAGACCTAGAGAGATAAAAGATATATAGAGAGAACAATATAAATAGCATGAAATATTGCTCCCATTTCAATAAGTGAGGGTATGGAATGACTATAGGTTGCAAATGATGAATTTGCTGTGCCTTCATTCAGTCTCACTTTCTTTGTGCTTCTCATCATATCACCATCTGATCATCCTGAATTTGAATTGCCTAAATCCATGGTGGGAGCTCTGGTAGTGTAGTGCCTAAGGCACTTGACTGCTAACCGGAAAGCTGGGGGTTCAAACCCACCAGCCACTCCTGGGAAGGAAGGTTGGGCAATCTACTTCCGTAGTGATGCCTCGGAAAACCAAGGAGTGGTCTCTATGAGGAGGGTCTGACTCGACGGCACATAACAACAACAGCAACAACAAAATCCAGGGTACATAGAATCCCTGAGTAGCAGAGTTTAGCAATCGAGTACTACTTGAAACATTGGTTGTTCACACTCATCCAGTGCATTGAAATACAGTCCTGATGATCTGCTTTTGATGCATGACAGTCTTGAAATCATGATGGAGCAATTCTACTCTGCACATATGGGATCATTATGTATCACAATCAACTTGATGGCTAAAGAACACCAACAATGGCGCATAGATGCAGACTCCCTGGCACTAGAAATTCTTTTAAAAAGGAAAGTAAAACCATCACCAATATTCTTTGTCAGATTTTCCATGTCCATAAACAAAAATTCAGTGCTGCCCAATAATGACCAAGATTACTTGTTGGATGGAGTCTGATGGGACCCCCAAGACTATGGCCCTGGGATACACTTTGGGCCATGTATAAAACTTACTCCCAAGGACTGGCTCTCAGCCCAACAGTAATAAGACTTACATGTAGAGAGCCCAATCCAGGACGATGCAACCACCTACTCTATGGAGATACATCCCTTGGAGGAATCGGCCATGGGGCACCAGAAGGGCAACATTCACATGGAGAAACAACTGGACAGACATGAGTCCATAACTAAGAAGGGCACCAGGATGAAGGGGGTCACTTGGAAAGGAGAAGAGGAGAGTGGGTTAGGGCTGGGGATGGTGATTGGGGAGTGAAACTAAATGTACC
>NW_006922121.1:1833277-1834049 GCF_000298275.1 Orycteropus afer afer
GATTTGGGACTTGTCAGCCTCCACAACTACATGAGCCATTTCCTCCAAATAAATCTTTAAATATTTATATATAGACTTCTCTGGTTTTGCTCCTCTAGAGAACCCAGCCTTAGACAGAAGTCAAGAGCAAGTGCAAACTCTTTACCAAGAGACCTTAAGCAATATTTAGACACATACAATATTACATAATAAAGCTTCCAGCATATCTTCAGTGTTTGTTATGTAGCTTAAAGTAACTGGCTCCCCTAAGCATAACCTGTGCAGTTCTAGTCGGTCTTCATAGTTGTTAATAAAAAGCATGATTACATTTGTTTGAAATGTTAAAACTCCATTCCATAGTATCTTACATATCTTGCATCACAGTGCCTGTGTTTTGTGCATTATTTTATCCAGTATTTCTTTTCTTCTTCAGGGGTTTCTGCCAATATTCACTACAGAGCTTCATCGTGGTTTCATAATTCATTTCATCTCTCTTCTAATGTTTCACTTGTTTTCTTTCTAGAAATCTTACATATGGCTCAGCCATTTTACACTTCCTAAAACATTTAAATGCTTGATTAAATAAATATCTGCTCAAAATAGCATAAAATACTTTGATTAAGTATATAAAGACTCAGAAACACAGTTTTTTATAAACAATGTACATACTGTATTAAGTTCCAAATTGGTGACACATGTTTAATGTCACGTTTGAAGAAATTCAAAGCTTAATGTAAGAAGGATTAAGTAAATAAATGTCAGAAACATACTTTTTCTAAATAATGGAAGTGTT
>NW_006922121.1:1838229-1839464 GCF_000298275.1 Orycteropus afer afer
TCTATGAATATTAAAGTGGAAGAATCTTAAGAACATATCACTGAGTAACAAAAGATAACAATAGGTTATTTGATAGTATGACACCAGATCAATAAAGTTAATATATAGAAAAATAGAACAAAAATTGAATTCATACAAACAAAACTGTACTAATATACAACGTTATGCAGAGTTACATATAATGACTTTAGGTTAATGTTGTTGTTATGTGCCGTCGAGTCAGCCCCAACTGAGCAACCCCTCCTTGGGTTTTCGTGGTGATATCACTATGGAAGTAGATCACCAAACTTCCTTCCAAGGAGTGGCTGTGGGTTTGAATCCCAGCCTTCTGGTTAGCAGTCAAATGCCTCAGGCACTATGCTACCAGAGCTCCTAGTCTTCAGTCAGATTACATATCAACATAAAGAAAGCCAAAATCCTCATAACTAGACCAATAAGTAACATTAAGATAAATGGGGGAAAGACTGTAGTTGTCAAGTATTTCATTTTACTTGGATTCATAATCAATATTCATGGAAGCAACTGTCAAGAAATCAGACATCGTATTGTCCTAGACAAATCTACTGAAAAAGACCTCTTTAAAATCTTAAGGAGTGAAGATGTCATTTTGAAGACTAAGGTGTGCCTAACTCAGGCCATGGTATTTTCAATTGACTCATACTCATGTAAAAGCTGTACATTGAATAAGGAATACTGAGGAAGAGTTGATGGCCTTGAATGGTGATGTTGGTGAAGAATACTGAAAATATCATGGATTGCCAGAAGAACAAACAAATCTATCCTGGACAAAGTGCAGCTGGAATGCTTGTTGGAAGTAAGAATGGCCAGAGTTCATGTCACCTACTTTGGTCATGTTGTAAGAAAGGATCATTCCCTAGAAAAGAATGCTATGCTTGATAAAGTGTAGGGTCAACAAAAAGAGGGAAGCCCCTCAATGAGTTGGATTGATACAGTGGCTCCAACAACAGGCTCAAGTATTGCAAAGATTTTGAGGATGGTGCACAACTGTGCAATGTTTCGTTTTGTCGAACATAACATTGCTATGGGTTGGAGCCAACTCAATAGCACCTAACAACACCAGCAGCAGCAGAGTCATAAAATATGCAAAGCTATAAACTAGAGATATACACTGTTGTTGTTGTTAAGTGCCTTCAAGTCATCTCTGACTCATGGTGACCTCAAGTACAGCAAGACGAAACACCACTCAGTCTGTGTTGTCTGTGTTGTTTGGAAAA
>NW_006922121.1:1840289-1841394 GCF_000298275.1 Orycteropus afer afer
CCATAAAAAACTTGACATTTTTAAGAGGCCATGTGGCTTGCTGAATACCTACTGTTAATATTATTTTGCAATAAATTAAAGAGGTTTTTTTTTGTGTGTGTGTTTGCTTTTTGTTTTTTAATCTAGGTAGATTTAAGTTCTATAGAATTTTATTTTAAATACTCTGTAAAGGATAAATTTGTATTTACATATTTTAATAACATTTGCTGAATTATAATTTGTGGACACAAAGGCTTATATAAATGCAGGGTGAATTTTATGTGTACCCATTTCCCATTCAAATGATTTTCATAGCTTATGGGGCCTCACTTAGATGCAATCACTCTTTACATTTCATTGTTATGCAGTGAAATCTGAGAGAGCTGTGATTTTTTTTTTTTCCAACCTATTCATTTCTCCCACAATACTTTGGTGTTACATTTCTTTGATACTCAAAAATGACATTGGGTGCCTGCTGCTTTTTCTTTATATCTGCTATTAGTCATGGTATTATTAGGAAGTAAATATCTTTGATTCTTATCTTAGGTATTTTGCAGAACTTTTTTTTTTTTCTTTTCACTGACCATTTCTGTTAATGCAGATGAGTATTATACAGTGATTGTAGTGTTTTTCAAAACTAGACACCTACATAGCAGCAAGTCAGTTGTTACCTTTTTCACTTCTTTGTGATTATGCACTTATCAGGGTTGAATCTCACTTTTAAAAGTTAAGCTCTATTCATGCAAGTGTGCTTTGCTCTCCTTTCTTCTGATCAGTGAAGGATTTTGGTAGAAATCTAAAGGAAGAAACGAATGCTTTCATGTTTTCTGATTTCAGAAACATATCTAACTTGAGAGTTGTTCAACAATGAATCTGACAATAATGCAATAACAGGAAAATAACTTAATTGCAGTGTTTTCAATAATTTCAAAAATGAGCTTTGAAACATCATGAAATATTGCAACCAAGAGATACCATCTCACACCAGCATTAATAGCAATGTTCAACAAGACAGAAAATAACAAATAATGGCAAAGATAAGGAGAAGAAATTGGGACTCTCATACATTGCTGCTGGGACTGTAAAATGATATAACCACTGTGGAAATTGGTATGACTATTCCTTA
>NW_006922121.1:1843468-1844419 GCF_000298275.1 Orycteropus afer afer
TCTCAGTATTCCTCGCCAACACCGTAAGTCAAAGTCATCAACTCTTCTTTGTTCTTTCTTATTCATGGTCCAGCTTTCACGTACATATGAAGCTATTGAAAATACCATGGCTTGAGCTAGGCACACCTTAGTCTTCAAAGTGAAATCATTGCTCTTCAACACTTTAAAGAGGTATTTTGCAGCAGATCTTCTGAGTACAATGTGTCCTCTGATTTTTTGACAGCTGCTACCATGGGTGTTGATTGTGGATCCAAGTAAAACGAAATCCCTAAAAACATCAAACTTTTCTCCATTTATTGTGTTGTTGCTTATTATTCCAGTTGTAAGGATTTTTGTTTTCTTTATGCTAAGGTGTAATTCATACTAAAGGCTGTAATCTTTAAAGTTCTTCAGTAAGTGTTGTGAGTCTCCTTAACTTTTAGCAAGAGGGATTGTGTCATCTGTATATTGCAGGTTAATAATAAGTCTTCCTCCAGTCCTGATGCCGTGTTCTTCATATAGTCCAGCTTCTCAGATTATGTGCTCAGCATACAGATTGAATACATATGGTAAAATGATGGAACCCTGACACACACCTTTCCATATTTTAAAACTTGCAGCATTCCCTTGTCCTGTTGGAATGACAGTATCTTTGTCTATGTATGTAGGAGCACAATTAAGTGTTCTGGAATTACCATTTTTCACAATGCTATGCATAATTTGTTATGATCCTCATACTTGAATGCCTTTGTATAGTCAATAAAACACAGGTAAGCATCTTTTTTATATTATTTGCTTTCAGCTAAGATCCATCTGAGATCAGGAATGATATCCCTCATTCCATGTTCTATTCAGAATCCAGTGTGAATTTCTGGAAGATCTCTGTCAATATAATGCTGCAACTATTTTTGAATTATTTTCAGTAAAATTTTACTTGTGTGTGATATTAATATTATTGTTTGATAATTTTCA
>NW_006922121.1:1846024-1850012 GCF_000298275.1 Orycteropus afer afer
TTCTTCCCATTTTAGTCATGCCTTATCAGTAAATGAAGGTCCTTAAAGCTTTATTCTAGTCTTGTCATTAAGTCAACTCTAGTTGAGGCAGCTCTTCCCCAGTTTATCCTGAGGGGCTGACCTTCTGGCACTATATCAGAAAATGTTTCATTGCTATCCATAAGGTTTTCAGTGGCCAACTCTTTCAGAATTCCATGGTGTCATCCTTGATCTTCCCAGTCTTAGTCTGAAAGCTCTGCGGAAACTTGTCCACTTTGGGTGACTCTACTGATATTTGAAATAATGGTGGCATAGCCTCCAGCCTCACAGTAACACTCAAGTCACCACAGCCCGACAAACTGAAAGACAAGTGGTGGATATATATATATATATAGAGAGAGAGAGAGAGAGAGAGAGAGAGAGAGAGAGAGAGAAAGTGTGGATGTTGGAATATATGTGTGTGTCTATACATGTTTGTGTGTCTATACATGTTTGTGTGCATATACATATATTTCAAGGAGGCCAGGCCCAAAAACAGGTAGGTGGGTACATGGCACTCAGGGATTCTGGGGTGGCTTTATTCAAGGCTGGGACTGCAGACAGGTGGGGAAGTGAACACAACAGTTAGGAACAATTAAGGTAGATGATTTTGAGTGTCAGTTTGTCATCCCTTGGTGGCTTGCATGTTGCTGTGATACTGGAGGCTATGGCCACCAGTGTTACAAAATACCATGAGGGTTAACCATGGTGGACAGGTTTCAGCAGAGCTTCCAGACTAAGACAAACTCAGAAGAAGGTAGAGGTCATCCACTTCTCAGAGAATTAGCCAGTGAAAATCTTATGAATAGGAGTGAAAGATTGTCTGATATATTACTGGAAAATTGTATGAATAACCTTGAAACATTGTCTGATATAGTGCCAGAAGATGAGTCCCTCAGGTCAGAAGGCACTCAAAATATGACTGAGGAAAAGCTGACTCCTCAGAGAAGAGGAAACCTTAATGATATGGATTGAGAAAAGCTTCCAGGATCTCCATGGGATGATGTGGCACAAGTCAAAATGAGAAGAACCAGCTGGAAACATCCATTAATAAACAAAACAGGGAATGTATGAAGTATGAATCTAGGAAAACTTGTATGAAATGGAATGCATACAGATTGATACCATAGGCATTAGGCCATTTTGAATCAGACAAACATATGATCTACTGCCAGGAATGACAAATTGAAGAGGAATGGTGTTGTGTTCATTGTCACAAAGATGGTTTCACGATCTATCCTGAAGCACGATGCTGTCATTGATATGGTAATATCCATACATCTACAAGGAAGACCAGTTAATACTGCTATTATTCAAATCGCTGCACCAACCACCAAAGCCAAAGATGAGGAAATTGAAGATTTCTACCAACTTCTGCAGTCTGAAATTGACTGAACATGCAATCAAGAGATGTTGATTATCACTGGTGAGTGATTGGAGTCCAAAAGTTGGAAACAAGAATCACTGGTGGTTGGAAATTATGGCCTTGGTGATAGAAATAAGTTGGAGATCACATAATAGAATTTTGCAAGAGTGATGACTTATTCATTGCAAATATCTTTTTTTTTTTTTTCAACAACATAAATGATGGCTATATCCATGAATTTTGCTGAATGTAATACACAGGAATCAGATCTGTGGCAAGAGGCGATGGAGAAGTTCAATATCTTCAGCCAAAATAACTGCCAGGAGCTGACTATGGAACAGACCATCAACTGCTCATATGCAAGTTAAACTTGAAGCTGGATAAAATTAAAACAAGTCCAAAAGAGCCAAAATATGATCTTAATAATATCCTCCTGAATTTAGAGACCATCTAAAGAATAGATTTGAGCCATTGAACACCAATGACTGAAAACCAGAGGAATTGTGGTATGGCATCAAGAACATCATCCATAAAGAGTGTAAGAGGTCATTAAAAAGACAGGAAAGGAAGAACAGACCAAAATGGATTTCAGAAGAGACTCTGAAACTTGTCCTTGAATGGAGAGCAACTCAAGCAAATGGAAGAATCAACAGGATTAAAGAGCTGAACAGAAGATTTCAGAGAGTAGCTTGAGAAGACAAAGCCAATTATTTTAATGAAATGTGCAAATATCTGGAATTAGAAAGCCAAAAGGGAAGAACATGCTCTCATTTCTCAGCTGAAAGAACTGAAGAAAAAATTTAAGCCTCAAGTTGCGATATTGAAAGATTTTATGGGGAAAATATTGAATGATACAGGAAGTATCAAGAAAAAGATGGAAGGAATACACAGAGTCACTGCAAAAAGAATTGGTTGATGTTCATTCCATTCAGGAGGTGGCATATAATCAAGAACCAACAGTATTGAAGGAAGAAGTTGATACTGCACTGAAAGAATTGGTGAAGGACAGGCACCAGGAATTGACAGAATACCAATTGAGATGTTTCAACAAATGGATGCCACACTGGAGGCACTCACTGGACTATGCCAAGATATTTGGAAGACAGCTACCTGGCCAACTGACAGGAATAGATCCATACTTATATATTTTCCAAAGAAAGGTGATCCCACAGAATGTGGAAATTTTCAAACAATATCATTAATATCACATGCAAGCAAAATCTTACTGAAGATATTTCAAAAACGATTGCAACAGTATACTGACAGAGACCTTCCAGAAATGCAAGCTGAATTCAAAAGAAGATGTGGAACAAGGTATATCATTGCTGATGTCAGATGGACCTTAGCTGAAAGCAAATAATACCAGAAAGGTGTTTTCTTATGTTTCACTGACTATGCAAAGGCATTCTATTGGGCGGATCATAACAAATTACAGCTAACATTGAGAAGAATGAGAATTGCAGAACACTTAATTGTACTCATGAGGAATCTCTACATAGATCAGGAAGCTGTCATTTGAGCAGAACAATCCAATACTATATGGTTTAAAATCAGGAAGGGAATGTGTCAGAATTGTATCCTTTCACCATACTTATTCAATTTGTATGCTGAATAAATAATCTGAGACACTGGATATATTCTTCATATATGAAGAGTATGGCATCAGGATTGGAGGAAGACTCATTAACAACATGTGATACACAGATGACACTACTTTGCTTACCATAAGTGAGGATGACTTGAAGCACTTACTGATGAAGATTGAAGACTCCTGTCTGCAGTATGGATCACACCTCAACATAAAGAAAATAAAAATTCTCACAACAGTCCAATACAAAGCTTTATGATGGATAGTGAAAAGATTGAAGTTGTCAAGGACTTCATATTACTTGGTTCCACAATCAACACCAATTGAAGCAGCAGTCACAACATCAGATGATGTATTGCATTGGGCAAATCTACTGCAAAAGACCTCTTTCAAGTGTTGAAGAGCAAAGATTTCTCTTTGAATACTAAAGTCTGCCTAACCCAAGCAATGGTATATTCAATCACCCCTTTTGCTAGTGATAGCTAAGCAATGAATAAGGAAGACTGAAGAAGAGTTGATTCTTTTAAGGTTGTGTGGTTGGAGAAGAATGCTAAGAATGCCATGAACAGCTAAAAGGACTAACAGATCTGTCTTGGAAGAAGTACAGCTGGAATGCTTCTTGGAAGTGAGAGTGACCAGACTTTGTCTCAACTACTTTAGTCATGTTTTCAGGAAGAAACATTCCCTAGAGAAGGATATCATGCTTGGTAAAGTGGAGAGTCAATGAAGAAGGTGGAAGCTCTCAAAGAGATGGCTTGAACAAGTGGTTGCAATGATGGCCTCAGGTATAATAAGGATTGTGAGGCTGCCACAGGACTCGTTAGTATTTTGTTCTGCTGTGCATAGGGTCACTGTGTTTCAGAGATGACTCAGTGGCACCTCACTACAACATGACATATATATGTGTGTGTGTATACATACATGAGTGTGTGTATATATAGATCTACAGTTTCACCATAGTTATACATCTGAGCAAATAATCCAAAAAGCTGGACTAGTTAGACACGAAGATGGTG